>NC_060129.1:112531428-112860375 GCF_021461395.2 Schistocerca americana | reverse complement strand
TATTTACTGTACTCAGGCATTTGTCACTTTCAAAAATTGTTGCACCTCAATCAATCTAATTTTTGTCAAGTTGAGCCACACATCTCTTTTCTTCCCAATTTGAGTCCTTACATCCTCAATGGTTATACGATCAACCTACCTAATTTTGTGGTGTTCTCTAGAAACTTATTTCAAAAACTTCTATTTGTTTCTTGTCTGAATTGTTTCTGCCCATTTTTCACTTATGTGCAAGGCCACATTTTTGACATATTACCTTCTGAAGAGACATTTAATGATGTAATTTGTGCCCATTGGACACAGACTGACTGTTCACCGGTGAATTATTTTGTCATGAAGAATGCCAAGATAAGATGAAGAATCACATCCCACACCTCTATGGGTAGATGTACCACAGCATGGAAAGATTTTAGAAACTGCATTACTTGTTGAGCCATTTACCTCTGCATTCCTTCCAAGAAGCTGAATAACTTTTGGTGCAGAACTTCAACAAGGTAATATCACATCAAGTCTGTGGCAGACTGAAGAACCCAGAAACGTGCCAGTTTAGCCATGGTAGGGAAGAGAGAACACACTATTCCCTGCTGCCTTGATTTGACTAACAAAGAACTATTCAAATTACATCTACAGCTGGACAAGTTCTATTCTTTGACATGGGAATGGATTAAAGGTGTCACATGGTCTGGAGTGGACTCCGCACAAAAGTCAGTGGATATCAAAAAGTCTGACATGTACAAGAGCCGACCTTCTGATGCGACCTGTAGTACAGCCAACCAACTGGGTCAGGTTGTGGTTTAACTTCCTAAGAAGAGACTCCAACTGGTAAATCTGCACTTATCGTGGATATCAGCACAGTGGAAGAGGAAGTTGCAAGACTTCCACCTGAAGAAGTAGGTCACAAAATCTGTCACACACTAAAACAAGTCTTATGAAACTTAAGATCTGTAGTAGGAAGAGGGTACCATGTGGGAACTACGAAGATTCCGATACTGCAGTCTTGCCAGCTACCGAAGGCAACACAGCTGTGGTCTTATCTCCAAGGGACTACACTGAGAAAATGCAGGCATTCTACAAGACAGTGCTCACATGAAGACTGGCACTCATCCTACAAAGAGCGTGAAAAGGAAGACTATGGTGCTTCTTAAAGAATCCCACTTGCGAGATAAGGTTGTTACGAAGCTCTGAGCACCAGTTACACTGGCACTTTGTGGACAGACTGAAGTTTTACATCCTATTTATGGTAAAACTGGTGTCTGACATATACACTACTCGCCATTAAAATTGCTACACCAAGAAGAAAAGCAGATGATAAAAGGGGATTCATTGGACAAATATATTATACTAGAACTGACATGTGATTACATTTTAACGCAATTTGGGTGCATAGATCCTGAGAAATCAGTACCCAGAACAACCACCTCTGGCCGTAACAATGGCCTCGATACGCCTGGGCATTGAGTCAAACAGAGCTCTGATGGTGTGTACAGGTACAGCTGGCCATGCAGCTTCAACACGATACCACACTTCATCAAGCGTAGTGACTGGCGTATTGTGACGAGCCAACTGCTCGGCCACCATTGACCAGACGTTTTCAATTGGTGAGACATCTGGAGAAAGCACTGGCCTGGGCAGCAGTCCAACATTTTCTATATACAGAAAGGCCCGTACAGGACCTGCAACATGCGGTCGTGCATTATCCTCTTGAAATTTATGGTTTCGCAGGGATAGAATGAAGAGTAGAGCCACGGATCGTAACACACCTGAAATGTAACGTCCACTGTTCAAAGTGCCATCAATGCGAACAAGAGGTGACAGAGACGTGTAACCAATGGCACCCCATACCATCATGCCCAGTGATATGACAGTATGGCGATTATGAATACACGCTTCCAATGTGCATTCATGGCAGTGTCACTAAACACGGATGCGACCATCATGCTGCTGTAAACAGAACCTGGATTCATCCCGGAAAAAGAAACTTTTTGCCATTCGTGCACCGAGGTTCGACATCGAATACACCATCACAGGCGCTCCTGTCTGTGATGCAGCGTCAAGGGTAACCACAGTCACGGTCTCTGAACTGCTAGTCTGTGCTGCTGCAAACATCGTCTAACTGTTCGTGCAGATGGTGGTTGTCTTGCAAATGTCCCCATCTGTTGGCTCAGGGATCGAGACATGGCTGCACAATCCGTTACAGCTGTGCGGATAAGATGCCCATTTCGACTGCTAGTGATACGAGGCCATTGGGATCCAGCACGGCGTTCCGTATTACCCTCCTGAACCCACCGATTCCATATTCTGCTAACAGTCATTGGATCTCTACCAACGCGAGCAGCAATGTCACGATACGATAAACCGCAATCGCAATAGGCTACAATCCGGCCTTTATCAAAGTCGGAAATGTGATGGCACGCATTTCTCCTCCTTACACGAGGCATCACAACAACGTTTCACCAGGCAACGCCGGTCAACTGCTGTTTGTGTATGAGAAATGAGTTGGAAACTTTCCTCATGTCAGCACGTTGTAGGTGTCGCCACAGGCGCCAAACTTGTGTGAATGCTCTGAAAACTTATCATTTGCATGTCACAGCATCTTCTTCCTGTCGGTTAAATTTCGCGTCTGTAGCACGTCATCTTCGTGGTGTAGCGATTTTAATGGTCAGTAGTGTACCTAAAGGGTTTGCTTAGCCGTTACACAGGGCTAAGCAAACTGACACTGATTATGTTGGACACCTTAACTTTGAGAAAAAGCCTACAGATATCCTTGTGAGCTTCAACAATGTCACTTTTTATCAGAGCACCTTCACAATAATCGTTATTACTTATGGGCTAGAAATTTGAGAGAGAAGACCAACATTTTTAGGCAAGCTGTGATGCTGAGATTTGTTCAATGGTACTTACTATGAGCAGACAGAGTGAGTAGCCATGCAGAAGCCACTTTATGAGTGGTCACCTACATGTATATGGGACATTTCAAGGAGGAAGCTCTAGTATCACCTCTATGGAAACCTACCCGTTTTTTCTGGTATAAAGGCACCACCTTCATCGTACAGCCATATGGAAGAGACAAGTACAGGGGCACAATTACTGAACTACTATGTGAGCAGTAACAGCCCAACTGCAGCTAAAAGGAAGTCTGTGACCGAATTCAAGCTGAAGACAACAGGTCCAAGTGTGCTAACAATCAATAATTTGATTTCCAAGTTTAAAAGAACAGATTGTGTTCATAATGACAGTGTTGGCAATGTCAGACATCCAGAAAGGGTGACATGCACTATGATTCAAACCAATCCCAGGAGATTATCAGATGAGCTGCAAAACAGGTGGAAATCAAATGGGAGTCCCTGCAACAAACTGTTTAAGAACTCCATCTCTTCCCATATAAAAATCAAACCCCTCAGCCATTAAGCCCCAAGGCCATGGAAAAGCAGTTGTGTTTCGCCAACACTATTGTCCACAGAATTGACAAACAGGACTTTGATGTAGATATGATTTGATTTAGTGACCAAGCCCACATTCATTTGGATGGGATCATCAATAAGCAGAACTGGTGCATTTGGGGGACTGAGAATCCAAATTTCGCAATCGTGAAGTCTCTTCACCCTCAACGTGTGACTGGTATGCGATGTCCAGTCACGAAAATCTGTGTGATATTCCTTGATGCATAGGGACTGCCAAATGGTGCGAGAAGGTTTTGGAAGATGATTTTAATGAGGTGTGCTTCATGAACGACGGAGCTCCATCCCATTTAAGCTGGAGGGAGATGTCTTGGAGGAGCAGTTTGGGGACCCAATTCTGGCTTTGGCATATTCTCTGTATCTGAACACACGACTCCTTTTTGTGGGGGTATACTGAAGACAAGGTGTAGAGCAATAACCAAAATCCACAGCCGAGCTGAAAACAGCAATTCAGGTCATCGACAGCACCAATGTTCTGACACTTCAGCAGGTCACGCAGAATTTCTGCTTTCTGTTTGCACCTCACCATTGTCAAGGATGGGAGGCATATCAAAGGTGCCATAACCTAAATCCGAATATCTGTAGTGACCTTTACATACCAAGTAAAGCGTGTGCACACTGTAGTCTGTAATTTACATTTTTTCACATAATTCAATGATTGTCACCCTGTAGAATGACTTCCTCATACATCTCAGTTCCATACACTAGAACATCAGTTTTACTATGAAAGTTTAAATGGAGTGCTCCACTTTCTGGATGTTCTGGTAAAAAGAAGAGCCATGGCACATACTAGACAAAAAGTGCACACTAATTTACACCGACCGCAGAGGAATGCGTTGCTCAAAACATTGGTACATAGGGCTTACATCCTCTCTGACAATGAAAGTCTCAACCAAGAACTTTAACACTTGAGGACAGTGTTCTTCAAGAATGGCTGTAAGGAGTGGGAATTCAGAAAGCATTACAATCTTCACCTTCTGTATAACCAACGAAATAGAAGAGAAACCTCTGGAGCATGCAGCCATTTTATTTATTCCTTTTTGTTGCATTATCCAAAATGATGATTTCTCCAGGAACAGCAAGTGAGGACAGTGTTCTGAACACGAGCTAAAACTAGGACAGTGTCAAAGATGACTCTGGACTACAGAAATTGGTTCTACAAGATATCCTGCCAGTGGCAAAATACATACACAGAGTCCGCCAGAAAAATGTACACATACATTAATAATTGATCACAAATGTTGTACAACCTTCAGTTTAGCACATGGTTCCTTTAAACGTTCACTGTCAGTGGCTATACACGTAAGAGGACGAGTGGTCGCCGCAACTACGTCAGTCAATGTTACAGTGGAGATCGCTGCACGTCGCTGTGATCTCCTGGCGAAGTAGTTCTGGGGTGCATGGCTTACATCTATGGACATTATCTTTCATAGTTCCCCACAAGTAGAAGTCCTTAGGTTTTAGACCTGGCAACCGTGGAGGGAAATCAATGGGTCCTCTTCGTCCAGTCCAATGCCCCAGAAAACTGTCATTCAGGAAAGCTCGTATGGCTAGGTGGTAGTGTGTGTGTCCCATCTGTTCATAGAAGACCTCTATCAGTTCCATCAAGCGCACGTCTACCTGGAAAAATTGACGTGCGTAACATTTTCAGGTACATTTCTGGGTCCTATCAAGCCCCTGTATGATAGTCCACACCACACATGAACCCCTGGTAGAATAACTGCTTTATCCACAAACATGCGGATTTTTCAGTGCCCAGTACACACTTTTGTCGACTGACAGTTTTAATAAGTTTAAATTGTGCCTCATCATTCCACACTACCTTCGTCACAAATTGTTCATCGTCATTTAACATTTGCTGATACCATTTGCAAAATTGCATTCGGCAATCAGGATCGTTGTCAATCGCGTGCAGTAATTGTGAAATGTAAACTTTCCACTTTGCAGCTTTCAGAATTATTCTTACACTTGTACTGCTAATCCCCACTTCACGTGCACATTGCATAGCAGACTTCTGTGGATAATTTACGAACATTTCCAACATGAGAGCCGATGAAGCAGGACTTTTAGCTGTACACTGTCTTCCCGATCCTCCTCTGCAAATATCACAAATTGTTCCATGCAATTCAAACTTGTCAATGATGCATTTAATAGTTTGGCAGTTCTGTTTCAAACTGCCACCTCCACTGACATTGCACTTCAATGGCACTATCAAACATGAAAAACCACTTCACAATACATTTTCATTGCTCGATTGTCAAGTGAGCTACATCCATCTTGTTTTCTCAATACCGAGATGAAAGTATTAACATCTGTTGAGCCAAAGACCATACTACAACACAAACTCAAATCGAACAATATTGATATCTCGATAGAGCCTGACAAAGTGTGTACATTTTTCTGGTGGACTCTGTAAAAACCAGACACTACATACCACAAAGATTTTTGCCAAAAACTCCAACATCATAACAGACTGCAGTAGCCCAACAAGTCAGCAATTGCAGAGCATTACCTATCTAAATTACATGGATCAGATTATGACCATGATAAGGTTCTGACACAGGCATCTAACTTCCCCAAGATTCAGGTACGGGAAATACTAACTGATCATGATAGTTGTCACATTGTTAGTAAGGGCTGGAGGCCTGCAATTCACCTGATTAAGAAAAGGAAGGAGATGTCCACACAACAAACATATTTCCTGGTTAGTGATGGAACAGCAGAGGTTCTGGCAGCATATGTATCTGGGTACAGACCTCTGGCAGAACAACTTTATGGCACGAGGAGTAGGTGAAGATATGCAGGGTGCGGACAACATGCAGAATTGCAAACTGACATGGGGAGAGGGAGGAAAGTGCTGCCCCAACCCCTAAACAGGCCAGTTTATCAGTGCACCTCACGACTGGAGCACTGGTTGCTTGCTGAAATATTGTGCCTTTGGACTACTTCAGCACACTAATTTGTGTTCAATGTTAAATTTCCCTTCTTTCTCTCTTCTGGCTATTGCCAGTCTGCAATTAATTTCCTCTCTAATTCAGCCATTGTCAGTTATTTTGTTCCCATGTTGCAAAATTTGTATATCACTTCTAGTGTCCTTACCGTTGAGTGGTACTTAAGTAAATAAATTAGTGAAATCAAAGTGAAGTAGAAATTAGAAAATAAATGAAAAACAGATTAGTTTAGAAGAATTACACACTGGCACACAGCGGGCAGAGCAGAAAAGACAATGACCGTGAAGTCAGCAAGTTCCACATAAGCGGAAGCTGTCGATTCAGACTTCAGGGCATCGCCCGACTGGCTCATGTGTTTATCAGTCGTCACATGTGAGCAAAGGCCCTCGCCTACATTCCAAGAGCCAATGACCGACGTTAAGAAGATTCTTTGAGAAGCTTTTCAATGTGACAGAAGAGGCAATGGTCGTGAAGTCGTTCACCTCTAGTAAACTGTAGTGAATAAATACGCGAGATGCAGTGGGCCCGACAGACGAAGGAAGAAGAGAAGAGTGAAGTAGAAATTAGAAAATAAATGAAAAACAGATTAGTTTAGAAGAATTACACACTGGCACACAGCGGTGCTGAAGACCGTCGTGCAAGAAGAGACTACATCATGCACAGACGCACCAAGTCTGCCGCTGTAATGGAATAGCAAGCAGCAGCCTCACTGCCAGAAGACACAAGGTATTTGAAGACTTATTTTTATGTACCCGGGTGACTAGTGAGGACGGGAAGGAGACAGCCTCACATCAGCAGTCACCTGTGAGCTGGGATGAAGATCTGACAGCCGAAGACTGGCAAGCGGGAGTCCGTTGTTTGAGTCCGGGACACTGGCCTTCGCCCGCCGTTCCGCTCCGCTGGCCTACGCACAACACACGCGGCCGCTTAGAGAAGAGAAGCACTGGGATACCACATCCAAGGTATCACCATCCAATGCAAGACTTCACTCTCAATAATTAAACGGGCCACAGCACGATGCGCATCTTCAGTCAACTGGGCGAGACGGCGACACGAGATACACACTGCCACGCGTAATCAGATGCAGCCGCTGCCGCAGCAGAAGGCTTCGCAAACGACACAGCTGCCGCTCTCCGAGCCAGAACATCGAGTAAGGAAACAGTTGTACAAATCTTCAATAAAAGTTATCTTATGTAAAAATGCTGTTTCATTCTACCTCATACTCGAGCCAAGGAAGAACCCACCCTGCCCACATGATGTTAAAAGAGAAAACCCAGTTACATTTAGTGACAGAACTGTTACATTACCAAATGCTTTTCCCTACCACTGTCTGATTTAATTGACCTACATTCCATTAGTCTGATATTTATCTAGTAGTGAACTCTCTCCAAAAAACTATCCACCCCATTCAACTGATATGCCAAATCATGCGATTACCGACAATTACACTGTCATTGTCAAAGTGCAAAGTTTTTATTTTCTTTTTCTGAACTTTAAATTCAGTTTCCAAATTTCTCCTCCGTTTTCTTCACAGCTTTCTCAGTGCACAGATTGAACAACACTGGGGTTAGTTGCAATCCTACCTCATTCTATTCTTAACTACCACACAACTACTTTGACCCTTGAGACTGCAACTTTTAAATATAATCTTTCACTCTCTGTATTTTGTACTTGCTGCCCTCTGAATCAGAGTGCATTCAAACACATAATAAAATTTTCTAAACCTATAACTATTAGAAAAGTAAGTTTGCCTTTCTTCAGCCTACCTTCTGAGAAGTCGTGGGTTCACTGCTGTGGTGCATGTTCTTACATTTCTTCGGAGTCTAACTTCTGAGTTTGGCTTTCACTATTTTTTCTACTCTTCGGTAAATGGTTCATGACAATGTTTTTCAATCATGACTTATTAAACTGAAGATGTGATAATATTTGGTTTCTTAAAAACTGAAAACCTCTAGTTTAAAAACTATTTCCTCTGAATTTTTAAAGTCTTAAGACTAATGAATTACAGGAAAACAATTTATTAATTAGTTACATGTATAACTCATCTAAAAAGACTTTCTGAAAGCTTTGCTGACACTTGACATTACTCAGCACCATGTGGTCATACAGATTGCATTTATTCCTTGCTCTGTAACTGGGTTGTGCATTCACTCTTGAGTAATTGCAAAGAAGGTTAGAATAACTTAGAAACAACATGTGTGCAACTGACAGAAGCTTATCTAATGCAGGCAGATGCAATATCATGTATAAGAAACTTACAGTGAGAAAGCCTGGTTCATACCAGGTACAGCATAAACTCTTGCAACAGGTCTCCACTGATTCAAAATGCCTAGGCTCAACATTGTATAGTGATACAAAACAAGAAAAATCACTCAAGATTTGTTGTAGAAAGGGCAAAAGGAGACTCTGTTACTGCAAAAATCATGGCACGTATAGCACATTAACAAAGAGACAAACAATTGAGATTATTCCTATCTTTTTGTGATGCTCACCAGATCAAACTATTCATGAATGGAAGAATAATTTCAGAAGTAATACTGCTAGATTCGCAACCAATTACAGATGATACAAGACATCAGCAACAAATGCTTAAGTGTTTTGTCATAGAATTTTTTTTTGGCGAAAGATGCTCATTTTATGAAATGCTTCTTGAGTTTTGAGTGGCCATATTTAGAACATGTCCGCCCTCGTGGTCTCGCGGTAGCGTTCTCGCTTCCCGAGCATGGGGTCCCGGGTTCGATTCCCGGCGGGGTCAGGGATTTTTCCTGCCTCGAGATGACTGGGTGGTGTTGTGTCGTCTTCATCATCATCATTCATCCCCATTACGGTCGGAGGAAGGCAACGGCAAACCACCATTAGGACCTTGCCTAGTAAGGCGGTGCGGGTCTCCCGCATCTTTCCCTACGCTCTGTGAACACTTCATTTCATTTTACATTTAGAACATGTTTTAAAATTATTCTCTTCCTTCCATACTATATCTTTCCGAGGGCCATAAAATTTTGGACAGATTTCCTATGTAATTGCACGAGACCAAATTATTTCTCCAACACCCCAGCTACGAGTTCAGCAGGAAAAGACATGTCCAATAATATGAAATGTACCCCCCTTTCACACATTAAACTGAAGCATACCAAAAATACTGCTCTCTCTCCTAATAATCAGATCCATTTTCTCTCATGTTGCAGATACTTAAAACTTCATTTTTGCAATGCGTAAATGAAGCCAGCCCAAACAAATGCTGCTCGTCATGTGTTTCCTGCAATTGTCAATTTGCTTTTCATCAACAACAAGAACAAACTTCCCGTTTTTAATGTGTCACTATGTACCCTCTCAGAGCTGTCCCGAACTAGTTTAGTATGGAATTTTGTTTAATTATCATGAAGCATCACTACTGGAGCACTGATTACACTTTGTGGTGTTCCATTCCTGCAGTACATATTGCTAATTTAAATATTGCTCCACACAGTTTTAACAACACAACACTGCCAGCAGTGGCTGGCGTCCTTTTGCCACAGTAGTGAACTAATACATGTCCTCTTAATTCTTTATTACATTAGCAGCAAGTGAAAGAAATCCGTTACACGGACTCTCCTCTTTCCACATTTATATTGCCAAAAAAAGAAAAACCATGCAATTAGAATACATTACTCTGATTTGACATCTTGACGAAAGGAACCTTGGAATTCGAAATATCCAATGTTGCGTGAATCACATGATGGGTACCACATTTTTAGGCTGGCTCCATTAACATAACACAAAACTTAAATTTCTGGTATCTACTGAAACATTAGAACACTATCAGATGAGATCTGTTATACACCAATGCTATACTATACAAACAGTAGACAGTACTACCACTGAAAAATCTGCAACTGGTCAAGTATCCTTTAAGCCCAGCAAAAATGTTAGGTAGTGAGTATTGACTGACTTTTCACAATACAAATTCCCTCTACTTACAAAAACCACCAATCCTACAAGGAGAGGTTTAATTACTTCAATATTTGTGACTTTAATGCTTATTCACCCTCTTCCAAACATTTTCAGCTGATTCTGTTACAAAATGACTCCTGAATGATGCTCATCAGGTTTATTAAGCCTTCAATTTGGAACCTAACACAGAACATTTAGGTTGAGGTTTCAACTCCATTTCATAAATGGCACACAGAATTCTATTTTCCCCTATTTTCCCTTGTAACATTGATTACAGAAATAAAAAATTAAACGCATAATTTAGTTTCTTTAAACTGTGGCAATTAGGAACTTCCTCTACTTGAATTAACTTTTGTTAAAATCCAACTTTAACATGACACACTCAATTTAAGATCTAATTTTAAACTGACAGCAAAAAAAATATTTAAAGGTAAAAATAAAAACATTCCTGTGTAGATAATTCATGCCATGCAGTGTAAATAAGTCACTTATGAGAAATGCCACCTTCCATATCAACCTCTTCACTAGGCAATCACAATGCACTCCAAACCTACAAAGCAGTATCAGACTAAGAGCATGATGCAAGACAGTGCTATTCATAGCAAAGTAAAAAGTATTTCAGTCATTCAATATACAAGTTTAGAAATATCTCCTGTGCATCTACGTTTAAAATCTCCTCGGTAAGAAGCAAGACTACTACTGTGGAAACCAACAATAGTTGGAGTAAAAATCATTTTAAAAAAGACCAAAATGAAACTAATCAGAAAATGAATAAGGGCACAGCAAGCAGTAGTTTGAACATCCATGTACACACCTCAACCAGAAGGAAAACTCCACTGAGGCCAGTGGAACGTCAGGGCGATTACATACAAGACAACACCCGCACACCTATGATGTATACGTTATCTGTATCACATCATCAGGTGTACAGGTGCACACTTGTATGTCATTTGCAAGTCTGTCCATTCTGTGGTGGTATCGATACAAATCTTGTAAAGTCTAACTTTTGTCAAGATGAGAGAGTAGAATATCCCTGCCCACAGAGAAATTTTGGCAAATTCAGTCGCTAGCTTTGTGCACTCTTTGATCATTTCTCAAGACACTTTAATATTAACCCTTTTGACAATCCTTGAGACTTCTGTTGCTCCATTGTAGATGTGGGACAGCAGTTGGTCAAATATTTAACAAAGAAATTCTAACAGTTGTGCAAATAGAGAAGTTATTTTACTTTTTCACTACCAGTTTCATCAGTTCAATATGCCATCTTCAGGCCCCATAAGCATATTTTTGAGAGGTGCATATGGGGCCTGAAGATGGCCTACTGAATTGCCGAAGCTAGTAGTGAAAATAACTTTGCTATTTGCACAGCTGTTTGGCGAATTTCTTTGTTAAATTCTTGAAACTGTGGCCATGCTTAGGTCACTGCATTTTCACACCTCCTGCCATGCGCCAAATTATTTTGACACACATTGTTTCTCAGCTTTTTAGTGTTCCAGGCACTGAAATGGCTAGGAATATTTATCTACAATAATTACATAGTTTTCTGCAGACCATCATAATACAGAGTCACATCATTGTACAAAGATGCAGAATCAATAAATTACATCTATTGGATTTACTGGAAAGTATAAAATGTAGCAAGATTCTGCCAAAAGCAAAGACACTGAACTGACAAAAATCATGCTGTACACAAACATTCAATATTTTGGATTTAGAGCAAATGATAAGGTCTGATGAAAGTTCAGAAAGTACAACAGTCAACTACACCATGGGCACACCAGTGCCGAATTCTTGTGGCAGTTCACTGCACAGCACGCTTCAAACACTGTGGTGTATACTAGTCGTAAAGTTGATTTGCAACATTGTCTATGTGGCAACTGTGAGACAGGGTAGAATTCTGTGCAACCTTCATGACCGCCACACAAAGTACTAGTATATTTCAAAACTTTTGACTGACTGTGAATGAGTCACTCCCCATATTTTCAATTCTCACCTAACTGTGCAATGACATCAAGAAGTTACAAAACTTGCACAGAAGACTTCCTTTAAAGTCACTGTTAGAGTGAGCTCTCCTTATTCAGCACATGTATGTTACCCAGAAACTTCTGTGATGAATGCCACAATCTAAGACAATTAACACTGATGTAACAGGAATTAAGAATAAAATCTCAATGGCAATTGTTTAGTTTTTCCAGAATACTACATCTTATTTATTAACAAATTGCACAGGTTTTGACCATTTACTACTGATAAGACTCCTTCAAATGCTGTATATTCATAACTTAATACCTCAAATCATTCATTCAAAAAGTGAAAACCTTATGGAAGTATGCTGCTTTTTTGCTGCATTAGTTTCATTCCAAAAGAAAATAACCTGAGGTTTAAAATGAAAGCCGCTGAAGGGTTCGTTATGCCTTTGCCTACAAAAGAAGGTGTGGTCCCTATAGGAGTACCGAGAACTTAAACTCACGGCTAGAGGGACAAAGATGCTCACCCATGCGACAACAAGTGAGACTTTTACATGTTGACTATTCACTCATCACAGTCGTGCTGAAAACAAAGAACATGAAGCTAAAAAAGTAAAAAGAAGTGAATGGGTATGCCAATACTTAACAGCAGCAGTGCAAAAAATGGAAATTCATCCAAGAATGGCATAAGTGTACAATGCAAGGGTAAAGGTGCAACACGTGATTCAAGGTAGGGCAGATTTATTGGCCAGTGACACACTAAGTGGAATGCTACACCACGTTACTGATACAATCATCCAAGCAGGTGGATGCCCTCATTACTGCAGACTGGTGAGTTATGGTGACAGCCATTGCTCCACAGGTCGGATTAAGCGTCTGAATTGCTACGGACATTCAGCTGGGTTGGGTTTGTTTGGGGGGAAGAGACCAAACAGTGAGGTCATCGGTCTCATCGGATTAGGGAAGGAAGTCGGCTGTGCCCTTTCGAAGGAACCATTCCGGCATTGGCCTGGAGCGATTTAGGGAAATCACGGAAAACCTAAATCAGGATGGCCGGACATTCAGTGTTCCCCGCACTACTCCTGCTGTAAGGAAACAGCCTTTGCTCATCTTCTGCACCTGCACTTCTGTTTTCAGCGCTACTGTGTGGACAGTAAAGTGCACACACTCCCCCTGTCATGACTTAAGTGTGCACCAGTGCCCTCCTAGCAATGAGTTTGGTGCCTAAAAGGTCTTACAGGGATCGCACCACCTTCTGCAGGTAACTGTGTTATGGTCCCTTCAGTGGTTATCATTTTACAGCCTCCAGATCGTTGCTTTTTGAAGGCTAATGATTATTGTTTTACTGAAGAAGAAATGGACCACAGATTACACAACGAGTTTAATAACAATTTGACTCAGCTCAATGGCCTAGTTCAAGTCTCAATTTGATGCCATGTCAGCAACTGGCATGTCCCTTTTCTACTCAATTTATCCAAACGTGAAGGGGAGTACAGTTTAACATGGTATCCAAACCGTGTGTTGTACCTGGTGATTCTTCCCACCACTGAGACGCGAAGGCTAGATTGAATGGAGCCTGAAAATTTTTGTGGTTCATATGGGATTTTATCCTGTGACCTCTGCTTCCAGGCACACACCTTACTGCTAGATTACCAGGCTCTACAGTTTTTCCACTACCATAAATTACACAATATGAGCCAAATATGCCAATATTCACACAAATATGAGAAGAGTGCGTAAGACAAGTCTATCATCATCATCATCATCAATCAGAAGGCTGACAAGTTGCAGGTCACAGGAATCTTAGCAGATGCAGCCATCAACATGCCAATAACAGAAGTTTAACAATGTATGAGCACTGTATTCTGTGTCTCTCGAAGTTAGTGGGATGCCTATCTAAGCATTCTGCGTTTTTACTACTGGTTGTGCTCATGTGGAATTCCTGAAGTGTTTAAAGATGCAACCATACAAATTTTGTTATGGTCACAAGTTGTTACTTTAAGACAATGGCAAACCTCTAACTTCCTATCAGTTGTTTATGTCACCTGTAACAACAGATACGGATGAACCATCTTTGGTTTTAGTCTGACAAGACACCATTCCAACTAGCTCAATACGCGAACACACAGAATTCATTCATTTGTGCTATGGAAAACCCACAGCAGTCACTTGAGTGGCCTCTGCACAAGTGAAGGATTTGTGTGAAAAGGCAGATATGCTAATTCATCAAACACTCATAGGAATGTAAACAGTGAGTACAGATGGCATAACAATTTGTCAGCACTATGCCTACAGTACACATGGTTTCAGGAGGACAACACTATGGCTCATACAGCCGACAACGTCATGAATTTCTTTGATCGTTGTTTCCACAGACCAGTGATTCTGAATGGGCTGTAGTTTCCTCATTATCCTGATTCACCACCACCTGACTTTCTTATGTGGACACCTTAATGTTGTCTTAATGCCCCCTACAGAACAACACTATTCCCAAATTGCAGACAGAAATTAAATGTGTTATTTCAATTTCTCAACAACTGTTACATGTTTAAGAACCTGCAACTTAGTACTCAAGTCGTCATTTAAATTTTCCTGTGTCACTCAATGCCTCCTCTATGTGGATCATAGCAATTACACAATGTATTTTTGTCCAAATTCTCATAACCAAACAAAGATGAGAAATGGGAAGTATCAAACTGACCAGCATAAGGTCTAGTTTGCAACGTAAAAAATAATAAAAATTGTTTGAAAGTAATCAGGCTTACTAAGAAAAATTTAATTGTTTGAGGGATAATTTAAACATTTCAGGAACAGCTGCTGCTATCATTGTAAACGAAGTGAATTGAAAGTCATTTCTCCAAGGCTTAACTATTTTGTGCTTAAAAAGTTGCATTGACACTACACGTGGTATTCTTTGTTTCATGTTGAAAAAATGAAAAATTGCATCAATATATAAGTAATAAAACAGCAATGAATATTTACATATTTCATGGCTTCTGGAGTAAAAAATTGCCAAATGTTTTGTGAAGTGATTTGTCTGAAATTAAAAAATAAGATTAAAGAGATTTCACGCACCTCATCTGCCTCCTTTATGTGGTGAGTGAATCTTATTTCACATTAAGGTGTCTTCACAAATATGCAATTGCCTCAACATTTGACTAATATAACTCAACCTGTTATGCTGTAAAGTTAAATCTTTAAAAGAAATGACGTGTACAGGTCAATAGAATCATAAAATTGAGTGCCAATGCAGTTGCCTTCAAGAAAAACTGCTGGCCACTCTTAATTTCCTAAAGGGCACCAATAGTGTTTCTTCTAACCAACCTAATTTTTGTTCATTAGATAATTGGTTTCAGTCAGCAATGACCATCTTCAGAGCTGGGTGCTGATTTGCTGCTTCAGCTTACAGAGCCTTTTAACCCTGTCTGTAAAATGAAGCAGCAAATCAGCACAGATCTGACAATGGTCACTGCTGATGAACCGGTAATCTAAAGATCAAAAGTTATGAGATCAGCAGCAGAAATAAAAAGTTGATTCTACACTTCCTGGATCACTGTTTTACTCTGCAACTATGTTGTAACTTTTAAATTACAGTTGTCTCAAAATGTGATACAAAATGGCAGAAGTACAAAAAGCGAATGGAAGAAGCTAGCATTTGTATGCCACGTCAAGTAGGCACGACAGCAGACATATTAGTTATACAGGTAAGTGCTATTATGGTTGTAAAATGATGGACTTCTTATGAAGTATAAGAGGCTCAGAGCTTATATGGAAATATTTGTAAGAAAAGCGGTGTTTTGGGGAACTGTGAGGTAAATTTTGCAAATCAGTATTCAAAGACCACGAAAATAATTGTCACCATCTTAGGCAAGAATACCCCTCCCTCAACCATCTTTCTTTTCACTCAAAACACAGATAAGAATGTCACCAATCCAAGCAACCTCCACCATGCACTGTACAGTGCATGTATACACAATGTAAAGCAAATGTGAGTTATTTTTATCCACTATCAAAATCTAAAACAATGAAGAACTACTTCATTGTGGCTAGCTTGCTGGGAATACAGAGGCAGTATTTATAATATTTCATTTCAAATGTAATTACATAGAGACAGTTTCCAAAAATTCACTTGTTTCATGCACAAGCCAACCAGTGGGCACAAGTCTTGTGGCAGGTGACTGTGCATACGCGAGAGTAGCCCATACAGCTGTGGTGTGGATGCAGGAATTTCCACATCTACAGCTGTGCGAGCTGCACATCTATGTACAACAACTCTGTTGCACAACGGATCAGACAGTAGGCCCGAGTCCTTTGACAGGTGACTATATACGCAAGATCACCTGTACAACTGTGCTGTGATTGCCGTAATTTCCACATCTACAGCTGTACACTGCACACCACATTGCACAGGGACTGAACAGGCAGCTCTGGGAGGTCGGCAGAAAAATCCCGTTCTTTCCCTCTTGTTGATGCAACTGCCTGTTGCAGTTCCCATTTCTCTATACAATTACAGGCAGCAAGTAGTCATGCTTCAGTAGAGAAGTGATGCCTATATCACCTGCAGTGATACACCATAACACAGCTCCTTTGATGGTCAAACTGATTATCATTCGTTGCCTAAAACAGAATACATCAAGTAAGAAGATACTACTGAACACTAATGTCATCAATACTGTCATTTGCTTACTTTAAGGAGTATTATCTCCCCAGCACTCTCCCTCTGTACAGGATAGATACTGCCTTCAGACACAAATACTTCCATCCCCTACAACTGAGACCACATATTAAACTATTTCACTTCTGACTATACAGTGTGAGGCAAACACCACACAGAACAAGTCGGCATACTTTTACAGCTCCTCTTGCTTTTGGCAATGCAATCCTCACATCAAAACAGCCGTAATGTAACGTGACTGACTACATAGGAGGATCGGTAAAAAGAAATAGGAAAACGTAAAGGAAAAATTGTAGTCTGCTCTACATTGTGATGACCGAGATGCTCGACACTTTTAGGAATATGGGAGCAACAGTTTTAAATGCGGCACTGGGCTCTCATCACTCTGTGTCCTTCATACCTGCCAGACCTTTTAGTGTTGCCAAATTGGTTACTGATACTTATACTTCTACAGCAGTCAGAGACTGTCAAATTAGGTTAAACTTTGTAATTCAGCACATTATTAAGTTTATACTGTTAGTATCTTAACGCACTACAAAACAGTGAGCAGCTAGGCCACAGAAGTATATTCCATGACTGGGCTTAGACTCACCACACTAACATAAAACAAATTTTTCAATGTGTCAAAAATCCGTATGATAAAAACAAGTGCAATCACCAGACTGACCCAGTACAGGGTATATACCCAGACAAGGCAAAAAAATTCTCCCGGGTTTTTCCCGGATTTCCCAGATAAACATCTTCCAGGTGAAAATGCTTTTCCTGTGTTAAGTGACAGTATACTTGCCCTCAGGATTATAAAATTTATCAATCCTTTGAATGGTTAAGGTTTTATACACTGGCGTAAAACCTACTGCCACTTTAGTAAATAAACCCCAGAAAAAATGGTTTTTGAAAAATCTGATTTGCAGCAACATGTACGCTGCATATTTTCATGTTACGAAAGTATATAGTTGATTTCCACCAAACACAGAACGTCAGTTTCCAAAGCATTGAAATCTACATAGCTATGCGCTTTTGTAAGCCAATCATAGCTCATGTCACGTGATCTCACCAGGCGATGATTGGTATTCATCGCGTTTACATGGGGCTCCCAATACCACTCCTGTATGGCCACGTAAACACTTCAAAATCTATTCTGGAAATCCACTTCTGTTTGTTTTCCAGTTTCACAATCCATTTTCGCTGCCATGTAAACGCAGCCGGTATCGAAATGTGGTTGGGGTGTCAGGTTTCGTCTTGGTTTCAAACATTTCAGCTAATATTGAGGGAGTGGCTTTTTGTACAGTGAAAAATAAGTAGAAATATTAGACAAAGTGTTTACACCTCATCTAACTGAAGAGAGATAGTGATTGTGCTGACTAAATCATAAACTACATCTGCTGTTTTCCTGGCTCCATAGTTAACTGGGCAAGTAAATCCGCTTCGGAACTAACATGTAAACATGGCAGCAAAAAAGATTTCCAAAATTCAGTTTCTTCTTTTGGAAGATGTATCGCATGTGATGTACTCAGCCTGTAGCAACATCACTTAAGTAGCACGAGCACCCACAAACAGGAAAAGTTAATGGTTTAAATTAATCTACATGGAGTAGCTACAAGAAAAGCTAAGGTTTCACATATATCATCTGTCTTTTTGCACATGTTACGCATCAATATATAACACAAATGTTATTGATTGGCAACTCCATAGAGTGCTGTGTGCACAACAACCATATACGTGAAATTAGAAGGAAGTTCAGTGTTGGCCGTAATTTTGATGGTTTATTGACAGCAAAATCTATTTTCAATCACATAGTGATTATCTTCAGTGCTGTAGTGTACAAATTAAACTTCAGCACTGAAGATAATCACTATGTGATTGAAAATCAATTTTGCTGTCAATAAACCATCAAAATTACGGCCAAGGCTGACCTCCCTTCTAATAACAAATGTGTCAGTAAAATTTTAAGTAGTGACGTAAATGTCTGGTCATCTGGACCCTAAATTCTTCTAAGCGACAGGCTCCCAAAGTGTTAAGCTTCAAATGAAAATCAAACACACTGATTTAAGAAATTCGAGGCACATTCACACAAACATAACTCATATTGTGTAAAATAAAATGCACTTTGAAAGTAGCACTTTTCAAACGACCAACTGCAATATTTTCCTGCGACCTTTTAGAATTCGTTTCAGCAGTTGTCACGGAGTGCCAGAAAAAAATGGCATTACTGTGCCTGCAAAGCCACAATGACATAGGTATCCCGTATGTTTGTACGTAATAGCAGAAAGAGATCTTACGTCATAATCTAAACAGGACATCAGAGGATATGCCAAGAGAATCTTAAACCACAATAAAACCTGTAATTCGGCTTAAGGAGCACATTTGTATGTCCAGATTTACAACGAAGTAAGCCCCAAGCTGATACTACCCTTTTCAGTGTGGCTTTCGGAATGCAAATTTTCTTGAAGTACCAGTACTGTATTCTAATGTTTAGTTCTATGGCATACTCCCATATGTTGCGAAAGATAATGTGCACTTTAAATTCCACAAACAGTTGACACTGACCAACAGTGTTTCAAATAAATTGACAGCCTCTGTGGGAAAGATTAATGAATTTTTTTTTAGCATATTGAGGAGAATAAGCTCATTGTTCTGCAAGACAATTAATACTCGACTGCCAAACACCTGGAAATAAAATAAGGAAACATACTAATTACATATTTTAGCCTTCCATAATTATGTTAATATTTTAATTCACTTTACAGCTCACAGCCACAAAAATCCGTTTTGTTTTTGAGAACTGAAAACAAAGAGGAAACAGCAAACTAAATGTAAACATGGTTCACATGGAGACTATCCCTCATCCCCCTACAACTCTGCTCTGCACATGTATGGATCTGGCAGCTTGGGTGTACCAGAAAAATTTTTCCAGGTATCATCTGGCTGCTTGTTTCTACTGCTGATACAGCTCGTGTCTAGTTACCTTGGATACAGGTAACAGCCCCACTTCAAGTAGCCAGAAGCATGAGAAGGTACTGCTCATACGCAACTCAACTGCTTATGCACATAAGCTCGCTGGCAACTTCTCAAACGAACCTAATGTTAATCATTGTGACATCACACCCATCTGAAGCAGTTTTTTGTTATGATCTATTGCAGCCTTCGTCCTAAAGCCCGAGACATTTTGCTGTTAGCAGGCACTTTTGTGCGCGCAGTGTTTCATCGCTGTAAATGGGCGCATTTCCTTTGCAACTTAAGTTTTATTCTTTTTCCTCTTTTACATTTTTGCTACAGTATTATATTGCAGTAATGGGCCAAAGTAGAATTCTTTGTTAGAGTATCAGTTCTTACCAGTCAAAGCTACAAAAATTTAACTGAAAACTAAAACAATGAAAAATTCCCAGAATTCTTAAAAGCTCCCAAATTTTTCCCAAATGATAGAATTTCCTGGGTTTTCCTGGGTTTCCCTGGAGCATATACACGCGGTAGTATACAATGAAATTAAACGAGGTGAGTAAAACTATAACAGTAGGACATTAATTAAGGGTAACTACATCATAAAACTACCATACCACATTATCGCCCTTCATGTGCAAATGTACCTAGGACAGTAGCTGTTAAGAGCATATCATTACACCTGTAATGACCTGCCATACTACATCCAGCAACATTTCACAACCAAGTGGCCACAGGTACATGAATAAGATGTGCTTCATTTGCTTGTTGTCACTGAAATAAAATTTGCGAAGATACAGAACTCAGATGAAATGAACTCAAAAATTCTCAAGCTCTGTTTGATAGGTGTCACTGAAGTAGCATTTGTGGAGATACAGAATTTCGCTGAATTCAAGAATTTTCTCATAAGCATTAGGTGTGTAAATTTCTGCATCCTCGTCATTTACTGATGACAAACTGTATAGACAACTAATTTCATTATAATTTCAGGAACAATTAATTGGAAAGAAGGTGGTGGTTTATATGTAGGTGATTTTGTGTACATGTTAAAATATTTGCATTTTATTTTTATTGTTTGTGGCACTTCTTGGGCAGTGTGCAGCAAATGGAGTTCAACAACAGTAATCCTTACATCACAGCAGGTGCTGTGTGGAGCTACCAACGCCAAGGTCGAGGAGCTCCAACTACTGTGTTCCTATGCAAAACCTTGCATGAGCGAGACAGCAATGTTAACGAAGAAGAAAGATCAGGTCCTAACATTTTTAGGCTGCTGCTCAAATCAGATGTGTGTACTCACATGTACAATAAAAGTTCATTGATACTTGGAAACAGATTTTATTGAATAAAATTCATAAAAATAATGGAACACTAATTTGCAATTTCAGGGAAATATAGAATGAAAGGAGTAGAAGTTAAATTTTGGTGGATATTACATTGTTGCCAATTTAGAAATCATTTTGATTCCAATCTCCAGAACTGCCTTTTATATTATAGCAATCTTTGGTAGTCTATGAAATTAACATAGCCTAATTATATAGACATCGGGAAGGGAACACCTATGTTTCCCTTGTTCTGTACACAAAAACCACAGGGAAGTCTTATCTAGTTATTTATAAATGAAAAACAAAAAATGTGGAGGTTCTACATCTCCTAAAAACACACACAGGATAACAGCATCACAATTGCTAGCTCTTACAAAGATAAATTAAGACTAATTTTTATTGAAACAATTACATTAAAATAAATTTAAAGAGAGACAAATTATCTAGAATCACAGTAGGTTTGTGCAAACACTTGCATAGAAAGGTAAGGAGACTATATACAGGGCAACAGAACGGCACCATTTCCACAATCCAATAAAATGAAGTGATGAAAGGAAAGAGAAATTGCATTCATAGTAATTGGAACCTTACAACTTTGCCATTTACGAAACACCGACAGCATTTATCATTTTTGTTTTTAAATTATGTCCTTCATATTCTGTCATCCTGTACGAATACATTCATGAAATCTGCAGTTGAGATTCTTCATTGAATGCTGCAACATCTCAGCTGGGATACTGTGAATTGTATCCAGAATTCTGCTTTATTAACTCATCCAGGGTTTTTGGTCAAGACGTTTAGACTTTGCTCTTGATGTAGCCCCACAAGGAAAAAAATCTCAAACATAAATCTGGCAGTCTAGGAGGCCAGGAAATGTTACCGAATTATGAGATCACACAGTTACCAAACAATTCTCACACATACGCCATTGCAGTGCAGTGCAGTGTGTGATGTCGCTCTGTCCTTTTTAAACAAGGCTTCTTCAACGTTTGGAAAGAAGTTCGTTCAATGCAGGTGTAACAAAGGGTCGTAACGTCTCCCCTTAACGGTCGCCATTGACAGTTATTGTGTTTCCCTGTTCATTTGCAAAAAAATACAATCCGATAATCCCACATGAATAAACACCGCACAATACTGTCACACACTAGCATGTAAATGGCACTCATGAATGTTATCAGGATTTGTGTTTGCCCAGTAGTGGCAGTTTTGTTTATTAACATAACCTGTCAGATGAAAATGTGCCTCATCTGACATCCACAACTTGTTTGGAAATTCATTGTCATTGCTTATTTTTGCTATCATTTGTTGACAGAATCCTAATCACAACTGGTAACAGTCTCAATTGCTGCACCATCTGTTGTTCGTAAAATGAAATTTTAAATTAAGATGAATTCTGCGAACACTTTCCCGGGGCATTCCAACCACTGCTGTTTCCTTACGAACTGAACATTGTGGGCTTTGTAAGAGACTCACATACATCATCACTGTTCTCTGGAGGACGCACACTTCTTGGTTGTCCTGTTGGTTTCTTCTTGAGGGCAGATCCAGTCTCATGAAAGTTATTAAGCCAACATGTTACCGCATGTTTCAACGGAATGGCATCATGATAAATTATAAAAATGCACAAACTCCCTTCTCTGCCACTACCAAACTATCAATGTTTATGTAAACATTTTTATAGCTAACTTACAGTTTTGTCCCTTCCACTTATCCACGATTACTGAAATGGACTGTTTACTCACCAACTGTTACGAACCGGCAGCGCTGCCACCTGCCCATGGCTGCCACTACTCATTTCAAACACTCATTATTCTGTGTCACCCTGTACTAGCTCTAATTGGATGCCACCTCAGAAACCACTGAGTGAAAAAGCACACAGAGGAACCCAACAAAAATGGAAAGTCATTACAAGCAACAAATACTGACAAAACCCAAAATTTCATAACAAAAATATGGACCAGAAGGTGTGACAGGAACAAAGCTTCACCAGTATTTTATCAATTTTCTTGCCATGACAAGCAAAGAATTTGTTCCGTTTAATTGTAGAAAACAGTACACAAATTGCATGGTCTATCTCTAATTTCAAATCACAACATAGCAAAATAAGAAATCTTTTATATGTACATTCGGGGTATTCAGTGATGAAGCCCACGGATAGGAGACCACACAAATGTGATGTGCTTTAGTAGCACCACATCAACATTTGTATGGTCCCACACCTCATGAGCTCAGACAGACTTAACACATCCAAGATATTTTTTGGATGTAAGTGCTACTCTGAAGCAACAAAGTTTGCACAGCAAAGCTGTAGCATACCACATGAAAGCTCAGAAGAAATAGAATTTTTTGAAATCTAGTAGTTCTCAATTGTTGAAAAGCACAGCAGTTCCTTTTCATATATTTTTATTGATAGCATGTCACAGAGCAGCTGAATCTGTTTATGTCATCAATCAGCTTTGACCAATAAGATCAAAATAGTGGATATATATAAACTACTACTTGCAACCAAATACAAGTAAAATTTGGGCTGCAACAAGAACCTGATCTCATTCACCTTCCAATTTAACTGAGGCCTTGAGTTATGCTACAGATCAATGTGTAACCACAACCAGTGTTCTGAAAAATACAAGAGTATGGATGACAAGCGGAAATGTCAAATGTTCTGTGTCCTTTTTCAAAAAAGGAGTTTTTCTTGGTACTAGCCTTTTCCTACAATGGCCTTGCCGTAGTGGGTACATCGGTTCCAGTGAGATCACCGAAGTTAAGCACTGTTGGATGTGGCTGGCACTTTGATGGGTGGCCATTGAGCCACCATGCACTGTTGCCGTTTTTCAGGGTGCACTCAGCCTTGTGATGCCAATTGAGGAGCTACTCGACCGAATAGTAGCAGCTTCGATCAAGAATACCATCGTAACGACCGGGAGAGCGGTGTGCTGACCCCCACACCCCTCCTAACCACATCCTCTAAGGGTGACACGGCAGTCAGATGGTCCCGGCAGGCCACTTGTGGCCTGAAGATGGAGTGCTTTTACTAGCCTTTTCCTATGTGCCAAATCAAAGAGAAAATGTTTCAAACATATTACTAGATGCTGCTTGTTCTTTGTACCAAACAATGCTTATCTCTGGATTGCGGTATCTCACTGCAAGAACGAATCCATATAAGAATCAAAAGTCAAACTTCTTTACTCTGTCATTCTCTTGTGAATGATTTAAAATAAAATGATTTTTTTAGACTACAGTTTTACTATTTAAAACATAACTGTTTCTTATTATCAAAAATAAAGCTTAGTGTCTCAATATTAATGGAGCTTAAAAAAAGAAGCTACTCTATTGGCCTCAGTGGCCAGAGACAGTGATCATGTGTGAGCTGTGCTTACATTAATATGTATGCCTCTTTAACTTCAGAAGGTCTTTTGGCTGAAAGCTCAAATGTATAGCAGCTGTTTAACTGTGTCTGTTCAACATCTCCCCTATGTGGAGAGTATCAGTCTCTCCTGTTCATAATATTCTCATTACTGGCACTCACAATGAGTTAGTTCCATGGTATGGCACCTAGAATGTTCTTAACAAATTGATTTTGTTAATTTGTCTTATTTTTGCAGTGATGGGGTGAGGTAATTATGTGGTATCAGAATACCTTCAACTTTTTGGACACAAGTTATGTACAAAAAAGATACACTGTTTTTGTCTCTCCTGACAAATGTGAGATTTGGCACTTAGAATGTCTGACATTTCCACTCTTGAAGTATTATCAGTTTTCTGTTTCTAAGTGTCTACATGTGTATGACAGTGAGAGCAGGCAAGATGCCAGATAGACCTCTCACAGAAATTTAAACTAATAAATGGGCGTGAACTACTCTGCAACGAGGAAATCAAGAATAAAAACTTCCAAAATGGAGCACAAGAGACATAACATGTGTGTGTGTGTGTGTGTAGAACAAATAAGTGATATGTACATCTGGAGGTTCCTATATACTCATCCCTGTTGGAAACTGACATTACACCACGACACACAACAAATGTTTTCCACAGTTCAGTACACCTTCCTGTTTTCATGCTTTGTGTTCAGTTTCTAACTGGCTATCCAATGAGCCAACTTACCACTAAATCTTAACAGGGTGCAATGGGCAGTTTCCCTTGTTAGGAAGTTTATTTTTTGTGTAAACACACACTTAAATAGAACAAGACCTATTGCCACTAAACTAAAAGTAGCGTAAGTTAGAATGACAGTGTTTTTTGCAGGATTCCAGTGTAAGTAATTTACAAGATAACTCAATTCGAGACATTTCCACAACGACATTTGTTTGTGCCATTCAACCGGCATAGTTGATGGGTATGATATGTTTGCTTACAGTGTGCTTGTTTGTTACTTAGAGTGCACTGCAACTTGCAAGTCAGACATTGCGTACAGTAGGTCATGTGTAGTTGATAGGATTTACCAATGTAGAAAAAGCTGACATGTTCATGATGTACAGAGACTGTAGGAAGAATGCAGTTCATTATTGTCCATTTTATGCAGCACAATGTCACAACAGACATCAACCATCTCTGTAATTATTTATCAACCTCTTCAACCAGTTATGTGAAAGTTTTAGCGTAACAACTAGACAATGTAACAGCAGGAAAGGGGGAAATGTTCTTACTGCCGTTGCAGATGATCCACACATTAGCTCTTGCCCCATCGCATTAAGTGGCACGAGTCAGGGAAGTGTCCTATGCATTCTCCATCAACATAGGTTCCATCCCTATCACATCTCACTCCAAACAATTATAAAAATCATGTTAACTTCCTTACCTGGGCATTACAACAATATACTCCAGGTATATCATGTATCTTTTGTAGTAGTGAAGCCACATTTACCAATGATGGTTCAGTAAGCTGTCTAAACATTCTCTATGGTCTGTTGGCAATACCCATTTGCTTCATCAGATGGGACATCAGTGTGAATAGCGTGTAAATGTATGGCATGGGATAGTGAACCATCAGCCCATAGACACTTTTTCATAGAGTGAACACTGCAGCCTTCTAACAGACCATCTTCCACAGATGCTAGAAGACTTTCTTTTGCAGACTATGAGGAACCTGTGTTACCAATATGGCTGTCCAGCCTGTAGTGCATGAAATATTACAGCATGTCTTCACAAATTGTTTCCAAATCACTGGACTTGACACAGAGGACCTGTACTTAGGCTGGCCTGTTCCCACATTTGATGCCTGTAGATTTATCTGTGGGGAAACCTAAAGACACTGTCCACAATGAAATACCAACTACCTCAAATGATTTGCAGCCTGCTCCGACATCTCTGCTGAACTTCTAGCACATGTGCCGCAGTGGTTTCATAGCAGACTAAAAGCGTGTGATGCTGCTGCTGGTCATTTTGAACACAACTTGTGATGGCCAATTGTCTCGATACTGGTCAGAATCCACGTAACTCGTGTATGCACTTCTGTTTTGTGTGTTACTGCAGGTATTTTACAAGTGATGGTGCGGAACTCTACAAAATTTCTCATAAATGACTTGGACAAGAAATCTGCAACAAGCACCAGTAGCATTCTGATTTACCCTACTTTTAGTCTGTTACTGCGAACAGGCATCGCTCCATTTAAAGGAGACAATTTTTGCACAAACAATACTCTCTGTAAGTATTATTACAATCTACTGAGTAGCTTACAATATGAGCCTCCAACAACCAATCCATTCTCTGAAAACTGTACATCAATAGCACTTTCCAATTCCACAATATTTACATTGAAGATTTAGGCAATTCACCCTGTATACAAAAGTAACAAAAAATGTAGATTTTATTTTTGCAGTACACAAAACCATACGGTAAGGAAGTAGTGTTATGGACCTTGGGCCTAAGCCCCAAGGGTATGCACTGGATATAGGCCACAGTGGTTAGACCTAGGATTTCCTACGAGGCCATAGTGTGGTGGAAGAAGGTAGAACAGCTGGTTGCAGCTAAGGAGCTTGCTAACACAAGCACTATTTTGCGTTCTACAAACAATGAGGCTCTACATTGTAAAATGTGGTTTGCCTGCGTCTCCTATTGATGTGTTGGCAAATGTGCCAACACCTTGTAGATAGAGGCGGCCTAAATGCACACTAACGCAGACGGGCGTGAATTCTGGAACAGGATAAGTAGTGAATTCTAATAAGAAAAGTATGCAGCTCCTCGAATACTTAACTTTTATTTATCCTTGTTGAATACAGCATTCTTGATGAGACATTTCATACAATAACTATCAAACTATGTAAGGCTACCCCCCCATGAACCATGGACCTTGCCGTTGGTGGGGAGGCTTGCGTGCCTCAGCGATACAGATAGCCGTACCGTAGGTACAACCACAACGGAGGGGTATCTGTTGAGAGGCCAGACAAACGTGTGGTTCCTGAAGAGGGGCAGCAGCCTTTTCAGTAGTTGCAAGGGCAACAGTCTGGATGATTGACTGATCTGGCCTTGTAACAATAACCAAAACGGCCTTGCTGTGCTGGTACTGCGAACGGCTGAAAGCAAGGGGAAACTACGGCCGTAATTTTTCCCGAGGGCATGCAGCTTTACTGTATGATTAAATGATGATGGCGTCCTCTTGGGTAAAATATTCCGGAGGTAAAATAGTCCCCCATTCGGATCTCCGGGCGGGGACTACTCAAGAGGATGTCGTTATCAGGAGAAAGAAAACTGGCGTTCTACGGATCGGAGCGTGGAATGTCAGATCCCTTAATCGGGTAGGTAGGTTAGAAAATTTAAAAAGGGAAATGGATAGGTTAAAGTTAGATATTGTGGGAATTAGTGAAGTTCGGTGGCAGGAGGAACAAGACTTTTGGTCAGGTGACTACAGGGTTATAAACACAAAATCAAATAGGGGTAATGCAGGAGTAGGTTTAATAATGAATAGGAAAATAGGAATTCGGGTAAGCTACTACAAACAGCATAGTGAACGCATAATTGTGGCCAAGATAGATACGAAGCCCACACCTACTACAGTAGTACAAGTTTACATGCCAACTAGCTCTGCAGATGACGAAGAAATTGAAGAAATGTATGATGAAATAAAAGAAATTATTCAGATAGTGAAGGGAGACGAAAATTTAATAGTCATGGGTGACTGGAATTCGAGTGTAGGAAAAGGGAGAGAAGGAAACGTAGTAGGTGAATATGGATTGGGGCTAAGAAATGAAAGAGGAAGCCGCCTGATAGAATTTTGCACAGAGCACAACTTAATCATAGCCAACACTTGGTTTAAGAATCATGATAGAAGGTTGTATACATGGAAGAACCCTGGAGATACTAAAAGGTATCAGATAGATTATATAATGGTAAGACAGAGATTTAGGAACCAGGTTTTAAATTGTAAGACATTTCCAGGGGCAGATGTGGACTCTGACCACAATCTATTGGTTATGACCTGTAGATTAAAACTGAAGAAACTGCAAAAAGGTGGGAATTTAAGGAGATGGGACCTGGATAAACTGAAAGAACCAGAGGTTGTACAGAGTTTCAGGGAGAGCATAAGGGAACAATTGAAAGGAATGGGGGAAAGAAATACAGTAGAAGAAGAATGGGTAGCTCTGAGGGATGAAGTAGTGAAGGCAGCAGACGATCAAGTAGGTAAAAAGAAGAGGGTTAGTAGAAATCCTTGGGTAACAGAAGAAATATTGAATTTAATTGATGAAAGGAGAAAATATAAAAATGCAGTAAATGAAGCAGGCAAAAAGGAATACAAACGTCTCAAAAATGAGATCGACAGGAAGTGCAAAATGGCTAAGCAGGGATGGCTAGAGGACAAATGTAAGGATGTAGAGGCCTATCTCACTAGGGGTAAGATAGATACCGCCTATAGGAAAATTAAAGAGACCTTTGGAGATAAGAGAACGACTTGTATGAATATCAAGAGCTCAGATGGAAACCCAGTTCTAAGCAAAGAAGGGAAAGCAGAAAGGTGGAAGGAGTATATAGAGGGTCTATACAAGGGCGATGTACTTGAGGACAATATTATGGAAAGGGAAGAGGATGTAGATGAAGATGAAATGGGAGATACGATACTGCGTGAAGAGTTTGACAGAGCACTGAAGGACCTGAGTCGAAACAAGGCCCCCGGAGTAGACAACATTCCATTGGAACTACTGACGGCCTTGGGAGAGCCAGTCCTGACAAAACTCTACCATCTGGTGAGCAAGATGTATGAAACAGGCGAAATACCCTCAGACTTCAAGAAGAATATAATAATTCCAATCCCAAAGAAAGCAGGTGTTGACAGATGTGAAAATTACCGAACAATCAGTTTAATAAGCCACAGCTGCAAAGTACTAACACGAATTCTTTACAGACGAATAGAAAAACTAGTAGAAGCTGACCTCGGGGAAGATCAGTTTGGATTCCGTAGAAATACTGGAACACGTGAGGCAATACTGACCTTACGACTTATCTTAGAAGAAAGATTAAGGAAAGGCAAACCTACGTTTCTAGCATTTGTAGACTTAGAGTAAGCTTTTGACAATGTTGACTGGAATACTCTCTTTCAAATTCTAAAGGTGGCAGGGGTAAAATACAGGGAGCGAAAGGCTATTTACAACTTGTACAAAAACCAGATGGCAGTTATAAGAGTTGAGGGACATGAAAGGGAAGCTGTGGTTGGGAAGGGAGTAAGACAGGGTTGTAGCCTCTCCCCGATGTTATTCAATCTCTATATTGAGCAAGCAGTAAAGGAAACAAAAGAAAAATTTGGAGTAGGTATTAAAATCCATGGAGAAGAAATAAAAACTTTGAGGTTCGCCGATGACATTGTAATTCTGTCAGAGACAGCAAAGGACTTGGAAGAGCAGTTGAACGGAATGGATGGTGTCTTGAAGGGAGGATATAAAATGAACATCAACAAAAGCAAAACGAGGATAATGGAATGTAGTCGAGTTAAGTCGGGTGATGCTGAGGGTATTAGATTAGGAAATGAGACACTTAAAGTAGTAAAGGAGTTTTGCTATTTGGGGAGCAAAATAACTGATGATGGACGAAGTAGAGAGGATATAAAATTTAGACTGGCAATGGCAAGGAAAGCGTTTCTGAAGAAGAGAAATTTGTTAACATCGAGTATAGATTTAAGTGTCAGGAAGTCATTTCTGAAAGTATTTGTATGGAGTGTAGCCATGTATGGAAGTGAAACATGGACGGTAAATAGTTTGGACAAGAAGAGAATAGAAGCTTTTGAAATGTGGTGCTACAGAAGAATGCTGAAGATTAGATGGGTAGATCACATAACTAATGAGGAAGTATTGAATAGGATTGGGGAGAAGAGAAGTTTGTGGCACAACTTGACCAGAAGAAGGGATCGGTTGGTAGGACATGTTCTGAGGCATCAAGGGATCACCAATTTAGTATTTGAGGGCAGCGTGGAGGGTAAAAATCATAGGGGGAGACCAAGAGATGAATACACTAAGCAGATTCAGAAGGATGTAGGTTGCAGTAGGTACTGGGAGATGAAGAAGCTTGCACAGGATAGAGTAGCATGGAGAGCTGCATCAAACCAGTCTCAGGACTGAAGACCACAACAACAACATGTAAGGCTAATGGCGCCTTGCTAGGTCGTAGCCATGGACTTAGCTGAAGGCTATTCTAACTGTCTCTCGGCAAATGAGAGAAAGGCTTCGTCAGTGTAGTCGCTAGCAAAGTCGGCGTACAACTGGGGCGAGTGCTATTCCGTATCTCGAGACCTGTCTTGTGGTGGCGCTCGGTCTGCGATCACACAGTGGCGACACGCGGGTCCGACATGTACTAAATGGACCGCGGCCGATTTAAGCTACCACCTAGCAAGTGTGGTGTCTGGCGGCGGTGACACCACACCTATGAACACGTATCACAATTGTTATTTCTTAAGATAGTTAAAATACAATGAAATTTAACTGAAACTGTGTACTATAATAAAATATGACAATATCTACATAGATTATCACTAACAAGTATACATTTGGGGGAACATCTGCATAGAAAGCCAGGAGGCAGATATACTGACAGAGTGGGAACCTCAGGAACAATAGAGTGAAAACCAAGGACAGGGGGACCCAAAATCAGAAAAAAGAGGAACCAATGAAGGAATGTTGCGACATAAGTAGCAAATACCAACAAAATTTAAAATCTCTTAACATCAAGCTGTGCACCAGATTTTAAAAGAACTAAACTTCAACATTGGAATAACGGTTATTGTTAACAAGCCATTTATTTGAATGAAATGAAATGACTACTTGGACACACAACAGCATACTCTAAGTTTATAGCATCAGGTCTGTACACATCACCCTTTGTGCTTTTAAAGAAAAGTTCTAAAGATGAACGGATAAAGTGAAATAATTATATTATCGAGAACTGGAAAATGTGGCAGGCCACACAGCAATAAGAAAAAGAAGAAGTACCAGGTTTGAAATCTGGCTGGAAGTTTTTCTTCACCGAAAAAATGAATGAGCAGTTTGTCAATTTTCTTACCAATTACATTTTACAGGAGTGTTAAACGTATTGAAAACACCAATCAGAATTACCAGTAATATCAAAATGGTGGATATAAACTTGTCACTGGCATGTAATACATGTAAAATATAAATCCCAACAACAAATTTAGTGATTCTCACGATGTCACGCTGCCACCTTAAAACATACTCTCAACCGAAAACTATGCTACAGATCAACTTGTCATTACAACCAACATAAAAAAATAGAATAAATATTGCAATTGTTCTTTTCCATCATTGGTCTGCACACATCAGGACATCAATAAGGGATGAACTCTATGTCTTATTCATTAGTTCAGTCTACCATGTATTACTGCACTTGCTTACAATGAAGTAACATTACCATTTATTTTATTTCTATTATGGCACAGTTTTGTGCTGCTAAGCCTTTTTCCGATGCATTACTGGAACAATATTTCATTTTGACAAGCACCATCCACAAACTATTGCCGTAAGAATTTACATAAACCACCAAAATGGCCACACCTTGATCAGAGCTCAGTGACTCATTTAACTGAGGGACAGGCTGATGCAATGCAGATCCGCAACACAAACTATACCGATCTCACTAATGTAATTTTAGCACATTATAAAATTTGATTTCAGTAATTCCAGGACTTTAATAATTTGGCTATACATTATAAAACAAACAAAATGTTTGGACACTACCTACGCACTCCATTTATACACAGGGTTTGACCAAGTGACAAGGGTGTTTGCACTCTTGACTAAGAGGGAAGCATTTTGTGCCTTAGCTCTGTATCACAGATCTCCTCCCACAGATTCAATGAGAAGGTTGAAGGTGCCACACTATGAAGCAACGTGACTTAACTCACGTTTGTAACAAATGCAAATTACAGAATGTAACTCAAACAACATGCCTACAAAAGTATCAACATACTAGCACACATTACTGGAAGCTAATGTTGGTAGTGAACATTTACATCTACATCCATACTCCGCAAACCACCTGACTGTGTGTGGCGGAGGGTACCTTGAGTACCTCTATCAGTTCTCCCTTCTATTCCAGTCTCGTATTGTTCGTGGAAAGAAAGATTGTCGGTATGCCTCTGTGTGGGCTCTAATCTCTCTGATTTTATCCTCATGGTCTCTTCGCGAGATATACGTAGGAGGGAGCAATATACTGCTAGACTCCTCGGTGAAGGTATGTAGTCGAAACTTTAACAAAAGCCCGTACGGAGCTACTGAGTGTGTCTCCTGCAGAGTCTTCCACTGGACTTTATCTATCATCTCCGTAACACTTTCGCGATTACTAAATGATCCTGTAACGAAGCGCGCTGCTCTCTGTTGGATCTTCTCTATCTCTTCTATCAACCCTATCTGGTACGGATCCCACACTGCTGAGCAGTATTCAAGCAGTGGGCAAACAAGCATACTGTAACCTACTTCCTTTGTTTTCAGATTGCATTTCCTTAGGATTCTTCCAATGAATCTCAGTCTGGCGTCTGCTTTACCAACGAACAAGTTTATATGATCATTCCATTTTAAATCACTCCTAATGCGTACTCCCAGATAATTTATGGAATTAACTGCTTCCAGTTGCTGACCTATTTTGTAGCTAAATGATAAGGCATCTATCTTTCTATGTATTTGCAGCATATAACACTTGTCTATATTGAGATTCAATTGGCATTCCCTGCACCATGCGTCAATTCGCTGCAGATCCTCCTGTATTTCAGTACAATTTTCCATTGTTACAACCTCTAAGAGTATCACTCAAGTTCTGCACAGTCCTTTGATCTTTATTGAAATGACTTATCTGCCTCTGTGCTATTGCTCTTCAGAAAGTGAGCAAGTATCTTGTGTCCCTCCACAAATGAGGGCCGTTTTATTTTCAAGCTCTGATAGGCTATAAATAAAAAACAGGTTCATAGGAAACTATTTTACTACCAAAAGTTTGGTACACTCATGGTTACTTTTCCAACATGATCACCGAGAAGATTGAGACATTTATCGTACCTGTGGACAAGCTTTGCAATATTCTCTTCAAAAAATGCAAACGAGCACTGACACTGTTTTGAAGATCTTTGTTGGTTTGAAAGTGCTGCGCTCCTAACCACATCTTCAGTCAGCATTCCTCGTCACTTGTTTTGAATGACTAAATTTGCATTTGACTTCAGGAATTGTGTTGATCCATGACAACACTCAACAACACACTGCTGGCACTAACAAACAGCTCCTTAAACAATTTCAATGGGACATTTTTGATCATCCGCCGTGCAGTCCTGACCTGGAACCCAGCGACTGCCCCCAATGAAGATGTGGCTAGGAGGGTAGCACTTTCAAACCAACGAATATCTTCAAAACAACCTCAATGCTCATTTGCAATCATCGGCGGCAACAATTTTTGAAAAGGGCATTGCAAAGCTTGTTCAGAGGTACGATGTCTCAATCTTTTCGGTGATTATGTTGAAATGTCACCGGAAGTGTACAAAACTTTTGTTAACAAAATCATTGTTTTCTATGAGCTTGTCTCATTTATAGCTTGTTGGAGGTTTTAAAAAAAGCGCCCTCGTATTTATCCCCTGCCACCAGTGAAGATGACACCGTGATGTGTGTCTTAACCCATCACACTTTTGAATCAAGTTGTGGCAAATTTCTTTTTTCACAATTTAGAACACCACGAGTTATATGACCTACCCAGCTAATGCTCAACATTTTCTGCAGCACCAAATTTCTCTTCTGTATGAGGTTACACTCAGAGCCAATCACTCAGAAATAACTTCCTAACATTACAATTTATATTCTTTCTGATAAAGAATTTCTCTCCCATAAACACCCTTGTTATTGCCAGCCTGTATTTTATTTTGTGGTAAGTTACTATGAGACCAAACTGCTGAGATCATCAGTCCCTCCAATACTTTATATCTTTTCTACTTCAGCCATTTTATCAGTTTCCTGTTGTTGACCATCTTAAGTCAATGCTAACAAGGGAACCACCCCATCGCACCTCCCTCAGATTTAGTTATAAGTTGGCACAGTGGATAGGCCTTGAAAAACTGAACACAGATCAATCGAGAAAACAGGAAGAAGTTGTGTGGAACTATGAAGAAAAAAAAAAAAAAAAAGCAAAATATACAAACTGAGTAGTCAATGCACACGATGGGCAACATCAAGGATAATGTGAGCTCACGAGCACCGTGGTCCCGTGGTTAGCGCGAGCACCTGCGGAACGAGAGGTCCTTGGTTCAAGTCTTCCCGAAACTGAAAATTCTAATTTCTTTATTTTCGCAAAGTTATGATCTGTCAGTTTGTTCATTGACGTCTCTGTTCATTGTAATAAGTTTAGTGTGTGTGTTTTGCAAGCACACTGCAAAACCGTGCAATTAGTAGACGAAAGGACGTGCCTCTCCAATGGGAACCGAAAACATTTGATCACAAGGTCATAGGTCAACCGATTCCTCCACAGGAAAACACGTCTGATATATTCTATACGACACTGGTGACGGCATGTGCTTCACATGGCAGGAATGTGTTGTCAACCCACCTAACTTGTACACTTGGCGAATGGGTAAAAAGATTCTTTTACTTTGCCCAATTTAGGTTTTCTTGTGGATGTGATAATCACTTCCAAAAAAGTGATGAAAACATAAGAGTTTGTCACAAACTCAACAGATGAATGCAACAGTTTCACAGTCGCACAGTTTTCCCTGTGCTCTGTCAAAACATATGTTTTTAACGTTTTCAAATTTTTCCTTGTGTAGACCGTCAAATCCTGCATATGTCCAAGCAAATCTCAACATGTCCTGGAATTTTGGAGAGCGAAGTTGAGTATGTGTGAGTGCCTGAACTTTGATAATTGTCTGAAAACAAAAAATTAAACTTTTCACTCGATGGTAGACTTGAACCACGGACCTCTCATTCTGCAGGTGCTCACGCTAACCACGGGACCACGGCGCTCCTGAGCTCACATTGTCCTTGATGTTGCCTATCGTGTGCATGGACTACTCAGTTTGTATATTTTGCTTATTTTTTTCATAGTTCCACACAACTTCATCCTGTTTTCTCGATTGATCTGTGTTCAGTTTTTCAAGGCGTATCCACTGTGCCAAATTATAACTAAATCTGAGGGGGGTGCGATGCGGAGGTTCCGTTGTAAGCAGAATTAGATTCCATCAGGGTAGGTGTACATTAAAGTAAGCACCTATCCCCACTTAGTGCCTGAAGAGAACCTCTGAGCATCAGATACACCACAGTCGACAGATCATATGCCATGTAATGTAGACAGTTGTACATGAAAAGCAAAAATGTGGATGTTCTACATCTACAAACAGATATGATAAAAGCATCACAATTGCTAGTCCTTACCATAGAAAAACAAGACATTTTATTGAAATAGTATATTAGAATTAAAAAATGTGAAAAGGCCATACAAATTGTCTAACAACTGCCACTTTGAGAATACATCAGCAAAAAATGGTACAGGCTTATTAACCAACATGGAACCACAGGCTGAGAAAACCAGGCAGGATGGGGACCCAAAATCAGAAAAATGGGAACTAAAACGTGGAACGTCTCATTACAAGCAACAAATACTGAAAATCTAAACTTTTAACAAAGTTGTCAACCTGAAGGTATTAAATGAACATGAAAGAATAACATTTGATGAATTTGGTTACCAACAAGCCACAACACACACAATTTTACAATACTTCTGCATCTCAGTTTGTTTATTTGAGTGAAATACTAAATTATTAACTGGACATAAAATAACACTTAACATTTAGAGCACTAAGATTTGTTCCAATAGCCCATTCCAACCGTTAAGGAAAACTACTCTTAAAATGTTGGAAAAGAAGAAACTATATCGTAGAAATTTTCATGGCACTGCTCTAATTTTAAATATACAACAGAACAACAATCATAAATCTTCTGTTATACGTACATTCTAAACAGTCAGTGATGGTGCATGTGGATACGAGACCAGACAAATGTGATGTGCTCCATTACCACCACATCAACATTTCTATGGCCCCGCACCAACATGCCAATCTCCACCCACCAAAGATTTATTACACGTCTGCACACACTGATGGCATCTTTTACAGAGGATGGCCGGCTTGATAGAAAAATGCAATACTGAAGCAAAATGTTGAAACCAAACTACTTTCATAACATTTGTGCAATGCAGTAGCTACTCTGTGATGCAACAACTATTATCAAAGTCACGAACCAGCCTGACTACTCTTCAAACAAATTAAAAATATGAAGTTCTCAGTCAAGTGAATTTGTCAGAACATTGCGACGAGTGTCACTCATCACCTGACAAAGAATCAATATGCCGTCACCTACATAATGACGACCCTGGCCAATTTCAACATTTGGTCGAAGGGCAATGAATGACACTTTGTGAAATGTTGTGCAGTTCTGATCAAGTCAACTGGCTGAGAATTTCATATTAGTTCAACCTGCTGAGAGACAATCAGGTCATAATACGAAAACTGTAGTTAAATTCCTTAAGAAAAAACATGAGCAAAAAAATCTTTTTCTTCAAAATTAAATAGTATTTAGTGTACTACAATAAAGCTTTACTCCTGTTGTGAAGCACTGTTGCTGGTATTGCAAATATGATTAATGTTTTAAAAAGTACAAAATTTCAAATCAAAGTAAATTACTACCATCATTTCTATCTACTATCAAAGACATACTTACAGAACATTTTCCTGAAATTGCAGAACTAATTGCCTCTTGTTATATGTAGACCCAGCCCCACAATTAGATTTAATGGTGCCAAGTGAGACTTTCAAACCTGTTATCATTGGAAGGAAAAATCAGCATTGAAAATTGTTGATATTAAGATCCCATCAAGATAATCACAGAAGGAAGATTAGGCCAGGTGGCCAAGAATGTAGAAATACTTGAGGGAAAAACCTTTCCAGCATTTTCTTAAGGTGATTTGCCTTGACATGTGGAATGATTTTTATGCAAACTAGAAGTGAAGGCAGCTTTTGTATTTTAGATGCCTCATTCTCACAGGAGTTGTTAAGATACCTTAACAAAATCCACACACCCTTAGTCACTAAAGGAAATCTTGCCTTTACCTTTTAGATAATAAAAACTATTACTTATCTTTTGCAACTGGTGAACTGATATTCTTGTTTGTGATAAGATCACTGAATGAGCAACTGGAGGATTGAAGCAAATATTACCATCACTAGCTGTCAAGCACTGATTGGGTCTTCTGCAACGGCCACAAATATTGGAGAGGCTTAGCTCACTATATCGCAAAACACTGCCAGTGCTGCACCGTGTACAATTCTGCATCATACAATTTTTCTGGACAGGTGGATATCCTGACATGGCCATAATGTGAGGCTGCAGGCAGCACAATTCACCTGAATAACTCCTTCCATCACTCCATGGTTCAATCATGACAGTCCTCACCTATTGTAAAAATATGCACGCAATTTTGCCAATGAGGACACGCACATGTAGTCTATCAGAGCCCACTACCAGTAATGCAATATTAAACAACTGTGCGTCCCACACGTGGTCTCTTGGCAACAGTATTCAGCCAAAATCTGTTAGGTTTTTTGATGGCACCAATTAATGGCACTAAGTTACCGTATTTACTCGAATGTAATCCGCACTTTTTTCCGGTTTTTGTAATCCTAAAAACCGGCTGCGGCTTAGAATCGAGTGCAAAGTAAGCGGAAATTCTGAAAAATATAGGTAGGTGCCGCCACAACTAACTTCTGCCGTCTAATATATGTAGCGCTCCACAGGCATGCTTTGCAGGCACGAAGATAAATATTGGCGCCAAAACCGCCGCATCAGTAAATAAATTTAAAAAAAGGGTGGAAGACTAGCTTTTTTCTCAACCCCGAGTTTCGACCACTGCATTTTTATACATTATCCAATGAAATAAATACAAATTCCGTATTGTTCATCTTCGAATGCCGCAGCATTTCAAAGTACTACTAAAATCCAACTGGTAAGACTGTTTGGGATGTTTGTCAATATGTCCAACTCTACATTATGAATTTTTTCCTGCCTGTGAGAAGAGATGGTTACTAATAGGAACTTTTATGAATTGTGAATCACATGCAGTATTCTCTTCACCATAAGAATAATACGAATATAAACATTTTGCCATGTATTCTTTCGTGTTTGCTGCTATCTCATTTAAATCCTGTCTGCCTAATAAACTACGAAACTAGTGAGACAACAGCAAACGCGGAAGAATAAACATATGTCATGTTTATATTCGTATTATTCTTATGCCTGACAGTCAGAAATGAAGCACGGCAATTGACTAGATTTTTAAATCTAAGATGACTAATTTCTGTGCAGAATGTAATGTACTAAAGAGGCGCCTGCGAAGATTTTCAAACACAGAAAAATTTTCGATAAACTCTCATTGCGAGCATCTTCTGTCATACGCAGTTTATTATTTGCTCCTTGTTGATCTTTATTAAAGAAAGCAGCAGTATAAGTAACAACAAATAGCAGTCTCTTGCCATTGTTTCGCTAGTGAGACAATTTCTCTCTTTGTTTTTATTGTAAGCGGCGGTAGCGCGCACAAGAGCAAGCCATGCCGCAAGCAGCGACAGGTCGTAAACATTCATTACCGGAATGCGACAAACAATGCATGACACATTAAAATAATGCAGTTTCATTTTAGAGTGACGTAAACACCTATAACAAAGAGAATGGCTCTTATCGGATGAAAGAAAAATAAGTAATCAGTTCAAACCAGACAAAGCACACGAAAAAGGAAGGGTACCCTTATAAATACGCCTGACGCATAGCAGTGGCTATCTGGTAAAGCGTAACTGCTAAGCTTACGACTTGAACCAAACTACTATATCTGTATCGTCACTCATTCGACCTAAATTGTGTCTCATATTACAATGGACCAACTTTGTTTCGATTTGGAGGTGTGGCCTAATTTTTTTCTCTCCCCTTGAATTTCAAGTCTCAAATTTCAGGTGCGGCTTAGATTCGAGTAAATACGGTAATTGCTGGTGTGGACTGAAATTTAGTATCATCAGCAGTTTTAAATGCCCACGGCAGTCTCACACGCAATATCACTGCCTTTGCAATCTTGTTACCTGTGAGGAAAGTCTGCTCCAAGGTGAGACTACAGGAGCCTTCTGACATTTTCCTAACTGAAGCTCCCACCATGCCCCAGGTATCCAAATAGTCATGGCAGGTCTTCATGGAATTAAGGGCTTATTGTAAAACTAGTGCAATTTTAAGCTGCTGAAACCTCTTATTAACCTTTACAAAAAAACAGTAGCAGCCAAATCAATAAGCCCCATAGCTGCTTAAAATGCAGAGTGTGTCAGAAGTGACCGTCAATATTCAGGGATATGACCGGAATGGTCATTCGAAAGAAAAACGTCAAGTAAACGTGGGCTCCAAGGACACAGAGCTATGAACAATTCTTTATCTTCGGTGGTGTGGACCAAAACAAGGAAAGAATCAAAAATCTACAGTAAACATGTGCTCTCAAATGCATATCTTAACAGTTATCAGCACTTGGTCATTACAAAAGTTGTGTTTCAAAGTAGCGAAGATGAATACATGCTCATAGCTCTAAAGGTATTTTAGAGCACATTTTTACTAGACTCTTGTTTTGGTCCATACTACCACTCCCCAAAATATGGAAAGCAAAGAGCTTGCAGTAAAAGAGCTTTCACAATATTAAGATCAAGAATTGCTCATAGCTCTTAAGGCATGTGTTTTTGAGCTCATGTTGTCTTGATTGTTTTGAATTATCATTCCTGTCATATCTCTGGTAATACTGCTACTCACTTCTGAAACACCCTGTATATAAGGCTGCTACAATTGACAAAGAATCTTAGCCCACACATACAACTCATAAAAGTCAGGTTATTATGAGATCTTAGGCAAGAAATATGTAAAATTTAAGTAACCACATACAATAGCAATGTTAATTTGACCAGGAATGGCAGGCCCTTCAGAGAATCTATATTCGGAAAAGTAGTCCAGTGAAAAAGAGGAAAAAATTACAGTTAATGGCCAACTTCAGAATATGTCAGTAGGGCCTATAATGTTTAGGGGAGAACTGGCATAGATTAGCCACATTTTTGTTTATAATTATTTTAATTTTTGCTACGTGCTTTAACAAAAACTGTCACAGTAAGCCTCCCATTTTCCCATTAAATTATATCTTTAAAAACAAACTGGAAAATATGTAACTATGAAGAAAGTGTTTTGTGTACAAAACTGCTTTACACCATGGCCTAAGGGATCTGCATTGTGGAGATACTTGGCCCAGGTAGTCAGGATACTTTAACTGGAACATAACACACTAAAATCATTTTGTTCTGAAAACATTTTTGTTTTGGACTTAGAATCTCACATTATGTTAGAAACTCAAACTAAGAAACAAAGTCATTCAAAACTACTTCTGAAAGTGGAACTAGCCATGCAAAATTTTTGGTATTTATGAGGGGCTGAAGAATCATTTGTATCTGATCCTTAACAACAATGATTTTTTCCCTCAATTGGAGGCCAATTAAACTTAGTCTGCAGTTCTTCCTCTCCTAAATTAATAACTTTAATATGACCAGTAAAGTCAGTCACTAAATTTCTCATCTCTCTTTTCCCCTGAAATTTTACCAACAACCAACGATTGATGACTGGCTTCCTGTTCACAACTAACATCTTCACTATGACTCCCCCTCATTTCCATGGATGTGCTAATACTTTTAGTTGAATGAATGGTAGATTCCGTATGGCAATTCTACTGAAGTCTTCATTTTGGGCTTCTGTAAAAGAATTTGTGCTTTTTTATTCTGTATGAAATTTTTTCACCGACTTTTCTACCTCTACATCTACATTCTGCAAACCATCGTGAGGTGCATGGCAGATGGTACATCACACTGTACCAGTTATTACAGTTTCTTCCTGTCCCATTCATTCACACATGGAGTGCTGGAAGAATGATTGACTGCCTCTGTGCATGAAAATTATTTTACTCTTATGCTCATGATCTCTATGTGAGTGATATGCAAGGGGGTTTTAGTATATTCCTACAGTAATAATTTAAAGCCTGTTCTCTGAACTTTATTACAATCTCAGCATAGTTTTCATGATGTTCAAGAGTCTTCTAGTTCAGTTCCTTCACTATCTGACACTGAGGATTAAACAAACCTCTGAGCATTCATTCACACTGCCTCTTTCTGCTCTTTCAAGATGAGAAAACACAATTTGTAGCTTTTCTGGAGTAGAAGTTGCAAGGCAAGGATTTGGGGTAAGGTCTCACCATTTCTAGTGAAATGATGGCTTCAGTAGCTGAGGACTGAACAGAACAATGTAGCACCTGTTTTAACAGTACTTTCCACAGGGACACGACTGTGTCCTGCTGGTTACTTATGAACTCCGAAATTCATCAGTGAAAATATTTTTATTCAAGGCAAAATACCACTAACTTTAAAGTCTTTGCAATCATTCACACTTAAAGCTAGTGGATAAGCCTTACCTACTAACACATTACACTATTCAATAATATGTAATTGCCTGGTCTTTACAGACATGTTTGTGTGTGTAGTATACAACTGTCTACGTGAAAAAATTTCTGATCTACAAAACGTATTGACAGATGTAATTGGGACATAGACACAGTGCCACTATAGCTCAACTATCCCCGATCTTAGTGTCACATTTCCCCATCTTCATCACTTTGGTTAAATCTATTTCTAGATTATTTACGCAGCTATTCGAACTGCAGTAATTTCAGTCACTAAGTTTCTTTTGGTTAACACAACTGCACCAAACAAGATTGGAAACCAATTAGATACTTATTTACTGCAGAGATGTTAACAGCAGCAAACTATCAGTAAGCTTATATCACTTAAAGACAGCTGAGGGTGTCTCCCTTACAAAATACTGATGGAAACTACACAGTGGTATCACCAATGTTAAAAACTTACCTACAGTTGAGCGAACACGAGTGGCTTATGTATCCCACATGTTCAATTATCTCTACTCTCCCCAGCTAATAGAGGAAGCAGCTGCAGCCAACGATGCATCACCCACTGGCTCTTGCTACAGTACAGCTCAAGTTGACAAATTATCAATCTAACAGGCTTGTGCTGTATAAAGAAAAGTTCTCTACGTTTAGGAAACAAAACTCAAGAATCTTTCTTCAAATGTTATGTGCAAATCAACGAGCATTTAAAAACGACGGGTGCACATTAATTTGTTTTGATAAGTTACTAAACGTACGGTTACTACTCCGTCTCAAGCAAAGAAAACTTCTTTTTGTGTACATCTTATTAGCACCTGCATCACAAAATACCAATCTTTCTAACTACTACAATATTGCTACCAAGAAGGACCTTAGAATCGATACAGCGCTGGTACACGTTTTATTGATTTGAAACTTGACACGTCGGTTACGCAGAATCTAGTAGTCAAATGTTCAAAACTTCTCACGAAAGACAATACGATGAAATTTCGGTGCCGTATGTAAAGTGAGAATTTCTTAAACTTGCAAGTCTGAAGTCTTTATACATAAAAATATACCTAATTTCAAATTTACTCAAGTATTACAATTTTAACAATGCTTACCTTCATAGACTCCACAGTCCACACAGCACATCTAACAATTCACGTTGGATGCACAACACTGTCAAGCAATTGCTTCCGTCATTCACATCGCCGGAGTTGATATTCAAACCAACAAAACGTCACGTATGTTTCTTCAATGCCGTCATTAATGCAACAAAAACTGGAGACACATCCAACTAAAAAAGGAACATGTTATACGACTTGTAAAGTAACAAGCAAAAATATTAACACGATTGTAATACATAGTCCTGCAGAAAAATCTTCAGAGAAAACTGAATGCTGATCCATATTCTTGTGAAATATCTATTTCCCCTGCTCTTCTTTAACGACCGGTTTACTGTTAAATGGGATCAAAACTGTCGCTGCTCATATGTTTCCATTCACAACGATCGAGTTTTGTACGAGGCTACACATATCGACGGTCACAACCAATTCGACTGGAACTTTACTGCAGAGGATGAAGTCTTTAGCCTCTGCGGCAAGTTTTAATAAATTAAAAAAAATTCTCTTCCGGATAGTTTAATTAGACAGGCTTCAGGCAGGGAAATTAATCCGGAAAATCGTGAATATTATTAAGCCTTTCGACTATTAACATACGTGCTATTAACAGAGCAAAATTACAGTTTCGCTACTACAGGCAGTTGAGGGAAGAAGTGATCATAAAACTTCTGAATTAATAATCTCACATAAGCTCGCTACGCAACTACGAAAATAACCACTCTTCAGACGAGAAAAGTCTTTGGGAGCAGCAAAAATTTAGCTAGTTACGCTGTCAGTGGCACTTCGAACACTTTCTACATATGATACGGCTGAAAATGTTCTAAGAAAAGTTAGTTTACACGCTTGTCTTGTAAAAATCTGAATTCTCATTCCAAGCACCAACTGTTACAAGACTTTACAGCAGGTTATGTTATAAATCTCTACACTGATATTTTCAGACTTCTTCAAACACTAGAAAATTAATAGCTAAAGAAGGAACAACTCTTACTTAACTGCTGTTGTGGGATGAAACTCTGTGGTGTCGAGAGCATCCACTATCAACTACTCACGTAACTATCAGTTTGGAAATTGCCTCAGCTCCTGCCATTGCTTTCATGTCACTGCTATTGTTCAATAGATACACATGCCAAGTCCTGTTGCCAATAACAAATATTAAAATTCAGTCCGTCGTATAGCCATACACGCCATTATCCTGGCCGGTTCGTGGTGAGTAATGAGCGGCTTCAACCGTTACAACGCATACCTCGAGCCATCTCATCAGAGCGCATGCGCAACAACGTCCGCGTACTGCGCGTGTGCGAACGAGATCCCCGGCACACAAGGAGCGACAAATCACTGGCGATCCTTGCTCAACTGTGTTCGAACCAACGAGTTAAAATTTTAACTCGTTGGTTCGAACCGTTTACAAAGCAATTAACTGGGTAGAATGACAGTGTCTTGAAGTTTACTATGGAAAATCAACTGCTACTGCTGCTGAACACAGCAATTCATCTCCGTTTGTCTATCAATAAATGAAAAGAACAATAAATAAAAATATCTAATCGTAATTTATTAATTAGGACACTTTACAGAACATATTACACATCGGTATTTCGCTAAAGGCCAACTGAGTTGTTTACATCTTCCCAGTGTGCTAATACAATTCTTTTTTTATTTATTAGTCGTCGATACTCACTGCGTTGATTAGTCATAGTTTAACTGCAAGTATTTATACAATTTGTTTTGTGGATTCTATATGTTTACAGAAATGTTGTCAATAGGAGCACTGTTAATTACCGTAACTCTTGTTTCAAGAGGAAGAGTTATAGTTTACGAAATGATAAGGGATTTCAGTATAGCCGTGTAATAGATGTGCCCTGAACATTTAAATTAGAATGTCCTCATAACGTTATGATACGTAATTTTGTTTGGACGTACAAACCTCTAACAATGAGTGTCGTTGTTTCATAAATAACTCATCATCATCACAGTGATTTGTGCACCTCAAGTAACTAAAAATTCTAACACAAAGATCTTACTCAACGCAGGCAAAGCGAAACGAAACAGAACTGTACAGTTACACTTAAGTAACATAACGAGACGCAGTCACAGGACCTGTTGCCACACAGAGCAAGCGGGATTGCATGAGAATTCGTATGAGCCGCTTAAATGAGTACGGTGCAACCAGCGTTCGTTTGAAATTTGCTTCTGGTGACACAACTGATCTGTAGCGTAGCCCGAGGTCTACGTTAAGTTGAACCGTGATAATTAGGGTGTAAGTTGGCGAAGCACACTAACACAAATGTCATATAAAGGTTGTGGTAACAGACTGACCTCTACCATACGGTAGCCTTAATGTTTATTTTCGCGCCCTACTTAATCGATTTCAGCCTAACGGCAATTTACCATCTTATTAATTTTAGTTGCTTGTAGAATTCTATCCGATTAGCGACTGATATCTGCGATTTGCTCACACACCTGCGATCATACACTGAATAGCCAAAGAAACTGATACACCTGCCTAATATCGTGTAGGGTCCCGTGAGCACGCAGAAGTGGCGCGACACGACGTGGCATGGACCCCACTAATGTGTGAAGTAGTGTTGGAGGGAACTGACACCATGAATTATGCAGGGCTGCCCATAAATCTGTCAGAGTACAAGGGGGTGGAGATCTCTACTGAAAAGCACGTTGCAAGGCATCCCAGATATGCTCAATAATGTTCATATCTGGGGATTTTGGTGACCAGCGGAAGTGTTTAAACTCAGAAGAGTGTTCCTGGAGCCACTCAAGCAATTCTGGCCCCCTGGAGTGACGCATTGTCCTGCTGGAATTGCCCGAGTCCCTCGGAATGTACAACAGACAGGATGCTTACGTAAATGTCATCTGTCAGAACCGTATCTAGACGTAACAGAGGTCCAATATCACTCCAGCTGCACACGCCCCACACCGTTACCGAGCCTCCAGCAACTTGAACAGTCCCCTGCTGACATGCAGGGTCCACGGATTCATGAGGTTGTCTCCATATTCGTACACGTCCATCCGCTAGATAAAATTTCAAACGAGATTCGTCCAACTAGACAACATATTTCCAGTTGTCAATGGTTCAGTGTCGATGTTGATGGGCCCAGGTGAAGCGTAAAGCTTAATGTCGTGCAGTCATCAAGGGTACACGAGCGGTCCTCTGGCTCCGAAAGCCCATATCGATGATGTTTCGCTGAATGACACTTTCTGATGGCTCAGCATTGAAATCTGCAACAATTTGCGGCAGGACTGCACGTTTGTCACGTTGAGCGATTCTCTTTCAGTCGTCGTTGGTCTCGTTCTTGCAGGATCTTTTTTCGTCCGCAGTGATGTCGGAGATTTGATGTATAAGCAGATTCCTGATATTCACGGTACACTCGTGAAATGGTCGTACGGGAAAATCCCCACTCATCGCTACCTCGGAGATGCTGTCTCCCATCGCTCATGCGGCGACTATAACACCACCTTCAAACTCAGTTAAATCTTGATAACCTTCCATTGTAGCAGTAGTAACCGATCTAACAACTGCGCCAGACACTCGTTGTCTTATATAGGCGTTGCTGATCGCAGCGTCGTATTCTGCATGTTTACGTATCTCTGTATTTGAATGTGCATGCCTATACCAGTTTCTTGGCTCTTCAGTATACCACTAGATATGAGTTGCTACATACCAACTTGTTAAAATTAAAACGTTTAATACAGTTTTTTAATTGATTTCATCATCCATCATTCCTCGTCTTCTTCTACTACAAAGCTTACTAAGGCGTTGTATGCAAGTAACCACCTTTAGTGCATTAAATTATTGTTGACTTAAGTACTTGATAGCACTCTGTAACCCGAAATTTTTTTTCTTTATTGTTATTTTCATACCTTGTCCCACCAGCCTACCTTACAAAAGGTAGGCCGGCAGCAGCCTATCTACGCCGCTCTTCGGCCACAGAAAACAGTCAGTAAACAAGAAGGCAAAAAAACAGACTACACGAATGGTAAAAAAACAGGAGAAATACATAAGAAAAGAAAAGAAGGCGTTCACAGAAGTCACTGGCGGGGCAAGTAGGTTCAGCACTGCACACAAACGTAGACAAAACAGTTGCACACGCGAACGAAGGAGCACTGAAGAAGAAACAGAAGAACACTGTAGCACATGGATGACGATTTTCGGCGCACTAGACACACTATTGCACAAAACAGGGGGGGGGGGGGGAGGGGGGAAGGGCCTGCCATAGGGAATAGAGCAGGATGCCAGTGAGAGAGAAGAAGGGAAGTGGAGGGGAGAGGGTATGGTGGGGTGTGGAAGCCGGGGGAGGGGGGGGGGGGGGAAGGGGGGAGGGAGTGAAGGGAAAGAGGGAGCCCTAGGAGGAAAAACACAGAAGGAGGAAGGGGAGGCTCAAATTTGGTAGGAGGGGTAGATGGAGCGGACGAGGGCATCACCCAGGAGGGGGAGATGGTGGGAGCCTTGGGCACAGGTGTGGAGGGTGGCAAGATGGAGAGCGGGTGGGATGCAGCAGTACAGGCGCGGCAGCAGATGGGCGTGAGAGAGTATGAGGGAGGCAAGTGGGTGAGGGGGATCAAGTTTACAGGAGGTGTAGAGGATCCGTATATGAACCTGAAAATAAGTTGCAGCACGTTTTATAATTTGTTTTTGATCATTAAGTATACAGGGTGGTCCATTATGGTAACCGGGCCAAATATCTCACGAAATAAGCGTCAAACGAAAAAACTACAAAGAACGGAACTTGTCTAGCTTGAAAGGGGAAATCAGATGGTGCTATGGTTGGCCCGTTAGATGGCGCTGCCGTAGGTCAAACAGATATCAAATGCGTTTTTTAAAAATAGGAACCCCCATTTTTTATTACATATTCGTGTAGCACATAAAGAAATATGAATGTTTTAGTTGGACCACTTTTTTCGCGTTGTGATAGATGGCGCTGTAATAGTCACAAACATATGGCTCACAATTTTAGACGAACAATTGGTAACAGGTAGGTTTTTTAAATTAAAATACAGAACGTAGGTACGTTCGAACATTTTATTTCGATTGTTCCAATGTGATATATGTACCTTTGTGAACTTATCAATTCTGAGAACGCATGCTGTTACAGAGTGATTACCTGTAAATACCACATTAATGCAATAAATGCTCAAAATGATGTCTATCAACCTTAATGCATTTGGCAATTATTGTAACGACATTCCTCTCAACAGCGAGTAGTTCATCTTCCGTAATGTTCGCACATGCATTGACAATGCGCTGACGCATGTTGTCAGGTGTTGTCGGTGGATCACCATAACAAATATTCTTCAACTTTCCCCACAGATAGAAATCTGGGGACGTCAGATCCGGTGAACGTGCGGGCCACGGTACGGTGCTCCGACAACCAATCCACCTGTCATGAAATATGCTATTCAGTACCACTTCAATCGCACGCGAGCTATGTGCTGGACATCCCTCATCTTGGAAGTACATCACCATTCTGTCATGCAGTGAAACATCTTGTAGTAACATCGGTAGAACATTACGTAGGAAGTCAGCATACATTGTACCATTTACACTGCCATCGATAAAATGCGGGCCAATTATCCTACCTCCCGTAATGCTGCATGATACATTAACCCGCCAAGGTCACTGATGTTCCACTTGTCGCAGCCATTGTGAATTTTCCGTTACCCAATAGTGCATATTTTGCCGGTTTACGTTACCGCTGTTGGTGAATGACGCTTCGTCGCTAAATAGAACGCGTGCAAAAAAATCTGTCATCGTCCCGTAATTTCTCTTGTGCCCAGTGGTAGAACTGTACACGACGTTCAAAGTCGTGGCATCCAATTCCTGGTGCATAGAGATATGGCACGGGTGCAATCGATGTTGATGTAGCATTGTCAACACCGATGTTTTTGAGATTCCCGATTCTCGCGCAATTTGTCTGCTACTGATGTGCGGATTAGGCGTGACAGCAGCTAAAACACCTACTTGGGCATCATCATTCGTTGCAGGTCGTGGTTGACGTTTCACACGTGGCTGAACACTTCCTGTTTCCTTAAATAACGTAACTATCCGGCGAACGGTCCGGACACTTGGATGATGTCATCCAGGATACTGAGCAGCATACATAGCACACGCCCGTTGGGCATTTTGATCACAATAACCGTACATCAACACGATATCGACCTTTTCCGCAATTGGTAAACGGTCCATTTTAACACGGCTAACGTATCACGAAACAAATACCGTCTGCTCTGGCAGAATGTTACGTGATACAACGTACTTACACGTTTGTGATTATTACAGCGCCATCTATCACAAAGCGAAAAAAGTGGTCCAACTAAAACAATCATATTTCTTTACGTACTACATGATTATGTAATACAAAATGGGGTTCCTAGTTTAATAAGTCACAGCTGCAAAATACTAACGCGAATTCTTTACAGACGAATGGAAAAACTGGTAGAAGCCGAACTCGGGGAAGATCAATTTGGATTCCTTAGAAATGTTGGAACACGAGAAGCAATACTGACCTTACGACTTATCTTAGAAGAAAGATTAAGGAAAGGTAAACCTACCTTTCTAGCATTTGTAGACTTGGAGAAAGCTTTTGACAATGTTGACTGGAATACTCTCTTTCAAATTCTGAAGGTAGCAGGGGTAAAATACAGGGAGCGAAAGGCTATTTACAATTTGTACAGAAACCAGATGGCAGTTATAAGAGTCGAGGGGCATGAAAGGGAAACAGTGGTTGGGAAGGGAGTGAGACAGGGTTGTAGCCTCTCCCCGATGTTATTCAATTTGTGTATTGAGCAAGCAGTAAAGGAAACAAAAGAAAAATTCGGAGTAGGTATTAAAATCCATGGAGAAGAAATAAAAACTTTGCGGTTCGCCGATGACATTGTAATTCTGTCAGAGACAGCAAAGGACTTGGAAGAGCAGTTGAACGAAATGGACAGTGTTTTGAAAGGAGGATATAAGATGAACATCAACAAAAGCCAAACGAGGATAATGGAATGTAGTCGAGTTAAGTTGGGTGATGCTAAGGGAATTAGATTAGGAAATGAGACACTTAAAGTAGTAAAGGAGTTTTGCTATTCGGGGAGCAAAGTAACTGATGATGGTCGAAGTAGAGAGGATATAAAATGTAGACTGGCAATTTCAAGGAAAGCGTTTCTGAAGAAGAGGAATTTGTTAACATCGAGTATAGATTTAAGTGTCAGGAAGTCGTTTCTGAAAGTATTTGTATGGGGTGTAGCCATGTATGGAAGTGAAACATGGATGATAAATATTTTGGACAAGAAGAGAATAGAAGCTTTCGAAATGTGGTGCTACAGAAGAATGCTGAAGATTAGATGGGTAAATCATGTAACTAATGAGGAGGTATTGAATAGAATAGGGGAGAAGAGGAGTTTGTGGTACAACTTGACAAGAAGAAGGGACCGGTTGGTAGGGCATGTTCTGAGGCATCAAGGGATCAGAAATTTAGCATTGGAGGGCAGCGTGGAGAGTAAAAATCGTAGAGGGTGACCAAGAGATGAATACACTAAGCAGATTCAGAAGGATGTAGGTTGCAGTAAGTACTGGGAGATGAAGATGCTTTCACAGGATAGGATAGCATGGAGAGGTGCATCAAATCAGTCTCAGGACTGAAGACCACAACAACAACACATTTAAAAAAACGCAGTTGATATCCGTTTGACCTATGGCAGCGCCATCCAGCAGGCCAAGCATAGCGCCATCTGGTTTCCCCTTTCAAGGTAGACGAGTTTCGTTCTTTGTAGTCTTTTCGTTTGATGCTTATTTCGTGAGATATTTGGTCTGGTCACGATCAATGGACCACGCTGTATACTTAATGATCAGAAACAAATTATAAAACGTGCTGCAATTTATTTGCGTCGACGTTTGCACATAACACCGTACAAAATTCAGCTACTGCGTGAAGGTGACAAAGAACAACATGTGGAGTTCTGGAATTTCGTTCCTGGCAAGATGGAGGATAACCGTTTTCTTCCGCATTTAGTGTTTAGTGACGAGTCAACATTCCATTTAAATGGAAAGGTGAACCATCTCAAAGTGAGAATATGGGGAACGGAACATCCACATGGAGTTCTACAAAAGGTGGTGAACTCTCCATAATTCAATGTGTTTCGTGCAGTTTCACAGGAAAAGGTACACGGTCCATTTTTCTTTGCCGAGAATACTGTTACGAGAAGCACATATCTCGATATGCTTGAGAACTTTCTTTTCCGACAGTTGGAGACCGATTCGAACGACTTTATTTATTAACGGTATGGTGTAACGCGACACTGGCATCTGGAAGTGCGGGAATTTTTAAATCAATGGATTATTGAACAATGGATCGGTCGCACTGGGCAAAATAATTCAACCTTACATTGCTGGCCTCTGAGGGCACCGGACCTGGCTGTAAGTGATTGTTTCTTGTGGGGGTTTGTAAAAGACTCTGTTTATGTGTCTTCGTTACCAACAACAATGAATGAGACATCACAGCTGTGGAAGCTGTAACTCAAGACATGCTCTCTGCAGAATATTTATTTCGACTTCTTTGGAGAGGGAATTCCGGAAAACCGTGTTTTGTAAGTCTGACACTGTCTTCAGTAATGTCGTCATTCTTATCGCGCAGTGAAAGTATTAATTACGTCTTGCCATTGGTGGTCTTTACAAAAGACCTGCGAGATGCCCAGCTTAAGCCGCGGACAGGACAGGTAGTTTAAATTGTGGAAAGGGGCCAAAATAAGGGGCTGTCAGTTACACTCGAACATACAACTTTATTATTTGATCAAACATTACAAGAGCACAAAAAATTTTTTTTATACACACAGCTTTAATCTTTGGGACTTACGAGGGTGAGTCAAATGAAAACCTTAAACATTTTTTAAATATTATTTATTGTGCAGAAGTGGTACAAAGCTGTATCACTTCAACATAATTTCCCCCACGCTCAATGCAAATCCTCCAGCGCTTACAAAGTGCATAAACGTCTTTAGAAAAAAATTCTTTTGGCAGTCAGTACAACCACTCATGGACCGCATGGTGTACCTCTTCATCAGAACGGAACTTCTTTCCTCCCATTGCGTCTTTGAGTGGTCCAAACATATGGAAATCACTTGGCGCAAAGTCTGGTGAGTATGGTGGATGAGGAAGACACTCAAAAGTGGAAGTGAAAGTGAACCCAGGCTTCGTCCCCCATAACGATTCTTGCTAGGAAGCCATTACCTTCTCGTTCAAATCGCTGAAGAAGTTGTTCACAAGCATCAACACGTTGTTCTCTCATTCCAGGAGTCAGCTGCGGTGGCACCCATCTTGCAGACACTTTGTGAAACTGGAGCAGCCGCCGAGCGGTCTGAGACGCTGTAGTCATGGACTGCGCGGCTGGTCCCAGTGGAGGTTCGAGTCCTCCCTCGGGCATGGGTGTGTGTGTTTGTTCAAAAAAATGGTTCAAACGGCTCTGAGCACTATGGGACTTAACTTCTGAGGTCATCAGTCCCCTAGAACTTAGAACTACTTAAACCTAACTAACCTAAGGACATCACACACATCCAAGCCCGAGGCAGAATTCGAACCCGCAACCGTAGAGGTCGCGTGGTTCCAGACCGTAGCGCCTAGAACCGCTCAGCCACCCCGGCCGGCTGTCTTTTTGTCCTTAGGATAATTTAGGTTAAGTAGTGTGTAAGCTTAGGGACTGATGACCTTAGCAGTTAAGTCCCATAAGATTTCACACACATTTGAACATTTGAAACTGGAGCAAATCATGCACAATGTGGTGTGCTGACCCATGACTAATCTGTAAACATACTGCAATGTCATTCAGTGTCACTCGGCGGTTTTCCTCCACTATAGCTTCAACTGCTGCAATGTTCTGTTGAGTCACTCGTTGTGCCTGAGCTGGACGAGCAGCATCTTCCCCTGAAGTCACACCATTTGCGAACTTCCTACTTCATTTGTAGACTTGCTGATGTGAGAAACATGCATTACCGTACTGAACCTTCATTCGTCGATGAATTTCAATAGGTTCCACACCTTCACTACGCAAAAACCGAATAACAGACCGCTGTTCTTCCCTGGTGCAAGTCTCAAGTGGGGCGGCCATCTTTATACTGATACTGCGCAGGTATGTGTGCATCTGCACTATACTGCCACGTACAGGCCGCTCTGCACGCTGTTTGTAGCACGCTTACCAACTTACAGGATAACGGCGCGTAATTTCGATTTGTTATTACAAATATAAGGTTTTCATTTGACTCACCCTCGTAATTACCAGCTGAAAGCCACTTTAATTTAAAAACGGCTGAAGGCCAATAACTTAAAACGCAAGCATAACCAGGAATTTAAAAGGCAAGCCTTATCTTACAACAGTTCTTTATTTAGGCTGAAGGCCCAAAGAATCTGAGATTTTCAGAGGAAACAATTTGCATTCAAAATCGGCTGAAAGCCCAACATTTAAGGCTAAACAACATTAATTAAAAAATAAAGGTCTTCCATAAATAGTTCTTAATTAGACAAAACTCAACCAAAAAGGAAATTTAAAAGGCAAAGCCTTATCTTAAAACAGTTCTTTAGTTAGGCTGAAGGCCCAAAGTATCAGACCCTTCAAGAGCAAACAAGTTAAATTCAAATCGGCTGAAGGCCTAACACTTAAAACCCCATAACATAATTTTTTTTTTAAATACCAAAGGCCTTATGTGAAACAGTTCTTTTATTTAGGCTGAAGGCCTTGAGAGCCAACTGCACACGCCCTACACCATTACAGAGACTCCACCAGCTTGAGCTTCCCCTGCTGACATGCAGGGTCCATGGACTGATGAGGTTGTCTCCATACCCATATACGAGGGGGGACCAAAAAGTCACCGGAATCGTAATTCTGCACATCGTGTACTTGTAGTAGCAGGTTGCGCCGCCAGAGGGTTGTAGTAGGAGCTCTGCTGAGTCATTCTGCCACACGGCGTCACCCAACAGTGAGAAGTTTAGTTTCTTCCGCAGTTCTTTGAGTGTGCGTACAGTGCAGACGTGACACAAGGAAATGGCTAGTTCTTACGAACAACATGCGGCAGTGAATTTTGTTTCTTGCTCGGCAAGAACGCAGCAGGACCTGTTGCGATGATTCAGACAGCCTACAAAGACCGTGCTCTTAGCAAAACGCAAGTGTATGAATGGTTTTCTCGGTTTAAAAAGGGAGAAATGGTGGTTGAAGATCAGCCCCATTCCGGTCGACCTTCAACTGCTCGAAGCCAATACAACATCGACAAAATCCGTGATCTCATCAGTGAAGATCGACGCAGGACAATCGACCAACTCGAGAACTTGTCGGGGTTGTCCTAAAACTCAATTCAGCACCTCTTGACCATCGATTTGGGGATGCGAAAAGTGGCAGCAAAATTCGTGCCAAAGCTTCTTACCATAGATCAAAGGGATCGTCGCGTTCCAGCCTGTCTCGAAATGAATCGAAATGAAGGATCCGTTCAAAGATGATCTACATTTTTTCAACAAAATCATTACAGGTGATGAGTCGTGGTGCTATGGGTACGATCCAGAAAGTAAACAACAGTCATCACAATGGAAGTCACCTGGCTCACCTCGACCAAAAAAAGATCGACAAGTGAAATCGAATGTGAAAACGATGTTGATCTGTTTTTTTGACATCAAAGGGATTGTAAACTCTGAATTTGTCCCTGAAAACCAGACAGTAAACCAACAATTCTATTTGGAGGTTATGAAATGGCTTTGTATAAGTTTGTCGCGAAAGCGTCCGGCTTTGTGGGATTCCGGCGTGTGGTTCCTGCATCACGACAACACTCCCGCGCACACGGCTCTCAGCGTTCGCCAGTTTTTGGCCTCGACGAAGACTACTACCTTAACACACGTGCCCTTTTCACCGGATTTAGCACCCTCGGACTTCTTCCTATTCCCGAGGATGAAAAGAGACTTGAGAGGGATGTGGAAGACGTAAAACACAATGTCATGAAAGTGCTAGCAGGTATCAAAGAGGACGAATTTGAAAGGTGCTTCGAACACTGGAATAGAAGTTTAGATGAGTGTATTAATGCTAATGGAGAGTACTTCGGAGGAGATTAAGGTTGTATTTGGAAACAATAAAGTATATGCTTTCTAGAAAGAAATTCCGGTTACTTTTGGGTCCCCCCGCGTTTGTCTGTCCACTCAATACAATTTGAAACGAGACTCATCCAACCAGGTAACATGTTTGAAGTCATCAACAGTACAATGTCAGTGTTGATGGCCCCAGATGAGGCATAAAGCTTTGTGTTGCGCAGTGATCAAGGGTACATGAGTGGGCCTTCATCTCCGTAAGCGCATATCGATGATGTTTCGTTGAATGGTTCGCTTGCGGAAGCTTGTTGATGGCCCAGCATTGAAATCTGCAGCAATTTGCGGAAAGGTCGCACTTCTGTCACGTTGAACGATTCTCTTCAGTCTTTGTTGGTCACGTTCTCACATGTTCTTTTTCCGGCCGCAAGGATATCGGAGATTTGTTGTTTTACCGGATTCCTGATATTCACGATACACTCGTGAAATTGTCTAATGGGAAAATCCAGACTTCATCGCTATCTCGGAGATGTTGTGCCCCATCGCTCGTGCACCATCTGTAACACCACGTTCAAACTCACTGAAATCTCGATAACCTGCCATTATAGCGGCAATAACAGCTCTAACAACTGCGCCAGACACTTCTTGTCTTATATATACGAGGTGCATTCAAGTTCTAAGGCCTCCGATTTTTTTCTAATCAACTACTCACCCGAAATCGATGAAACTGGCGCTACTTCTCGACGTAATCGCCCTGCAGACGTACACATTTTTCACAATGCTGACACGATGATTCTATGGCAGCGGCGAAGGCTTCTTTAGGAGTCTGTTTTGACCACTGGAAAATCGCTGAGGCAATAGCAGCACGGCTGGTGAATGTGCGCCCACGGAGAGTGTCTTTCATTTGTTGGAAAAAGCCAAAAGTCACTAGGAGCCAGGTCAGGTGAGTAGGGAGCATGAGGAATCACTTCAAAGGTGTTATTTCGAAGAAACTGTTGCATAACGTTAGCTCGATGTGCGGGTGCGTTGTCTCGGTGAAACAGCACACGCGCAGCCCTTCCCGGACGTTTTTGTTGCAGTGCAGGAAGGAATTTGTTCTTCAAAACATTTTCGTAGGATGCACCTGTTACCGTAGTGCCCTTTGGAAAGCAATGGGTAAGGATTACGCCCTCGCTGTCCCAGAACATGGACACCATCATTTTTTCAGCACTGGCGGTTACCTGAAATTTTTTTGGTGGCGGTGAATCTGTGTGCTTCCATTGAGCTGACTGGCGCTTTGTTTCTGGACTGAAAAATGGCATCCACGTCTCATACATTGTCACAACCGTCGGAAAGAAAGTCCCATTCGTGCTGTCATTGCGCGTCAACATGGCTTGGCAACATGCCACACGGGCAGCCGTGTGGTCGTGTGTCAGCATTCGATGCACCCACCTGGATGACACTTTTCGCATTTTCAGGGCGTCATGCAGGATTGTGTGCACAGAACCCACAGAAATGCCAACTCTGGAGGCGATCTGCTCAACATTCATTCGGCGATCCCCCAAAACAATTCTCTCCACTTTCTCGATCATGTCGTCAGACCGGCTTGTGCGAGCCCGAGGTTGTTTCGGTTTGTTGTCACACGATGTTCTGCCTTCATTAAACTGTTTCACCCATGATCGCACTTTTGACCTATCCATAACTCCATCACCACATGTCTCCTTCAACTGTCGATGAATTTCAATTGGTTTCACACCACGCAAATTCAGAAAACGAATGATTGCACACTGTTCAAGTAAGGAAAACGTCGCCATTTTAAGTATTTAAAATAGTTCTCATTCTCGCTGCTGGTGGTAAAATTCCATCTGCTGTACAGTGCTGCCATCTCTGGGACGTATTGACAATGAACGCGGCCTCATTTTAAAACAATGCGCATGTTTCTATCTCTTTCCAGTCTGGAGAAAAAAAATCGGAGGCCTTAGAACTTGAATGCACCTCGTATATTCTGCATGTTTACTTATCTCTGTGGTCGTGCGGTAGCGTTCTCGCTTCCCACGCCCGAGTTCCCGGGTTCAATTCCCGGCGGGGTCAGCAATTTTCTCTGCCACGGGCATGGATGTGTGTGATTTCCTTAGGTTAGTTAGGTCTAAGTAGTTCTAAGTTCTAGGGGACTGATGACCATGGATGTTAAGTCCCATAGTGCTCAGAGCCATTACTTATCTCTCTATTTGAACACAAAATACACATACCAGTTTCTTTGGCGCTTCAGTGTATGTTGTTGTTTTAGGCGATTTCAAGGATCGATAAAATGTTACTTCTTTTCTTTTCACTAAGAATTTCGTTTTGTTTCAGTAGAGGTCCAGCGGATAACTGATGACCTGGTTGGTGAAAGCCAGCAACAGCAGCAGCACTGAAAGTAGTCCACATAGTTTTCTTCTCCGTAGTACTGCATATCCGTCTATGAGCCGGTAAATGGAGGGCCTAGCTGTGCAGAGCTTTCTAAAGCACAGCAGATAAGAGGACATGCATTAATGTTCGAAATGAAAAGGATAATGCTTGTTTTTCGTGGTCAGTCCTGACTCGTGAGAGAAATTATGAGAAAAAACCACAGATTGCATCTCGATATGGTAGATACCTCGATGTTGGTAACTGTTATAACTTTCACGCTATCGAGTTCTTCGTCAAGATCCAGGAAATACCTAAATTTGAGGCACGGAATACCAGGCTATTGGTCCATGTTTATGGCCTGGAGAAGAAAGCAAATTTTCCACTGGTAACATCACATTTAAAATATTTGTCCCCCTTAACAATCTGAATAATGGGAGCTGGCTGTTGGCAAGAGATCTGCTAGGAGAAGGAGATTTTCAGATAGTTTTACTATTGGTGTTTGCAATAGATATGACCAACTGTCAGAGTCTACTGGAGAGGAATTTCTAGTAGCTGTAGGTGTAGGAAGTATGCAGCAGACCTCAGCAGTTACAGTGGCTGGGACAGGTGCAAAGTCTAAGAGAAAGAAGAAGTTTCTGCTGTTATGTAGTTCTCATGGTAGAGGTGTAGGCCAGCAGATGCAGGAAGTGTTGGGGAGTGAGTAACAGGTCACCAGCATTGTGAAGCCTAATGCAGGATTGGCTCAGGTGACTGTTAACATAGGGGGGTTATGTAGGAATTTTACTAAAGAAGATCAGGTAGTGATAGGGATGGGGAGTATGACGTAGATGGTGACCTGGAAAAGATAGCCACTCAGACTGGCAACACGAATGCGCATTTTGTGGAACTGTTTCAGCATCACGATCGGCCTCATCTTAATACAGCCATCAAGCGTAATAACATGAGACTTAGGAGTGCGCTGATGACAGAAGGCATGAGTCACATTTCAGTGGTGTCGGTGGAGTCTATCAGCAGGACGGGTTTCACTAGACATGGCCTGCACCTCAACAGATGTGAAAAGGGGAGGTTGGCAAAGCTTATAGGTGATAGCATAGGTGGGGTTGGTGGAACCACTCATCGCAAAATTACTGTACTAGTGGGTGTTAGAGCTGCACCTTTTTTAGATTGAAGTCAGCTGATAGATATTCCTGCTTAAGGGAAGCCTCTCTAAAAAGTAATCCCTTTTGGCTAAGCTTAGGTATCCGAGTAATGAGGGAATTAGTATATTTCATCAAAATATACAAGGTATTAGAGAAAAAGTTAGTGAACTGCTTATAGATGTTGACTCTGAAATTATTGGTATATCTGAACACTTCTTAAATAAGGAGATAATTCAGAGGCTTTACCAGGATACAGGTTGGCTGGCAGCTTTTCTAGGAGCTCTTTGCGGTGTGGGGGAGTAGCCATGTATGTGAAAAACGGCATCCCATTTGAGTCAATTGATGTTTCAAAGTACTGCACTGAAAAGGTGTTTGAATGTTGTGCAGGTGTGGTTAAATTTAGTGGAGTTAAACTTCTAACTGTTGTTAGTTATAGATCCCCAGACTCCGATTTCACAACATTTTTGCTAAAGCTAGAGGAGGTTCTTGGTTCGATTTATAGGAAATACAAAAAGTTAGTTATATGTGGTGACTTCAATATTAATTGTATAAGTGATTGTGCAAGGAAAAGGATGCTGGTAGACCTCCTTAATTCATATAATCTTATGCAAACCGTACTCTTTCCAACGAGAGTGGAAGGGAACAGTAGAACAACCATAGACAACATTTTTGTTCATTCCTCATTACTAGAGGGGCATTCTGTTAGCAAAAAAGGGAATGGCCTTTCAGATCGTGATGCACAAGTTTTAACTCTAAAAGATTTTTGTGCTGCAACACATGTTAAATATAGTTATCAACTTTTTAGGAAAGCTGATCAAGTTGCTGTAGAGACCTTTGTAAATCTTATCAAGGAACAAGAGTGGCAAGATGTTTATAGTGCTGATACAGTAGACGATAAATATAATGCTTTCCTCAAGACTTTTCTCGTGTTCTTTGAAAGTTGCTTCCCGTTAGAACGTTCAAAACAGGGTACTAGCACAAACAGGCAGCCTGGGTGGCTGACTAAAGGGATAAGAATATCTTGTAGAACAAAGTGGCAATTATATCAAAACGTTAGAAACAGTCAAAATCTAAATGCAGCAGCCCATTACAAACAGTATTGTAAGGTGCTTAAAAAAGTTATTAGGAAGGCGAAAAGTATGTGGTATGCAGATAGAATAGCTAAGTCTCAGGATAAAATTAAAACCATATGGTCAGTCGTAAAGGAAGTGGCTGGTCTGCAGAGACAGGTCGAGGATATAGAATCAGTGCGTAGTGGGAATGTCCATGTTACTGATAAGTCGCATATATGTATAGTATTTAATAATCACTTTCTGATTATAGCAGACGAACTAAATAGAAACCTAGTCCCAACAGGGAATCATATAGTGCTCGTAGAAAAAAGTGTTCTGAGACTGTTACCTGAAATGCTCCTCCATGATACTGACAAGAGGGAGATTGAGTTAATAATTACATCACTGAAGACCAAGAACTCTCATGGATATGACGGGATATCTAGCAGAATACTTAAATATTGTTCTATGTATGTTAGTCCAGTACTTAGCCATATCTGCAACTTTTCCTTTAGGAGCGGTCGGTTTCCTGACTGAATAAAGTACTCGGTAGTGAAGCCACTTTATAAAAAGGGAGACAGGGACAATGTTGACAATTATAGACCTATTTCTATGCCATCAGTGTTTGCTAAAGTTATCGAGATGGTTGTATATACAAGGTTACTGGAGCATTTAAATTCACATAATTTGCTGTCAAATGTACAGTTTGGTTTTAGAAATGGGTTAAAAACTGAAAATGCTATATTCTCTTTTCTCTGTGAGGTTTTGGACAGATTAAATAAAAGATTGCGAACGCTAGGTTTTTTTCTTTGATTTAACGAAGTTTTTTGACTGTGTTGACCACAAAATATTACTGTAGAAGTTGGACCATTATGGAGTAAGGGGAGTAGCTTACAATTGGTTCGCCTCTTACTTTAAGAACAGAAAGCAGAAGGTAATTCTCCGCAATATTGGGAGTGGTAGTGATGTTCAGCCCCAATGGGGCACTGTTAAGTGGGGCATTCCCCAAGGGTCGGTGCTGGGGCCACTGCTGTTTCTTATTTATATAAAGGATATGCCTTCTAGTATTACATCTACATGATTACTCTGCAATTCACATTTAAGTGCTTGGCAGAGGGTTCATCGAACCACAATCACACTATCTCTCTGCCATTCCACTCCCGAACAGCGAGCGGGAAAAATGAACACCTAAACCTTTCTGTTCGAGCTCTGATTTCTCTTATTTTATTTTGATTATCATTCCTACCTATGTAGTTTGGGTTCAAAAAAATATTTTCGCATTCGGAAGAGAAAGTTGGTGACTGAAATTTCGTAAATAGATCTCGCCGCGACGAAAAACGTCTTTGCTTTAATGACTTCCATCCCAACTCGTGTGTCATATCTGCCACACTCTCTCCCCTATTACGTGATAATACAAAACGAGCTGCCCTTTTTTGCACCCTTCCGATGTCCTCCGTCAATCCCACCTGGTAAGGATCCCACACCGCGCAGCAGTATTCTAACAGAGGAAGAACAGGTGTAGTGTAAGCTGTCTCTTTAGTGGACTTGATGCATATTCTAAGTGTCCTGCCAATGAAACGCCTTCCCCACAATATTAACTATGTGGTCTTTCCAACTGAACTTATCCGTAATTTTAACACCCAGGTACTTAGTTGAATTGACAGCCTCGAGAATTCTACTATTTATCGAGTAATCGAATTCCAACGGATTTCTTTTGGAACTCGTGTGGATCACCTCACACTTTTCGTTATTTAGGGTCAACTGCAACCTGCCACACCATACAGCAATCTTTTCTAAATCGCTTTGCAACTGATACTGGTCTTCGGATGACCTTACTAGACGGTAAATTACAGCATCATCTGCGAACAACCTAAGAGAACTGCTCAGATTGTCACCCAGGTCATTTATATAGATCAGGAACAGGAGAGGTCCCAGGACGCTTCCCTGGGGAACACCTGATATCACTTCAGTTTTACTCGATGATTTGCCTTCTATTACTACGAACTGCGACCTTCCTGACAGGAAATCACGAGTCCAGTCGCACAACTGAGACGATACCCCATAGGCCTGCAGCTTGATTAGAAGTTGCTTGTGTGGAACGGCGTCAAAAGCTTTCCGGAAATCTAGAAATACGGAATCAACTTGAGATCCCCTGTCGATGGTGGCCATTACTTCGTGCGAATAAAGAGCTAGCTGCGTTGCACAAGAACGATGTTTTCTGAAACCATGCTGATTACGTATCAATAGATTGTTCCCTTCGAGGTGATTCATAATGTTTGAATACGGTATATGCTCCAAAACCCTACTGCAAACCGACGTCAATGAAATAAGTCTGTAGTTCGGTGGATTACTACTACTACCCTTCATAAACAGTGGTGCGACCTGCTCAATTTTCCAATCTGTAGGTACAGAGCTATCGGTGAGCGAGCGGTTGTATATGATTGCTAAGTAGGGAGCTATTGTAGCAGCGTAATCCTGAAAGGAACCTAATCGGTATACAATTGGGACCTGAAGACTTGCCCGTATCAAGCGATTTGAGTTGCTTTGCAACCACTGAGGTATCTACTTCTAAGAAACTCATGCTTGCAGCTGTCCGTGTTTCAAATTCTGGAATATTCGATTCGTCTTTCCTGGTGAAGGAATTTCGGAAAACTGCGTTCAATAACTCCGCTTTAGCGGCACAGTCGTCGGTAACAGTACCATCGGCACTGCGCAGCGAAGGTGTTGCCTGCTTCTTGCTGCTTGTGTACTTTACATACGACCAGAATATTTCTGTTTCCTGATGACACCAGCTTGGTAGTGAAGGATCTTGTGTGTAATATTGAAACATTATCAAATAATGTAGTTCATGAAATAAGTTTGTGACTTGTGGAAAATAATTTGGTGGTAAATCACAGTAAGACTCAGTTTTTACAGTTTCTAACTCACAATTCAACAAGAACTGATATTTTGATCAGACAAAATGGGCATATTATAACCGAGACGGAACAGTTCAAGTTCCTAGGCGTTCGGATAGATAGTAAGCTGTTGTGGAAAGCCCATGTTCAGGATCTTGTTCAGAAACTAAATGCTGCATTATTTACCATTAGAACAGTATCTGAAATAAGTGACAGTTCAACACGAAAAGTAGTCTACTTCGCATATTTTCATACGCTTATGTCATGTGGTATTATTTTTTTGGGGTAATTCTTCTGATTCAAAAAGGGTATTTTTGGCTCAAAAACGGGCTGTTCGAGCTATATGTGGTGTAAGTTCGAGAATCTCTTGTCGACCCCCATTCAATAGTCTGGGAATTCTGACATTGCCCTCACAGTATATATTTTCTTTAATGTCGTTTGTTGTTAGCAATATTAGCTTATTCCCAAGAGTTAGCAGCTTTCACTCAGTTAATACTAGGCAGAAATCCAATCTGCATGTGGAATGCACTTCCTTCACTCTTGTGCAGAAAGGAGTGCAGTATTCTGCTGCATCCATTTTCAATAAGCTACCACAAGAACTCAAAAATCTTAGCAGTAGCCCAAACACTTTTAAGTCTAAACTGAAGAGTTTCCTCATGGCTCACTCCTTCTATTCTGTGGAGGAGCTCCTGGAAGAGCTGAAAAATTAAGCAAATTCCAGTGTTACATTGTTGATTTTCTTTATTTAAACTTACGAATTGTCGCCTGAATACGTTTCTTGTATTTCATTTTATCTGTTTCTACTATCGTGTTATAATTTCATGTATTGACTCGTTCCATGACCATGGAGACTTCTCCTTAATTTGGTCCCATGGAACAATAAATAAATAAATAAAATAAATAAATAAATAAGTTCTTTTATCTCATCGAACACTGTTTCAATCTGTTCACCTGTGATGTTGGTAGGCATATAAACTTGCACCACTGTGGTGAGTGCGTTTTGGCTTTACGTTTATTTTGCGTATCAAGTTAATGGCACGTTAGAGATGGAGTTGAGTAATGTGATACTGCTTCACTGATTGTTTCAATAACGAAGGGGTTGACACGTATGGTCTTCATATCGCAAATAGCGAGGATCAACTGCCACAAATTTTCAGTTGTTAATAAATACCGACTGCACAAAAGGCGATGTACATTGTGTAAACTTTTAGATGGCAGACCTCTCCCTAGTCCTGAATCGGTAGAAGTCGGTAAACGTCGGGAGACTTCGGTAGGCACGCAGTTTCGACTGCTGCCAATATTATGCAGCTGACTGTGTTGTACAAGGTAGCCATTGTCGTCTGCTTCGTTATTGTTTTGCGCTGTACTGTTCTGCGTGTTTTTATTGTGCAGTTGTGCTAAACATTATCAAAATGAGTGAAGAGTCAGTTGCTGGCCCATCTCGGGAGTCGCCAACAACCCTTACTGGTAGGCCTAGGGTTAGAAGGAAACCAGTATTATGTAGCGATGCTCGCAAAATTATATTGCGTGTGATTGAATGCTGCGAAAGGGAAAGGGAACAGAAAAAATTGCTTCACCCCATTTACAAATCTTCAGTGAGAGCTGCTACATACACAGGACAAAGCATGCGTAGCATTGGATGATTTAAACAGTTTTCCAAGAACCTTTTTGGCGTATCACCACAAACGCCTGGCGAGAAAAGGTGAGTTTGCATTTCAGGTATTTTGTTCGCGATCACTTTTAAGGAGCCCCCTATTTCGTCCGAATTACCTTATATTTCATTTTTCCTTGCTACCGTATTGCTTTGTATGGAAACACCACTACTTTCGGTATTATTTCGAAACACATTCATATTACAGTACTTTTCCAAACTCAAAAAAATACATGCAGTGCAAAAGGCATTTTCTTATAAATCTTTCTCGCTTTTAACTTAGGAAAAGAAGAGGAGAAATCGAAGTAATGATCGATGATTTCAACCAGCGTGTCATTCGCGACACGATAGCGGAATTTTATTCGGTGCAGAAGATTGTGCCGAGCCTGCGAACACTGCTTCCAGTTCGGAGAACAACTCGCCAAAGTTTCATTGCAATCGGATGAATGGTTTGTGAGCGCATAGTAGATAAACATACATACATTCATTTTTATATACATAGATTTTAATGTACATGACGATTTCAGTCTCGTTTACGAACAACATTTAAAGCGAGTTTTACTTCCAAGCTTTTCGTCTGCGTTGGTGTAAGCATGACGCGCAATTTGTAGTGCCACAGCACCGCAATTGGTAGGCGTGCCTTGTCCCCCCCCCCCCCCCCCCCCCCCGAACGGCTCATCTCACCTCGCCAGCCAATGCTTGCTTCCACCTCTCCCAGCACTCCCCTCGCAACTCTGCCGTCTTACAAGGGGAGGCCGCCAATTGTGAAATTCAGATTCGATTCATACTGTGCATAATAAAAGCTCATGGCCAGAGGTGTAATGTGGCAAAGCACCAAGATGCACTTCTCAGCCGTTGTCGAGAAAATCGACAGTTAAAAGAAACCGTTGCAGTGAAATACTCTCTACGGTTAACAATTCTCTACAGCGTCGTGCCGCAGCGGTAAGCGCTGTGGTTCGTGATCCGAAGGTCGCCGGATCGAATCTCACGCTATGCAACCTTTTTTTTTTTTTAGTATTTGTTTTTTATAATTCAAATATATATATATATATATATATATATATATAATTCCCGGCAATCAGTTGCAACAATTATGCATATAATAAGTTGTTGAAAGTCGTTTGTCGTGGAAAAACTGGCGACTCCGAACATCATTATGTTTTCCGCAAACAAAGTTGTATTTCACAAATGTTATTAATTGTCTTCATAATGTTAACCACGCATAGTTAACGGTAGATGTAGAAACAATATTCCGAAACGAATACGTATAGCGTAAGTCAAACGTTCGAATTAGAATAGAGACCCCACGAACACAAATTTGCTGTGGCAGGTATGAAATACAAACTCCGTTACTCGCTCGTTACACTTGAATGACAGACGTTGAATGGGCCGAAACGAGCCGCCGCATAACAGCGTAGTTGCCTGCTAACTTCGAAAGAAGGTAGATGCGGTCGCTAGCGCAACTTATAACATTGTCGAAAATCAGTGAGGACGGAAGAGCTTTGGTACACCCTGTTAAAAAAAAACGGAAAAATGGAGGCGGTACAATTGGAGAGCGATCCGCCTTCACCAACATGTGTAAGCAATTCATTAATACTTTATATATATATATATATATATATATATATATATATATATATATATATATATTTGAATTACAAAAAATAATTTAAAAAAATTGCATGGCGTGAGATTCGATCCTGTGACCTTCGTATTACGAACCCGAGCGCTTACCACTGCGCCACGATGCTGTAGAAAATCACTAATCGTCGAGAGTATTTCACAGCAACGGTTTCTTTTAACTGTCGATTTTCTCGACAACGGCTGAGAAGTGCATCTTGGTGCTTTGCCACATTACTACTCTGGCCATGAGCTTTTATTATGCGCAGTATGAATCGAATCTGAATTTCACAATTGGCGGCCTCCCCTTGTTAGTGTACGTTTACACTGCCTGCGATGCGATGCGACGCAACGTGATGCGAGGCATAATGGCCAAAGTGATGCAATACGATGGAGCGTTCACATTGGACACGATTCAGCGCGCGCGCTCGCGGTCTGGCCAGCAATTGAGCAGTCTCGGCACGATGTCGTGTTTCCTCAACTCAGTAAATTCTTTTTTATTAGCAAACAGTGCTCTGAGAATTCAACGCAGTCGTGAATGGGTGCATGAAATCAAGGAGAGCAGGGCTTTGGGAGAATTTAATCATTTGTACAGTGACTTGAGAAAAGATGAGGATAAATTTTGGAGTTATTTCACAATGAGTACAGAGACATTTGATTATATAGTGTCGTCTGTTTCAAATAGATTACAGAAGCAAAACACAAATTTCAGAATGGCTATTACCCCTGAAGAGAAAGTTATGATCACCATCAGGTAAGTACAATATTAAGTTTACAGCAATCATTTTATTATGAAAAATTTACAAATTGTGATAGATTCAAACTTTCTTTTAATAAATTTTGACATAGTTGACAATGAGAAGTAAAATACATCACAGTTCACTCACTTAAGTATCAAAGTTTTCAGAAGCTTGGTGGCTTGAAATAACAATGTCATCTGGTTGAATTTCAGAAGTGACTATTTCATTCTGCGGATTTCCAGAAATTACGATTTCAACTGGATTTTCAGGTGCATAGGGTGACATCAACGAATGTGCAGTGGAAGTGGTTGATTGTTCCAATTTTTCCAAAAGAACCTGCTGAATTTTTATCCTGGCTCTCAACTGAGCTGCTGGTGATAGTTTTCGCATTGCTGGCAGGGAACTCACTAAAAAATGATAGCTGTCATCATGCGTTTCTGATTTCGACATTTGTTGCTCAATTAGCTTCAACTTTTGCTTCTCTATATTTAGCAACTCAGAGTTTGTCGATTTCTTGGATCTCTTGTTTTGGTTTGTGTGTAGGGTGGGTGAGAGAGGAGGCATCGAAACGTTACCCTCTGAACTTACAGACAATCTTGAAGACCTGGCTTGGTTGGTTTCATCAGGTGAAACACTCTCTCTCTCTGTAAGAGCTGGTGAAAATGGTACGTCGTCGTGTGCGTCGTCATGTTGCGATGCTGTTCTTTTACTGTGATGAACATTAGTCTTAGTCTTCCGTGGCGTCATTATGTCAGTCAGGAAGGTCATTAGCTCGTACCACGGCCAATTGGATTGGAAAGGCGGCATGCCACCTTCGTCTTCTGAACGTTCAGCACGAGTTTTTTTGAGTTCAGAGCGGAAAGTGTCACATAGGTTCTTCCATTTATTCTTCAGTACCTCGCCTGAAAATATAGACGTGAAATTCCAAAATGACAGAGCAAACAGCAGTGCTTCAGGAAGAGCGAGGAGTGTGAGAGAGGCCTTCAAAAACTATGTCAACAGTCATTAACGCAAATACATTTCATGTCGAAATTATCAAATACTGTAACTATTGTGAACGTCATTTCATTATCAAAATACTGTAATAGTATCTATACACAATTAAATTAGAAAATAAACGAAGTTGTTTGTGTTACTTATTTCTTGGAGTCTTGTAGTTATTTATTTTACTTTTTTGTATTTACTGTCTGTTCCACAATCTTCAGCTATTTCATTCCATTCTTGATGAACAAAATCCCTATTGTGGTAATATTTATTTTTCTGGTCCCACAACACGGGGCGTTCACGCACACTGTTAATTAGTCTTTCGATATCCATCGCAAGCAAGCAATTACTTCAGACGCAAGCGCAAACAAGAAATCGCTCCCAACACTCGCGCCAAACGCAAACTCGGTTGCGACTACAGCGGAGTCATCGCATCGCACCGCATCACATCGCTCGGCCCAGCCTGCAGTCTAAACGGGCACCGCTCTGTTGCCACTGTTCAACCAAGCCTGCCCATTGTCACGCGATTTCAGCGCTTCATCGCTCCGCTCCGCTCGGCATCGCATCGCATCGCATCGCGGGCAGTGTAAATTTAGCCTTACGGTTAAAACACTGTACTATTATTATGGTAAACTGCATTTAGATACTGCAACTTTCAGTAAGAAAAGTTTTTACTAGATTAACAGCAACTATTTGTGTTTTTCTTTATTGGATTTCAATTCCCGCCCTCAGAAGGGGGGGGGGGAGGGGGGGGGGTGCGGGCTGGCAGCAGCGTAATATGCTGCTCTACAGCCTACAGAAAAGATAAAAAACGTAATGAGAATAGAAACAAACAAGAAAAACAGTTGATAAAAAGGTGACATTGTAAAAGACTGTAAAATGGCGGAAAGTTGTGGAATTTAAAATACAAAAACGCTGCGGTGACAATGCGGATGCAGACACACTGTTGTGACTGTTCGCAGTACTGACAGGTGACACGTCGGCAAAGGGGGGGGGGGATTTGTCCTAGGGTAGGGTGACCGAATTATTTTCGGTGAAAACTGGGACACATTCACCCGGGTGCCAATGGACACCTCATTCCACATGTACCGAGGTTTCTTAATTTTAAATATTAATGTTTTGTTGATACATTTTGTTAACCCAATTATTATAACTAATAAGAGGATACAAAAGATTGATATAATGTACAGGGTGTTTCAAAAATGACCGGTATATTTGAAACGGCAATAAAAACTAAACGAGCAGCGATAGAAATACACCGTTTGTTGCAATATGCTTGGGACAACAGTACATTTTCAGGCAGACAAACTTTCGAAATTACAGTAGTTACAATTGTCAACAACAGATGACGCTGCGGTCTGGGAAACTCTATAGTACGATATTTTCCACATATCCACCATGCGTAGCAATAATATGGCGTAGTCTCTGAATGAAATTACCCGAAACCTTTGACAACGTGTCTGGCGGAATCGCTTCACATGCAGATGAGATGTACTGCTTCAGCTGTTCATTGTTTCTGGATTCTGGCGGTACACCTGGTCTTTCAAGTGTCCCCACAGAAAGAAGTCACAGGGGTTCATGTCTGGCGAATAGGGAGGCCAATCCACGCCGCCTCCTGTATGTTTCGGATAGCCCAAGGCAATCACACGATCATCGAAATATTCATTCAGGAAATTAAAGACATCGGCCGTGTGATGTGGCCGGGCACCATCTTGCATAAACCAAGAGGTGTTCGCAGTGTCGTCTAAGGCAGTTTGTACCGCCACAAATTCACGAAGAATGTCCAGATAACGTGATGCAATAATCGTTTCGGATCTGAAAAATGGGCCAATGATTCCTTTGGAAGAAATGGCGGCCCAGACAAGTACTTTTTGAGGATGCAGGGACGATGGGACTGCAACATGGGGCTTTTCGGTTCCCCATATGCGCCAGTTCTGTTTATTGACGAAGCCGTCCAGGTAAAAATAAGCTTCGTCAGTAAACCAAATGCTGCCCACATGCATATCGCCATCATCAATGCTGTGCACTATATCGTTAGTGAATGTCTCTCGTGCAGCAATGGTAGCGGCGCTGAGGGGTTGCCGCGTTTGAATTTTGTATGGATAGAGGTATAAACTCTGGCGCATGAGACGATACGTGGACGTTGGCGTCATTTGGAGCACAGCTGCAACACGGCGAACGGAAACCCAAGGCCGCTGTTGGAACACCTGCTGCACTAGCTGCGCGTTGCCTTCTGTGGTTGCCGTACGCGGTCGCCCTGCCTTTCCAGCATGTTCATCCGTCACGTTCCCAGTCCGTTGAAATTTTTCAAACAGATCCTTTATTGTATCGCTTTTCGGTCCTTTGGTTAGATTAAACCTCTGTTGAAAACTTCGTCTTGTTGCAACAACACTGTGTTCTAGGTGGTGGAATTCCAACACCAGAAAAATCCTGTGTTCTAAGGAATAAACCATGTTGTCCACAGCACACTTGCACGTTGTGAACAGCACACGCTTACAGCAGAAAGACGACGTACGGAATGGCGCACCCACAGACTGTGTTGTCTTCTATATCTTTCACATCACTTGCAGCGCCATCTGTTGTTGAAAATTGTAACTACTGTAATTTCGAAAGTTTGTCTGCCTGAAAATGTACTGTTGTCCCAAGCATATTGCAACAAACGGTGTATTTCTATCGCTGCTTGTTTAGTTTTTATTGCCGTTTCAAATATACCGGTCATTTTTGAAACACCTTGTAGATTATCTGTATAATTAATGACATTTAATAAACGTATACAGTAATAAAGAAATGAATTACGATTTTACAAAATTTTACAGCCATTCAACTTTTAATCAATTAATATTAACATGAGCTTTAATATTACTGAGCACTTGTAGATGGAATTGACTGTCCTTGGAGAAAAGGGTATTTTTCACTGCCTCCAGCCCTCTTGATCACGTCTTTGTTCTTGAGACACAGTGATAAAACTCGGCACAATCCATTTTGTAGTAGTACAGAATCTGCAGGATTGCTTCGAGAAAGTCCACCTCCATTCTGTTTCTTTCATCAGTCCACTGGATATTCATGAACGAAAATATTCTTTCCACATTGGCATTATGGGCTGGGATTGCAAATAGATACCTTGCAATTATTACCAACTCAGAGTAATGCTGAAGACAGTCACAGCTTTTAAAAAAACTCACCCACTTCTCGTGACATTCCAATGGTGTTTTTATTTCATCATTCCACTTGTGAAGACTTTCTTCAACAAAATTTGCCAGTATGCCGAACTGATCAAAGAGAATGGAATCATCTATTTCAATCTCTTTATTCTTCAAATAAGAAGCTGTCTCTTCAACACTTTCCCATTTTGGCACTTTCTTCAGTAACATCCAATCAAACACCGGTGATGAGGGTAAATATGAGGCGCTCCACTTGCTGAGATATTCTACACAAGTGTCATAAAACTTGTTAACTTCTCTAAAACTCCTTTCCGCTGCTTCTGATACTTCTGCTCTTTTAAGGACAGATTCAACATTAAAAGAAATGGCGGTTCTCTCCTCTCAGTATTTTTTCAAAACATCATTTACCTCTATTACACTTTTCGTGCTTCCCTCAATTTCCTTTATCCCATGCTGCAAAGTGCGAAGTTGACTGTGAATGAACCATAAGTAGGCTTCATTTAAAGGGTTACTGAAAACTGAACCAATATTTTGGGGGCTTTGTCTTCATTTAGGAAAAAATCTTTTAACGGTTCAAACAGGCGGATTACTCTTTCAACTGCTGGAAACAGTGATAACCAGCGAGTTTTCGAGTGACACATTACATTCACATATTCAGTTCCCACATAATCCCAGAACTCCTTAAGCCTCTCTGTTCTAACAGAGATGTTTGGTGATGTTTTACCGTGTGGTAGGCTAGTGTAAGCTCGGCTGCTCGAACTTTCGTCTCTTCACTTGACTGATGTTTCACAAAATAATTTTGTAGAGTTTTACTGCAGCTCGGTGCACTGTATCTGTTAATGTGTTTCTTTGACCTGATGTGATCAACTATGTCCGAACGTCCACCATGACTTATACTAATAAAACAGTTACATACGGAACACTCTGCTTCGTATACAAAACGACCTTCCTTAATGAATTTCCATTCCCTGGAATAACAGTCACTGAACTTGCAGGCACGTTTCGGCATTGCGTTTCACAGTACTGCAGCAATAATACCACTAATATGAGAAAAAACTATTGCAGTTCGTCTGAGAAAACATCAACTACTACACTGTTCTGACAATGAGTGTGTGAGTAAGCGGCGCGACAATCGGACGGTTTCATAGCTCTGTTACAATAATACAACTTACTACTTGTTGGCCAAAGTACCGCTCAAAGTAAATTATTGCCTGAGTGTATCAATACTGGTACTGTGATTACTAGGATGGGACAATAGTGGTTTTAGACAAATAAGCTAAAATATATTAATTTCTTGTGTTGTATTTCCTTTAATATAGCGAAATCCCAAAAATTTGGGAAAGTTCCACGAAATGTATTTCAAAACTGAATTCCGGGACTTTTGAGCGTCCCGAAACAAATTTTCGGGACACCGGAACACAGGGATGAAAACCGGGACAATTCCGGTTTTCCGGGACGTTTGGTCACCCTATCCTAGGGCGATCGGTTTCCTAAATATTCATGAACAGTAATTCGTCCAGTCTGTTTATCATGAAGTAAGAAAACATGAATAATGAAATATGTGAAAGAATATATTGCAAAGAAAATAAAAACTTTGTACATCTTCACACAACTCCGTCTTTCTTTCGTGTACGTTCGTGGTATAGTTAATGAAATACATCGCTCGTCTGAGTGGGTCCTCACCCTCTCCGTCACTGACTGCCGCTAGCGTCTGCCGCTTCCACGTGGGAACCGCCAATTCCTGAAACAGACGTGTCACCGAAAAAAGCGCTTGCCACCGCCGTTGCTGCGAAGCGACCTTAATAGATACGGTGCTAGTCACTTATTTTTATCTGGCGATCACGTTATAGACACAAATTCACACATTTGACTAGCTCTTCCTTTAAAACTAGCGTTAAAGGCTGAACGGAGACGGACCGACAGTGCAAGAAATGTAAGAGCGGCTACTGCGCTGCCATCTGTTGGTGGTGCCAAGCGTCAGCAACCTGGCCCCCCCCGTCTACGATACAAGCCAATGTGAAAGTTGCGTTTATTTTTACAGGTCGTAGATTCGTGGACGAGTAGTTTAAGAAAACTCAAACAACTAAAAACATATTTTTATTCTTTAATAATGATGATATAAGCGATGATGATTTTGAATTTTTTACGACGAGTATTTCATACTCGTTGTCACAATTCATTGCAAATTCTATATGTATTGCAAACATACTATTGCACCTCCAAGATTTCTACCTCACCCTTTATGGTCGTCCTATCCAACTCACCCCCACCCTGAAATACCTTGGCCTCACCCTTGACCGACACCTCACCTGGACCCCTCATCTCCTGACCATCCAGCAGAAAGCCCATTCCCGCCTCCGCCTGCTGAAACTCCTGTCCGGCCGGACATGGGGATTGCATCCTTCTACCATCCTCCACACCTACAAATCCCTCATCCGTCCTATCCTCTGTTATGCCAGCGTCGCCTGGATCTCCGCCGCCACCCGCTTTTACCAGGCTCTCCAAATCCTTGAACGCCATGCGCTCCGCCTTGCCTTCCGTATCCGCCTTCCTTCCCCCACACGGCTCCTGTATGAACTGATCCCCTTCCCCCACCTCCTCTTGTTCCTCCAACATCTCCGCATCCTTTACATTGTTCGCAGGCTTGATCCCCCCCACCCTCTGGTTTCCTCCTTCCTCTCCACCCCCCGCCCGTTGCCGCGCCTCTATCGCTGTATCCCTCCCTCTCTCCACCTCCACACCCTCCATCTCCTTCATCAGGGCAATTTCCAACGCCTCCCCCTCCCGGATGACGAACTTCGCCGTGACATATACCCTTCCTTCCAACTATAACCCGGCCTTGTTCCCCCCCCCCCTCCCCAGGGCCCCCTTCTCCTCTTTCCTCCTTCTCCCAGAGCGGATTTTCCTCCATCCCCCCCTCCCCTGAGACCCTGCACCCCATACTTGCCTCTCTCCTTCCCACATCCCTCCCTACCTGGCCCTCTTCCGAGCGCCCCCCATTTCCCCTCCCCCATCTCTTCCCCTCCCTCCCTTCCTCAGGTCTCCCTCATCTCCTTGAACCTGGCAGATCCTCTGTATTGATCAACATCAGTGTGCCACGTCAGTGTTGTGTTTCGTGCTTTTCTCGTGTGCGTCAAGAGGTGTGATTTTAATTGTGTGCTGCCTTGAGGTTCGCCGTCAGTGCTACGCTGTGTGCTATGCCAGCCGTCAACACCTTTATGCTCCAGTCATACTGTGCCTTGTGCTCTTTTAATCGTCGCAGTGTGTGGCTTTTTGTGTGTGCTACTTTTAAACAGTTTTTTATCTCCATTTTACAGTCACCCCGTTTTTTGTATATTGCCTTCCATGATGTTCTCCCTTTTTTATATCTATGTTCGCCTTCTTCTCTCCTTTGCTGTTTTTAAATGTCTTCTATTGTTTTGTTCTATGTCTTTCGGCTGAAGAGCAGCGCATATGCTGCTGCCAGCCCGCCCCGATAGGGGAATTGAAATACAATAAAGAAAAAAAAAAATATTGCACAAAATCCATAATTTTATTGGTTTTAGACCTAGTAGTGATGGGCTAAACTGCGATTTTCCGATATCAGTGATTTCTGTGAATGCTACTTTTCAGTATCTGTTATTCTTAACTGTGATTTGTCGCAGTTAAGAGTCGCAGTTAAGGAACCTAAGTCGCATATCCCTCCGCCACTGCTATTTCTGCTACTTCCGCGATTTCTGCTACTTCTGCGACTTCTGCTACTTCTGCGATTTCTGTGACTTCTGCTACTTCTGCGATTTCTGTGACTCCTGCGATTTCTGCGACGTACCACCGTATGAAAAAGTTACATCTGTCCACACAGAAAATTGCATCTCAACAAACCTGTCATTGGTAAGTATGTTTTACGTTTATTCTTCCGTTGGCTTTAATTTTGTATTAAAGAAACAACTGTGAAAATATTAATAGTGTAATTAATATGTAAGTGGCCGCACAGTACCGTAATAGTTCGTGTTTAGAAAATGAATTCTAACCTATTGTTATGTTCATAGGTACCTGAACTACATTTCAGTCACTCGGTAAAGTGATAATTCAAAATATCATTGTCAACAGAGCTGAAGAAATTGCCAGTCTTTAGACCGTTTTCGTCAGACGAGAGGTTAGTTTCTAAGCGTTTTGATGGACTTAATTACTTCAGTGAGATCGTTCTTGCGAATGTGATATAGCAAATATTAGCAAATGTGATATAGAAAATATTAGCAATCTACTCTGTCAATTATATTGCTAGTAAAGTGACAGCAAAAATTGTTTAATAATCCTTGTGTTTTTGCAGACACAGTTCTGACTGATTACTGGTTGCTGTACATATCTATCCACATCAAGGCTGTTGAGAGAGACTCGTGAAGATTCAAGACAGCTCTTAGAGGATTTGCAGTTTAAAAGTGAAATAATTATGAAATAAGTGTGTGACTGATTAAAGTGTTTTATTGAAGTTGTTGTGCGATTTTAAAGGAATAATAAATGTTAAATACATTGAGTGAATAATAAAAATCTCATTTTCCACATGTTAAGCCGTCCTATACCCGTAATTTTCCGCCACTTATTTACTGGTAAACACTTGTTGGAGAGTGACATGCCGCCCCCCCCCCCCCCCTTTCACCTCAATCTTGGTGTGACACTGACCTGTAACATATCCCGAAGTCTACAATATGCATTTTGAGGCTGTTGATATGAAAGTGGGAAGTACAGATCTTCCAGTTAAATCAGGAATAGCTTAAGTGCATTACTTGAAAGTGACACAGGAAAAGCTTACTTATGTAGGTGGTAGTAGTGTCGGCAAAAAGTTCTTGTGTGTGAAGTTGCCATGTAGAACACCAGGTGTAAAACTTTTCTCCCGAGTCTTGAACTGTGTCGGAACAAAAGTGAGGCATTCATATGACTGTTTTCATTTCTCTACACTTATACAGATGTCTGAGTTCTGCTGTGTTAACATTGCAAAGTCCTGTAGGCATGTGGAGTATTAACCAAAACTGTCATATTGGAAGCAGAATCAAACACATTTGTTACGTTACTTGATATTTTCAGGAGAAAAAGGCAATGTTGCTTCTTATTAATATAATACATTCAGAGTCACAGCAGTATTTGACCAACCATAACTGATGCTGAATGTGCATGTCGTCATATAATATGAAGGGCTTATTTCAATAGTGGTACAAGTCCATTACCTACACTTTTCTGTCTATAATGCTTCTGAAATTAGTGATCCAAACAAACATAAATAAAGGTTCATCTCTAGCAAGAAGCCATATGCTTGAATATTTCTGGTATCTCAACTGCAGATTTTTCAGCACTCATTTAACTTTACGACTCTATATCTCAAAATGAACAAAAATGGACTTGTACCACTATTGAAATAAGCCCTTCATATGCACACACAGCACATCGATCTCGTGAGGCACAAGGCTCTCATAACGAAGTACGTACGTCGGTCAACAGATGACACTGGGAAAAGGATGTTAACTGCGCTTTTTAGTTGCTACCTGCGACTCTTAGTTGCGATTTGTCACAGAAATCGCAGTTTGACTCGGTAGCGAATAGCGTAGTATGAACTTTGCTCAACAGATGGCAGTGCTAACTGCGCTTTTTAGTTGCTACTTGCGACTGTTAGTTGCGACTTGTCACGGAAATCGCAGTTAGACTCCATAGCGTACCGCAGAGATGGGCGTAGTACGAACTTTGACCCACAGATGGCACTGTTAACCGCGCTTTCTAGTTGCTACTTGCGACTCTTAGTTGCGACTTGTCACGGAAATCGCAGTTAGACTCCATAGCGTACCGCAGAGATGGACGTAGTACGAACTTTGGCCAACAGATGCCACTGTTAACCGTGCTTTTTAGTTCCTACTTGCGACTCTTAGTTGCGACTTGTCACGGAAATCGCAGTTAGACTCCATAGCGTACCGCAGAGATGGACGTAGTACGAACTTCGGCCAACAGATGCCACTGTTAACCGCGCTTTTTAGTTGCTACTTGCGACTCTTAGTTGCGACTTGTCACTGAAATCGCAGAAAGCAGTGCTAAATTCGACCAATAGATGGCTCACGTCTTTGAATGTGAAATACTACTTGCGACTGCTAACTGTGACTGAAATCACAGTTAGATTCTGTAAAGTTGCTACTGTGATATCTGTGACTTCTCAGTCACTGCGATTTCTAACAGATACGCGATTTCCTGCCCACCACTAAGACCTAGTGATCATCAATTTTTGAGTGGCTCAGGTCAACTGGGCTTATTGGTGGATCGGATAATGAACGTTACAGTCAACTGGCGGGAAGTAAATTGCATCAACACAGATGATCGTCCTTTTAGGCCCTAAAATTTAGGATCAGAGTGTATGACATTGCATCTGAATCTCAACTGATGAATGAATGATTGAAGCTCCTCCTTATATAGCGTGCTTCTTCTTCTTTGTGAATGTCAAGAGAAACATGATGCATATATGACAGCAGAGGTGTGTGTTAAAGTCTTGATAGCGTCGATAGTTGTTGAGTACATGTATTCTGTAAGTGAAGTATTGTTGTAATTTTTCTGTACGCTGCAGGTCACCAAAAGAGTCGATATAGTAGACAGTCTTTCTTCACGTATGCCACCCAGTTGATGCCATGACCTCCAGCAACATCTAAATTCACAATACCACATCACCAGTTTTCCACATAGTCTTCGGTAATATGTATCCTGCATAAACACATATTGATGTGTTGACAGAAGAGCCAACACCGTGTTGCTAGAGGAGGCCGAAATGCACGCGTTTAAGCTCACGCAGACTGGCGTGAGGTCTGGAACAATTAAAGGAGTTGAGTCTAATAAATAAAGTACGTAGATGATGTAATACTTAACTTTAATCCACAATTGGAGGACATCGCTCTTGTTGATACATTAATCACAATCTCAATATAAACTGGTAATGGCGCCTTGCTAGGTCGTAGCAAATGACGTAGCTGAAGGCTATGCTAACTATCGTCTCGGCAAATGAGAGCGTAGTTTGTCAGTATAGCATCGCTAGCAAAGTCGTCTGTACAACTGGGCGAGTGCGAGGACGTCTCTCTAGACCTGCCGTGTGGCGGCGCTCGGTCTGCAATCACTGACGGGTCCGACGTATACTACCGGACCGCGGCCGATTTAAAGGCTACCACCTAGCAAGTGTGGTGTCTGGCGGTGACACCACACATAAACATAAGCGTTTCTGAAGAAGAGAAATTTGTTAACATCTAGTATAGATTTAAGTGTTGGGAAGTCGTTTCTGAAAGTATTTGTATGGAAAAATGGTTGAAATCGCCCTGAGCACTATGCGATTTAACTTCTGAGGTCATCACTCGCCTAGAACTTAGAACTAATTAAGCCTAACTAACCTAAGGACATCACACACATCCATGCCTGAGGCAGGATTCGAACCAGCGACCGTAGCGGTCGCTCGGCTCCAGACTGTAGCGCCTAGAACCGCACGGCCACTCCGGCCGGCGTTTGTATGGAGTGTAGCCATGTATGGAAGTGAAACATGGACGATAAATAGTTTGGACAAGAAGAGAATAGAAGCTTTTGAAATGTGGCGCTACAGAAGAATGCTGAAGATTAGATGGGTAGATCACATAACTAATGAGGAGGTATTGAATAGAATAGGGGAGAAGAGGAGTTTGTGGCACAACTTGACTAGAAGAAGGAATCGGCTGGTAGGACATGTTCTGAGGCATCAAGGGATCACCAATTTAGTATTGGAGGGCAGGGTGGATGGTAAAAATCGTAGAGGGAAACCAAGAGATGAATACACTAAGAAGATTCAGAAGGATGTAGGTTGCAGTAGTTACTGGGAGATGAAGAAATTTGCACAGGATAGAGTAGCATGGAGAGCTGCATCAAACCAGTCTCAGGACTGAAGACCACAACAACAACAACAACAACAACAACAACATAAACACACCACGGAATCTTAGTATCTTGAATTTATCTCCAACAAACTTAAGAAGGTCTGTATTTGTAAGTGGTCGATCAGGTAGGACCGCTAATTGGCTTTTTTTTAAATTTAAGAATAGACCAAGGCCCTTCCTGTACGGTTTCAACTATAGTCCTTTTCCGATGGCTGCAGCTTCCATCATGCAGTTACATCTTCTCGCCTCTTCTCACTGCGCTGGAGAGTTTTGCGCATTCTTGACCGTTCGAGCAATAGCTGCAGTACTACCGGTGAGGGAGCGAGGAGAGGGCCGGGATGAGAAAAGGAATAAAACCGCCGGATGTCTTGGGTATTGGTAGAACACGAGGTGCTTTAAAGGATCCTCTTCTTCTTCGGGCATATTCCCGATTCATTGCATTTTTAGCTGCATAAATCGCTGTCGTGATACAGCCAATATCCCCCCCCCCCCATTAACCATGCACCTTGCCGTTGGTGGGGAGGCTTGCGTGCCTCAGCGATACAGATAGCCGTACCGTAGGTGCAACCACAACGGAGGGGTATCTGTTGAGAGGCCAGACAAACGTGTGGTTCCTGAAGAGGGGCAGCAGCCTTTTCAGTAGTTGAGGGGCAACAGTCTGGATGATTGACTGATCTGGCCTTGTAACAATAACCAAAACGGCCTTGCTGTTGTGGTACTGCTAACGGCTGAAAGCAAGGCGAAACAACAGCCGTAATTTTTCCCGAGGGCATGCAGCTTTACTGTATGGTTAAATGATGATGGCGTCCTCTTGGGTAAAATATTCCGGAGGTAAAATAGTCCCCCATTCGGATCTCCGGGTGGGGACTACTCAAGAGGATGTCGTTATCAGGAGAACGAAAACTGGCGTTCTACGCATCGGAGCGTGGAATGTCAGATCCCTTAATCGGGCAGGAAGGTTAGAAAATTTAAAAAGGGAAATCGATAGGTTAAAGTTAGATATAGTGGGAATTAGTGAAGTTTGGTGGCAGGAGGAATAAGACTTTCAGGTGACTACAGGGTTATAAATACAAAATCAAATAGGGGTAATGCAGGAGTAGGTTTAATAATGAATTAAAAAAATAGGAGTACGGGTAAGCTACTAAAAACAGCATAGTGAACGGATTATTGTGGCCAAGATAGACACGAAGCCCATGCCTACTATAGTAGTACAAGTTTATATGCCAACTAGCTCTGCAGATGACAAAGAAATTGAAGAAAAGTATGTAGAAATAAAAGAAATTATTCAGATAGTGAAAGGAGACGAAAATTTAATAGTCATTGGTGACTGGAATTCGGTAGTAGGCAAAGGGAGAGAAGGAAACGTAGTAGGTGAATATGGATTGGGGCTAAGAAATGAAAGAGGAAGCCGCCTGGTAGAATTTTGCACAGAGCATAACTTATTCATAGCTAACACTTGGTTTAAGAATCATGAAAGTAGGTTGTATACATGGAAGAACCCTGGAGATACTAAAAGGTATCAGATAGATTATATAATGGTAAGACAGAGATTTAGGAACCAGGTTTTAAATTGTAAGACATTTCCAGGGACAGATGTGGATTCTGACCACAATCTATTGGTTATGAACTGTAGATTAAAACTGAAGAAAGTGCAAAAAGGTAGGAATTTAAGGAGATGGGACCTGGATAAACTGACTAAACCAGAGGTTGTACTGAGTTTCAGGGACAGCATAGGGGAAAAATTGACAGGGATGGGGGAAAGAAATACAGTAGAAGACGAATGGGTAGCTCTGAGGGATGAAGTAGTGAAGGCAGCAGAGGATCAAGTAGGTAAAAAGACGAGGGCTAGTAGAAATCCTTGGGTAACAGAAGAAATATTGAACTTAACTGATGAAAGGAGAAAATATAAAAATGCAGTAAATGAAGCACGCAAAAAGGAATACAAACGTCTCAAAAATGAGATCGACAGGAAGTGCAAAATGGCTAAGCAGGGATGGCTAGAGGATAAATGTAAGGATGTAGAGGCTTATCTCACTAGGCGTAACATAGATACTGCCTACAGGAAAATTAAAGGGACCTTTGGAGATAAGAGAACGACTTGTATGAATTTCAAGAGCTCAGAAGGAAACCCAGTTCTAAGCAAAGAGGGGAAAGCACAAAGGTGGAAGGAGTATATAGAGGGTCTATACAAGGGTGATGTACTTAAGGACAATATTATGGAAATGGAAGAGGATGTAGATGAAGATGAAATGGGAGATATGATACTGTGTGAAGAGTTTGACAGTGCACTGAAAGACCTGAGTCGAAACAAGTCCCCGGGAGTAGATAACATTCCATTAGAACTACTGACGGCCTTGGGAGAGCCAGTCCTGACAAAACTCTACCATCTGGTGAGCAAGATGTATGAGACAGGCGAAATACTCTCAGACTTCAGGAAGAATATAATAATTCCAATCCAAAGAAAGCAGGTGTTGACAGATGTGAAAATTACCGAACTATCAGTTTAATAAGTCACAGCTGCAAAATACTAACGCGATTTTTTTTACAGACGAATGCAAAAACTAGTAGAAGCCGACCTTGGGGAAGATCAGTTTGGATTCCGTAGAAATATTGGAACACGTGAGGCAATACTGAACCTGCGGCCTATCTTAGAAGCTAGATTGAGGAAAGGCAAACCTACGTTTCTAGCATTTGTAGACTTGGAGAAAGCTTTTGACAATGTTGATTGGAATACTCTCTTTTAAATTCTGAAGGTGGCGGGGGTAAAATACAGGGAGCGAAAGGCTATTTACAATTTGTATAGAAACCAGATGGCAGTTATAAGAGTTGAGAGGCATGAAAGGGAAGCGGTGGTTGGGAAGGGAGTGAGACGGGGTTGTAGCCTCTCCCCGATGTTATTCAATCTGTATATTGAGTAAGCAGTGAAGGAAACAAAAGAAAAATTCGGAGTAGGTATTAAAATCCATGGAGAAGAAATAAAAACTTTGAGGTTCGCCGATGACATTGTAATTCTGTCAGAGACAGCAAAGGACTTGGAAGAGCAGTTGAACGGAATGGATAGTGTCTTGAAGGGAGGATATAAGATGAACATCAACAAAAGCAAAACGAGGATAATGGAATGTAATCGAATTAAGTCGGGTGATGCTGAGGGTATTACATTAGGAAATGAGACACTTAAAGTAGTAAAGGAGTTTTGCTATTTGGGGAGCAAAATAACTAATGATGGTCGAAGTAGAGAGGATATAAAATGTAGACTGGCAATGGCAAGGAAAGCGTTTCTGAAGAAGAGAAATTTGTTAAAGTCGAGTATAGATTTAAGTGTCAGAAAGCCGTTTCTGAAAGTATTTGTATGGAGTGTAGCCATGTATGGAAGTGAAACATTGACGATAAATAGATTAGACAAGAAGCTTTCGAAATGTGGTGCTACAGACGAATGCTAAAGGTTAGATGGGTAGATCACGCAACTAATGAGGAGGTATTGAATAGAATAGGGGAGAAGAGGAGTTTGTGGCACAACTTGACTAGAAGAAGGGATCGGTTGGTAGGACATGTTCTGAGGCATCAAGGGATCACCAATTTAGTATTGGAGGGCAGCGTGGACGGTAAAAATCGTAGAGGGAGACCAAGAGATGAATACACTAAGCAGATTCAGAAGGATGTAGGTTGCAGTAGGTACTGGGAGATGAAGCAGCTTGCGCAGGATAGAGGAGCATGGAGAGTTGCATCAAACCAATCTCAGGACTGAAGACCACAACAACAACAATATACCAATATCCTTTCTTCTCCGTATTGCCTTAGCCTTATCAGTTAAAATCCTATCTGCAATGTGACGACTTGATAGATCTTTATTTGCTGCGTATGCAATGCCGTGTTCCATACACGCTTCATCGAGAACATTGAGTCCCTTATCGCCTCACACTAAGCGTTTCAGAAGCTCTGTCCCAGGACACAGTAGTTATACCCGGGGATGTGTAATTCCACAGGTTGTTTGCCTACAACACCACCCCCTCCTCTAATGTGTCTTCTTGTGTGCATGTTACGCTACTGTGGTGGCTATGGACAATGCACGCCCATTATATAGCAAATCGCCGGCATCAATCCAACTGTTTTATGTAGCTGGAAAACCAAGCCATTTGACTAGTGCCTTATTTTCCCGTCGTCTTATGACTGTCTCCACGAGAAAAACATCTGGGTCAGAACTTTACTCCATCTCCTCAGTGTAAAGGGAGCCCGCAATTTCTTCACCTTTACTGTCCTTCAATATACAGGGCGTTACAAAAAGGTACGGCCAGACTTTCAGGAAACATTCCTCATACACAAATAAAGGAAATATGTTATGTGGACATGTGTCAGGAAACGCCTAATTTCCATGTTAGAGCTCATTTTAGTTTCGTCAGTATGTACTGCTCAATGGAGCACGTTATCATGATTTCATATGGGACACTTTACCTGTGCTGCTAGAACATGTGCCTTTACAAGTACAGCACAACATGTGGTTCATGCACGATGGAGCTCCTGCACATTTCAGTCCAAGTGTTCGTACGCTTCTCAACAACAGATTCGGTGACCGATGGATTGGTAGAGGCGGACCAATTCCGTGGCCTCCACGCTCTCCTGACCTCAACCCTCTTGACTTTCATTTATGGGGGCATTTGAAAGCTCTTGTCTACGCTAGCCCGGTACCAAATGTAGAGACTCTTCGTGCTCGTATTGTGGACGGCTGTGATACAATACGCCATTCTCCAGGGCTGCATCAGCGCATCAGGGATTCCATGCGACGGAGAGTGGATGCACGTATCCTCGCTAACGGAGGACATTTTGAACATTTCCTGTAACAAAGTGTTTGAAGTCACGCTGGTACGTTCTGTTGCTGTGTGTTTCCATTCCATGATTAATGTGATTTGAAGAGAAGTAGTAAGCGTTTCCGGACACATGTCCACATAACATATTTTCTCTCTTTGTGTGCGAGGAATGTCTCCTGAAAGTTTGGCCGTACCTTTTTGTAACACCCTGTATAAGTTCTAGGATTCGATCGTTGCACTGTTGAAACTGTAAATATCTCAGTTAATCAGTTCGGTAGGTATGATTTTTCAAATACGGTCTTGTGTTTTGAGATATGTAGCAAATAACCAACATTATATTTCTGTCTACATGGATCGAGCATCTTAATGCGAAAGTATCCGTGAGTCCATCATCACGAACATCGATTGGTCTCATTTTTATTGTGCTATGGCTATGTTTGGTTTTATTATGTTCAGCAGTTATTTCTGGGAGAATATCCGTTCATTTGTATAAGCTGCGAAGGTTAAAACGCATCCACATTCAACCTTTTATTGTTCTGTTGAGGCGCTCCACGATACTCGCCTTCAGGGAGTGAATGTCGAGTAGTGATGTATTCTATACCGCTGCACCATTGTCTTGAAATACCTATTGTAGAACTCCCCGCCGCGATCGGTTTGGAGACTGTCTGGGCATCGATTGGGTCCTGTTTGTTCTAAACAGACCATGCCAATAAGACAATTAACTATAAGTTTGTCAATTATAAGAAAATTGCACTTCACTGTAAAATGTTCAATTTGTAATGGAATAAAAACCTGATGTTTAACCAACTTACTCATACTGCCTGTAGCAGTTTGCACCTTGTAGTTTTGGACGGGAAATATTGGGAATTTGCCTCTCTTCTTCAATTCACAGAGAAATGCACTTGACATTAGGGTGGTAGCTGAACCTGCTTCTAAACTTAATTGTGTGTCAGTATTAAATATTTTCACCTTAATGATTGCTTGTATTTGTTCTTCCTGGATTTTATTTGTTGTATCTAACTCATGCTGATACACATCAGCCTTGACATCACTTTGTTTGCCAAACATCATGAAACATCCAGAATGAGATTTTCACTCTGCACCGGAGTGTGCGCTGATATGGTACTTCCTGGCAGATTAAAACTGTGTGCCCGACCGAGACTCGAACTCGGGACCTTTGCCTTTCGCGGGCAAGTGCTCTACCATCTGAGCTACCCAAGCACGACTCTCGCCCCCTCCTCACAGCTTTACTTCTGCCAGTACCTCGTCTCCTACTTTCCAAACTTTACAGAAGCTCTCCTGCGAACCTTGCAGAACTAGCACTCCTGAAAGAAAGGATATTGCGGAGACATGGCTTAGCCACAGCCTGGGGGGATGTTTCCAAAATGAGATTTTCACTCTGCAGCGGAGTGTGCGCTGATATGAAACTTCCTGGCAGATTAAAACTGTGTGACGGACCGAGACTCGAAGCAGGAGAGCTTCTGTAAAGTTTGGAAGGTAGGAGACGAGGTACTGGCAGAAGTAAAGCTGTGAGGACGAGGCGTGAGTCGTGCTTGGGTAGCTCAGTACGCAGAGCACTTGCCCGCGAAACGCAAAGGTCCCGAGTTCGAGTCTCGGTCCGTCACACAGTTTTAATTTGCCAGGAAGTTTCAGTATGAAACATGTTTACAGTTTTGCTATGCCCTCCAATCCCTGAGAGGTCAGTAGCCTAGGGCTTAACTACGACCGATTGGTGTTTTCCGACGGCGTAGGGCGACTTAATTCATTACCTGGAGTAATTTCAGTTGGTTGCACTGTGTGGGTACTTCGCCAATTTGTGTCGTTCGCTGCTGTGACGTTATCTTGCTGCCCAAAGGACGTCTGCGGTATAGCGTAAGGCACGGAATTGTTGCCGCGCGTCGGCCGCTGATGCGACTGACATTACGTTAGGCATAGGGCTTTGTGGTAGTGGATTGTAATTCGCTCCTGCGTAGAAAATAATCCAGGTGTTATGAAAATTTCTTTTTTTTTCCCATTCCCATTACCGTACCTCTGGGTATTTGCTTTGCTCTTGTGCGTACCATCATTGCTGTTTGTATAGATATCGTTTAACTGACTGATTTATGTAACTATGTTGTTGTTGTGTCCGATTTTCTATTGCTGTATTGGGTACAGGTCTCTCCTCATAAATTAAGCCGATGGAACCAAGCACTGACAGAAAACATTCGGTGTCGTGCTCTGGCGTTGTGACTACTTTGTCCCTAATGAGCGATGGTAAACCACTTTTAAACATTTTTCACACTTCTACCTGTGATATTGGGTTCGTCCAGTAGCGTGTCTTGTTCAGGTAGACCGCTGTATTTGCCCTTGAATGGTGCGGGGTTGAAAACCTCGCGTCTGAGTTTTTCGTGCACTGCCTCAGACCAGTATTTGTCGAGGGAAGCTCGTTCAAATTGAATATAATTGGTGCAACGTTCGGCCACTTCAGCTGCCCATTAAAGAACGTCACCTTGCGGATATCCCACGACAAATCTGTGCTTCTGTCCATTTGCGTGGAAATACATTGCGAAAAGCACAAATAAATGCTACTGGATTCATTATTTCATCTTCAGTAGTGAATGTAGGAAACTGTCGACGTGTCAGCAAACCTTCGTCTGAAAAAATCGTTGATAGACACGTGGAATTTTGGGTCGTATTTATGTTATTGTAGTTACCTGTAATTCCGGTTGGTAATTATTCAGGTATCGGAGTTATGGGTATGTTTACATTCTGCACTATACAACTGTTCTGGTCAAAAGCTTTCTCTAAGTCTACAAATGCTAGAAACGTAGGTTGGCCTTTCCTTAATCTAGCTTCTAAGATAAGTTGTAGGGTCAGTATTGCCTCACATGTTCCAATATTTCTACGGAATCCAAACCGATCTTCCCCGAGGTCCACTTCTACCAGTTTTTCCATTCGTCTGTAAAGAATTTGCATTAGTATTTTGCAGCTGTTAGTTATTAAACTGAAGGTGGCAGGGGTAAAATACAGGGAGCGAAAGAAACCAGATGGCAGTTATAAGAGTCGAGGGACTTGAAAGGGAAGCAGTGGTTGGGAAGGGAATGAGACAGGGTTGTAGCCTCCCCGAAAAATTCGGAGTAGGTATTAAAATCAATGGAGAAGAAATAAAAAACTTTAACATTTGCCGATGGCTTTATAATTCTATCAGAGACTTGGAAGAGCTATTGAACAGAATGGACAGTGTCTTGAACGGAGGATATAAGATGAACATCTACAATAGCAAAATGAGAATAATGGCATGTAGTCGAATTACATCAGGTGATGCTGAGGGAATTAGATTAGGAAATAGACACTTAAAGTAGTAGATGAGTTTTGCTATTTGGGGAGCAAAATAACTGTTGATGGCCGAAGTAGAGAGGATATAAAATGTAGACTGACAATGGCAAGGAAAGCGTTTCTGAAGAAGAGAAATTTGTTAACATCGAGTATAGATTTAAGTGTCAGGAAGTCGTTTCTGAAAATATTTGTATGGAATGTAGCCATGTATGGAAGCGAAGCATGGACGATAAATAGTTTGGACAAGAAGAGAATAGAAGCTTTCGAAATATGGTGCTACAGAAGAATGCTGAAGATTAGATGGGTAGATCACATAACCAATGAGGAGGTATTGAATAGGATTGGGGAGAAGAGAAGTTTGTGGCACAACTTGACTAGAAGAAGGAATCGGTTGGTAGGACATGCTCTGAGGCATCAAGGGATCACCAATTTGGTATTGGAGGACAGCGTGGAGGGTAAAAATCGTAGAGGGACACCAAGAGATGAATACACTAAGCAGATTCAGAAGGATGTAGACTGCAGTAGGTACTGGGAGATGAAGAAGCTTGCACAGGACAGAGTAGCATGTAGAGCTGCATCAAACCAGTCTCAGGACTGAAGACAACAACAACTGTTCTGGTACCTGCTGTGGGACTCGTGACAATTTGTGGATAAATACCGACGGGTTGTGGTTTGTTCCTTGTAGCCTATGTATTATTTACGTGCATATTTCGAGATCCGATAACACTTTCTTCTAAAAGATTGCTGATCTTATTTTCCATGGCTTGTAGGTTAAGGTTTGCCTTTCCACTACATCTAGGTATAACTTACAGTCCGTTACTAACTTCTTATCTAACGTACCTGCTTCAGCCTGACTAATGATATCACTCAGATTTTCATTGATCTTCTTCTCTCTGTCCTTCTTAGCACATGCTGAGTCAACTTCTAATGTTGATACCTTTTGTGTTGCTTCAATATTTGTGTTTGCGTCTGTGATTTGCCGTATCTGTTACTCTACTAGATCGTTATGGTCGTTAAAAGAATCTACCTTCTGTTTTAGCTGCGTAATTTTTCTATTAACTTCAGAAAGTAATTCATGCTTTACTTGTTTTCTCATATCATTCAATTTTTCGTCATTTTCAGTGAGAAAATTTTTGGTTAAGTCATCAAACTTCTGTGAGACCATGTCTTGCAAATTCTTGTTTTTGTTCTTGATTCATTGTATTTAGATCTTGTGTGACGATCTTCAGATTGTGGGTCAAATTATCAAGTTTGGTACTCAAACCTCGTTTTATATCCCTAAAATTGGTGTCCATATTGTGTTTCATATCATCAAATTTCGTGTTTATGTTAGATAATAACTGCCATAGGAGAGCTTCAGTTGTACTACCGTGGTTGCTGTCAGCTGTACTTTCCAAGTTAATGTTTTTGTTGTGACCAAGTGGTGTTTGTAACTTGTTGTCAAGATTCCAATTGAAGCGCTATCCAATGTTTCATTCATGACCGGTATGTCATTTTGGGAGATACGCGAAATTGTCTCGTCAATTGTAAACATTGTGTTGTCAAGATTATTATGCTGTGAAGCGTCGCTGTCATTTGCCACACCTGCGACACATCTCTGTCCTACCCAAACTTTCTGTAGCAGGTATGCATGGCGCCTGAACTTGTTCGATCGCGCTTTTCTCCGCCATCTAGGCTGACTGCGTTATCGCTATTGCTATCAACAATGGACATGTATATTTCTGCCATGTTGTATGCACATGCAAAAATAAAAATTTCACAAAGATCTTAAAATTTCATTTGCTAATTATTACACTGGATAATTGTAAAATACGTGATATCAGACCCTGTTTTAGTCTATAATGATGCGCAAACTATTGTATTGCAATTCTTTATGTTTTACTGACAATATGTATCACGCTGAAAATTTCTGTAAATTTTCCGCAATAAAATTCAAGGAAGTGATTAATGAAGATAAAGGTTTTATCTAAATCAAAAGAGGCGCTACCAAGCATAACCATGCAAGCAACTTGTGTAGCCGTCCTATCTTTGCTGCGAAACAGCTTACTATGGAAAATTTTACGTCACCTGCGTCCAATTCTTATTCCTTTCCAAAATGTTCACCTCAATTTTGCCTTCTTGCTTTACTTGCTCCCTGTTGTGATTCATGCAAACAGAAAATACAATTAGTTTTTATGACCAATAAAAACGTCATAGAAATTTCTAACTATAACAATAGTTAACAAAAGCTACTCACAACTGATGCTCTGAAGTTCTGGCACTCAGGTCGCCAGTTGTCGCCAGTTGTGTTATAATAAAAATATATATATAATATAATAATAATTCATATAAATAGAAATATTAATTTAAAGTATATTACAATTGCATTATTAGAAATGTCTTGCTTGTACGATTTTTGGCTAATCGGACTTCCTCTCTTACATTTCAATTGTAGATGCAGGCAGCAGACTTGGACAACAGTGCTTGACAAAAATAAGAAATTCCTCCATACGTGGTTCCAATTCACTTCACTAACGATTGCTTAATACTGATATCAAATCTTCTCTTATTTCGCAACATACATGAAACAAAACACTCGTAGCCCCTCATAGTCTGAGCCGCACTTCTTAGTTTTTTTTTCATTTGTCCGCACATTCATAATTAACGTCTTTGCCATCGCTTATTGTCGATCGCTGTTTCATTTTTTTGTTTTTTAATAAATTTTAACTTTACGATATCCTGGAGGTCTTTCACCATTTACCTACACAAAATACGTGACCGCGGAAAGCGTTTGCCGCTGCCGCTGCTGGGAAGTGGCCTTAATACATACGTCACTAGTCTGTTATCTTTATCTGGTGAACACATTGTAAACCCTAATTCACACATTCAACTCGCTCTTTCTTCTATACTAGCATCAAAAACTGCAGGGAGAACGAACCAATACCACAGGAATTGCAAGAGCGGCTACTGCGCTGCCATCTGTTGGTGACGCCAGGCGACAGACAGCCATGCCCCCCCCCCCCCCCACCCCTCGCGCCCCCTTTGGCGATACCGGCCTAACGTGAAAGTCGTGTTTATTTCCGCAGTTCGAAGATTCGTGAACGGGTCGTTTAAGAAAAGCTTATCCTATTGAAAACATATTTTTGTTTTTTAATGATGATGATGTGAGTGAGGATGAGATTGAATGATTTAAGATGAGAATTTCATACTCGTTGTCACGATTTTGCAGTAAATGCTATAAATGTAGAACTGCACTAAAACGTCGAATTCTCCTTACGTGGTTTCACTTTGATTAATTTTTGCATGGCTCAGATAGCGAATAAGCGATCTGAGTCCGTTGGTGATACGAAAAGCACGGCGCGTAGTGATGGGTTAAACAGCGATTTTGTGTTATTCTGAAGTGCCGGCTAAGCATGAAGCGTGAGGGCCGTATTATATGTAAAAGATGTTTGTCAACGATTTTTTTGGCCAAACAATGGTAAAATTTTTCGTCGTAGTTGTTCGGGAGCAGCTTACGTTGGACAAGACTTCTGCTACAGCGAAATACGCAATGGACGTAGTTCACAGAAGTTACCACAAGGGAGAGTAGTAACTTTGAAGACGAAATTTTTGGAAGGCAGGAGGATCTGTTTGTTATTGTTTTCGTTTGCTGCATTGAACTGTCGTAGTGACTCAGCAATAAGCTTTGTGCTATTTTGAGTTTTAAGAGACGAAAAGCGAGATGCACAATAGTTGGAGAGAAAAACAGGAGACGTAATATACTTTAACATTCTTTAAGGCAAATAAGTTGATCGGTTAAAATGATTGTGGTTACTGGTTAGATTATCAAATTTTTCTGTAGAATATAAAGTATGGGATTTATTTAAGTGAAGTGTTGTACTGATAAACGTTATAAACTGCAGATTTAGTTTCGTAGGTGTGCGCATATGAAAGGGTACACATATGTGTTGTATGCAACTTAGTACTGTTGTAATGTTTTTTGAGTTGGTAGGTGATGCAGTTGTTGAACTTTATTTTTAGTCACTAAAGTAAATAACGAGAAAAGTCGCGAAAAACAGGAAGAGACATGCAGCAAAACTGGAGATCCTGTGGGAAATTTGCATTTGCAAAACAAGACACTGAAATAGCGGGTCGACAGAAGCGTCCGTTTTTTCCTTGCCCCCCACCCAAGACACCCCATTTCCCGCGCTTGTCCCGTTAGTGTCATTAGGCTTCTTGTGGAAAGTGTGTGTGTGTGTGTTTTTGTTTCCGCCATATTTGTGACGTCATGGGTCAAAGCAGACTGGTGGGATCGGACGCTTCCGTATTTCCATAATTTGTGCTGGCTTTCTGGTGAGTTACTTTAATGTGCATATTGTAGCTGATGGATTAATTTTTATGTTAGGAAATATTAGTGCTGTGTGTTTCTTGTGGTCAGAGATTTAATCTCATTTTTCTTTTTTCTTCAGTTGTGAAGAACATACAGATATTTGAGTAGTTCATTGCTTGTTGCAATGGGTGACGTTGTATATTGAAATTGGTGATGAATTTTTGGGATTTCCATGTTAGTGTTTCGTAACTGTGTTGTATTCTTATTGGTAGCTATCATGGGGATTGATGTACCATGGTTAGAATACATTTCTGATATTAGTCATGTGGGCATGGTTTGATTTGTTGTACTGTGGACTTTGCTTTAGGTAGAGTAAGTGAAAGTGTAGTATCTGGAGCTTTGCTTGAGCTATTTGTGTTAAGTGAAATTTGCAGCACCATGTTTTAGAGTTGTATGTCGGTTCGTGGTATCAAGGGCTTTGTTGGACCTGTGTAGGTCAAGTGAAAATTATGGAGTTTCTGAGTTGTGTATGGGTTACTGGTATTGAGATATATAGGTCACTTGAAATTTGTGACACAAATAGTTTGTTTCAGCAATTTCTTGTGTTAAATTTTGAAAATGTCATGCGCTTGATTTTTGGGTGAATATTTGTTTTGCAGTGATGTCAGTATTCTTACTGTCATTTATTTAGTTTGTCCTCTTCATTATCTTGTTTGTCCTCTTAATTTCATTCTGTTGCTGGAGTTAAAAAAACTTCACATGTTATTTATGTTTGTTTGCAGGTGTAATGAGTGATGTCATGGTCACCATATTGTATATCCTTGAAATAGTGTACACCACGTTCATGGCATTACTGGTCAAAACAGGTGGGTGGAGTCATAACTTCATGCCAATCCACCTTCTATAATAGAGCAATAGATCACTTTATATAGATTGATTTTGTTCTTTGGATATAGTTTGTGTGTGTTTTGATTTAACAAAATGGTGTAGATTTAACATTCGTTTTACACTCTGTGCCTTTTTTGTGTGTATGGCTACATACTGGCTATTTACAGATTGCCAGCTAGCTCATTGGTTGGAAAGTAATAATAATGAACATATTGGTTTGTCACTGCTCATGTTATTGTTATGAAATGTTTGTCTACTACTAAATAGCACAAGCAATCATTGTAGTCTTTTACGTCACAAGGTTTTTGTTAAATATCCATCTTCAGAGCAAAAGTTGCCAGAACAATCAATCCCAATTCAGATTAAAATTTTTGTAAAGGTTTACAGCTGCCTTTGGTTTTATTCTTCAGTTTCTATTTACCATGACTGGTTTTCAACTGACAAACAATTTATCATCAGATGGTACATATTTATTGCATATTTGCAGTATTGTAGTGACTCGTGTAGCTGTACCAAGAGGACGAAACATGTACGCATTGAATGTGGTGATAAGTATGTAGAGTTCACTGCTGCACAACTGCAACAATCCGGCAAACATGCAATAAATATGTACCATGTGATGATAGTGATTCAAAACTGCTCATGGTAAATAAAGATTGAAAAAAAAAAAAAAATACAAAATGTAGCTGATAGCAGTAATTTCTGGAAACCTTTATTCATCAGTCACAGTGTCCCACATGTATAATGGATAGATATTAAAGTTTTAAAATATTTTGGCACCTGTCATATTACATTAGTGGCTACTGTTGAATGCTTTTGTGAGCCTTTGGCAGATTTAGTGGTTATTATGTTTGCTTCTCAATTTTGATTAAAATTAATGTGTGTCAAGAAAGAACTGCAGTTGGCTCACTGCTAGCTACTGCCACAATCACAGAGTTACTTTAGTCAAGGTGTAGTGTGGTTGTGAAAAATCAGTTGAATCTGAACTGTGATCTGCACTGTCGATACAAGACAGAAGTATAACTTTTGTGTGAACTTGGAATCCTTACATAGGATTTAACAAAGTTATGTACACTAGTGTGAAGACATTTGAGAAGATACCATCAAACATACAGCAAATAGTTAGTTATCTAAGCTAATTCAAAAGAAAATTTAAAACAAACATCATCAGTGACTCCTTGCACTGATTATCTTAGTGCAAGGATTTGATTCCTTGTTTAGATGGATAGCAAGTAGTGTGTTCTAAATTTTTCCTGTGCAATTACATATTTAGGGTACTATTTTCTTTGAAAAATAGTTAATTAAGGAAGTAAATATTAAGTTTCTGATAAGACAGCCTTCAGCTACCTAATATAAATGAAGTAGCAGCAGCTTTCTTGCTAATTCACTAAAACATATTTCATCGTCATCATCATTTCCTTCCAGTGAGCCAGGTAGGAACTTGGTGACTGATATGCCTCCATTGGTTTCTGTCCTGGTATAACTTTTCCCTCTCCACTACATCCCATATTTGTCTTTTCCTCTTGAGATCTTCCTTAACCTGCTCTGTCCATCTCTTTCTAGGCCGTCCAATTGGTCTTCTTCCTGGTACCTACATCTCCAAATTCGGGCGTGGATTTACTTGGGGGGGGGGGGGGGGGGGGAGGGTTAATTCGCTTCACAAGACAGAATCACCTGCAGGTCTCTCCCTACATAATAATACCTGACACTCTTTCTCCCAGTTTTTTGTAGAGCTGGCCTAAGGAACTTAATTTCACATGTTGTCTTTGACTCTTTTTTTCTCTTATTTATGACACAGGGCTCTACACTATACATAAAGATTGGCAGTAGATACGTTTCATAAATGGTCTGTTTGGCTCTCAGAGAGACTTCCTTATCCCAGATTAGATTTTGTACTTGGTGGAAAAAAATCTAGATCCTTTTGTTATTCTGTTTAAGACTTCTAGTTTGGAACTTCTATTGCGTGATATGATGCTACCCAGATAATTGAAGATTTTCGCACATTCAACCTTCTCCCCCTCCAGTACGATGTTGCAAGGTGTGGGTGTCCTGCTCATCTTCATTGCTGCTGGCTTGTTCCTACTCAAAGGTAATTTGAATTTTGTAAATTTTGTGTTCAGTAATTTAGTCTCCTCTGAACCTTCATTTTCATCTCACCCCAAATAGCGATATCATCAGCAAAAACAAAAGCATTGAGATCTTCATTTTCTTCGTTCTTGATTTCTTTCATGATTGTGTCCGTAAGTGTAATGAAGAGAAAACGGGAGAGCGAACTGCCTTGCTGACCATCTCTCTTTGTCTTTAACCATTTTGAGATCTTCCACCTCCTACTTGTACACTGCTCTCACAACCAGTATCTGGACTTTTTTAAATTAATGAATCAGGAACATTGTTTTGTCATGCATTCCCATATTTTATCCCTTGGTACACTGTCATATGCTTTTTTCCAAATCCATGAATACTACTGTCGAGTGCGTTTCTTTTTTCCAGCGTTCTCCAATAACTGATGGAGGGAGAAGATGAGACCTATTGTTTCCCAATTACTTCTCAACCTGGATTGTTGTTTCTCTAATTGGTATTCTAGAATTTCCCTCAATCTTTTTTCTATGACCTTTTCCATTATCTTAAGCCAGTGTGATTCCTCGATAGTTGTTGCTTTTCTTTCTACTACCTTTCTTGAACAATGGCATTATAATTCCTCTATTCCATTCATCTGGCACTTTGTTTTCCTTCCTTATCACCCCTAGCACCCGGTGTAATCATTGTATTCCATGGATTCCTGGTGCTTTAATCATATCCACTGTCAGCTCATCTACTCCAGCCTCTTCCTCACTTTTCATCTGTTACAGGGAATTCTCAGTTTCTAACCAAGAGATTGGATCCTGCTCATCCTGTAATTCAATGACTTTGGTGTCACTTTCTTCTGCACTTTCCCCATTCAGTAAACTTTCAAAATAATTCTTCATCCCTTCTCTGATATCTTCCATGTCCCTCATAATATCCCCATCCTCTGTTTGTCACTTTTATGTCTTCTCTGTAAGATCTTTCACTTTTCAAGAACCCATATAGCAGTTTTTACTTCCCTTTGCTATCCTGCTCTAGTGTCTGCATGAATGGTTCCCAACTCTTCTCCATTTCTTCTTTCACAATTTTCATTGTTTGGAGTTCCTTTTTCGGTATTCCTTTTCCAGTGATGTCACTTTGTGTTCATCTTTTGGCAACAGCCCCTGGTTCTGATTTCTTTTTTCAAATCAGTTCTTCTTTGACATATTACCTTTTTTTGTTGTGTCTTTTACTCTATTGTTCCAGCTACTGGTTTCTTTGTCGTTCACTTTACCTTTTTTGGTGCATATCTACACAGCACTGTTAACTATTGATGTTTTAAATAGGTTCCACTCTTCTTCTACACAACCCCTTTCAGGTTTGGCAATTTTTATGCTACCAGATTTTGGAAATTTTTCTTCTTTCAGTTTCAACTCCTTAATTTTTGGCATTCTTTGTACAGCATTCAAACTTTTCACCTTATGATTTATATAAACTGCGGTAACCTGTGGTCACTATCCAAGTGCTCCCTTGATATGACTTTAGTGTCCCTTACTTTTCGTCCAATTAATTTGTCTGTTAATATATAGTCTATAACTGTCTTAGATTTGCCATCCCAGCCATATCTAGTAATCTTATAACTATCTCGTTTCTCGAAGAACGTATTCTTCCGTAAACGATGATTCCTTAAGCACAGGTTTAGAATTTATTCACCCTCAACAATTCGTCTTCCATATCCAAAAGGGCCCATCACCTCCTCATATCCATTTCTATCTGTGCCGATCTGAGCATTCAGATCCCCAACTATTGTAATGTTATCTCCTGTTACTTGGTCTTCCAGTTCTTCAAAGAATTTAGTTTTCTCTTCCTCATTGCACCCATGTTGAGGTGTGTACACTTGAAGTGTAGTAAAACTACTCTTTCCAAAATTCACTCTTCCTCTAATTATCCTTTCACTTACAAAGCTCACATCTGTAACTGGGTCAGTTTCTGCTGCTTTATTGTGAACCTGCCATTGTAATTTGTACCCACCTCTCAGCAGTTTAGAGTTTTTTCCCTTCCACTTGGTCTTGCTCAATCCAAGGATATGAGTCTTTCTCCTCTCCATCATATCTACAATCTCTTCAGTCTTTCCTGTCAAGGTTATTACATTTAATGTTCCCATTCTCAACTTATTTTTTTGTTGGGTTTTAGCTTCTTATTCTTGTATAGTGTATCTTCTTGCATTCCTCGGTTTTTCTTCAGGTTGTGAAGCTCTACCATTTGTTCCAGGGGTACAAGAAGTGCTGTGTACATTAGGTATTGTTAATCCAAGGTTCATTCCTTTATTTGAAAACAACTTTTTCGTATCTGCTGCCCTGCTAATCCTGACACATCTGAGGATTTTATTTCAGGGTTTACTCCCTCAGCTTTTGAAGATCCCTCTTCACCACAAAGCAGTGGTTCCACCCCTCATTTGTGCTTAGGAGGGAAAGGGTGCCTTCTCCACAAGTTGTGTCATACCAAACGCATTTAACTGGCGTAAACATAACTAGTATCAAGCCGTAGTGCAATAGTTTCTCTTTGTGGGATGCACACAATATGATGAATGAGTAGAAGAAATCTGTCTTCTTTTGAAATTGTGGTAGTTTATTTATGTCAAGCCACATTAGTAAATGTATATAACGTGAATGTGCTATCAGAATGCTTAATGCCTTGAACATGTCCCTATATGACAACTGTCATTAAACACTAGCATCACTATCTCCAGCTGCCCACTTACAGTATGATGCAATACGCGATCAGAGTAGCTGATTATGTGCTTCACTACTCGACAACTTAATATTTGTTCAAATGTAGGATGTTTTACTCCTAGGTACTTCATTTGATTTTGATTTGTGCCTCACTGGCAAAAGAGTGGTGTACTCTACATACAAAAGTCTTGTTACTAATCAGTATATACTTAATTCATTTCTAATTTGATATGGAGTGATGATATTCTACCTATGTTTGTTCTTTCCATTACTGCCAGGTTCTATCAAAAATATTCAATAATTCATATATCTAAAAACAAAGATGATGTGACTTACCAAACGAAAGTGCTGGCAGGTCGATAGACACACAAACATACACACAAAATTCAAGCTTTCGCAACAAACGGTTGCTTCATCAGGAAAGAGGGAAGGAGAGGGAAAGACGAAAGGATGTGGGTTTTAAGGGAGAGGGTAAGGAGTCATTCCAATCCCGGGAGCGGAAAGACTTACCTTAGGGGGAAAAAAGGACAGGTATACACTCGCGCGCGCGCACACACACACTCGCGCACACGCACACACTCGCGCACACGCACACACGCGCGCGCACACACACACACACACACACACACACACACACACACACACACACACACACACACACACACGCACACACTCGCGCACACGCACACACACGCGCGCGCACACACACACACACACACACACACACACACACACACACACACACACACACACACACACACACACACACACACACACACACACACACACACACATATATCGATCCGCACGTACACAGACACAAGCAGACATTTGTAAAGACAAAGAGTTTGGGCAGAGATGTCAGTCGAGGCGGAAGTACAGAGGGAAAGATGTTGTTGAAAGACAGGTGAGGTATGAGCGGCGGCAAATTGAAATTAGCGGAGATTGAGGCCTGGCGGATAACGAGAAGAGAGGATATACGGAAGGGCAAGTTCCCATCTCCGGAGTTCTGACAGGTTGGTGTTAGTGGGTAGTATCCAGATAACCCGAACGGTGTAACACTGTGCCAAGATGTGCTGGCTGTGCACCAAGGCATGTTTAGCCACAGGGTGATCCTCATTACCAACAAACACTGTCTGCCTGTGTCCATTCATGCGAATGGACAGTTTGTTGCTGGTCATTCCCACATAGAAAGCTTCACAGTGTAGGCAGGTCAGTTGGTAAATCACATGGAGGAGCCAGAGGGTAGGGAAGGTGGTTTGGGGATTTCATGAGAATGAACTAAGAGGTTACGAAGGTTAGGTGGACGGCGGAAAGACACTCTTGGTGGAGAATTTCATGAGGGATGGATCTCATTTCAGGGCAGGATTTGAGGAAGTCGTATCCCTGCTGGAGAGCCACTTTCAGAGTCCGATCCAGTCCCGGAAAGTATCCTATAAAATCCAAGCAAGGTGGGTGCTTTACTGTAAACTCGATATAGGCTTAAAATTAAGTTTCCGACTTCTTCGGCAGTCGAAGTTTGGAAATACTACCAGATTTGACTTTTAGCTTCAGGAGTTGCTTGTTGGGAAGTACTGGGGGTGACGGGGATATATAGCCGTCGCATGGGTGTTGAGAATCGACGAAGACAGTATCTCTCTGTTATTTAACCTATAGGAAATCAGTGGACACACAAATTCGACCTATTTGGTAGGGACGGAATTCAAACTCCGACCCGTTCAAAAATTCTTTCTAGTTAAGAGATTATTTTAATGCCAGGGGTTTAACGATAAAGTTGCAATATCTAAAGAATACCTTGCCAAGAAATTTTGTAGGTATGAAATATATTCTTCAGACAAACCAAAGACGTGGGTGGATATTCTTATTTTATTAGCAGTATAGAAATAAATACTTGATGTAACTACGGAATTGTTTGTTATTTTCGGTATTTTCGTGCTGAATACGTAACGTAAAGTAAGCAGCGCTTGAATGCTGCAGTGTTGCTCAATGCTGCCAACAGATGGCAGTGCGAGAGGCCGCCTCTGAAAATATGGCAAACTAATATGATAACCATACCCCCTCTACAGTTCGTGACTGGCCGAAAACGAGTCGCATTGAAGACGTAAGATAAAGGTGGCGGCACACGGGAAGAGATAGCTAATGTTGACGTGGTGCTTTACTAGTTTTGTGACGTCACTTTCTGCTATTTCACGTTGAGGAGACATTTTCTCACGTGAAACACAAAATAAGGGTAACACTCATCTCACGCACTTGCGTCTCGCGACCCGCTGGTCGCGATGCTGATTGGCTGACAGCTAAATTCATGACGTCATATACAGTAGCGAATCAGAAGCGCAGCATTGCGACCTGCGATTTTGCGTATTACGAAAGTAATGATCCACCGTGTTAAAGATCTCTCCAAAAAGTGCCATTTTTAATTCGGTCTTTCATTTGTGTATGGGTAAGCTAGTTATTATTGAGTGATTACTGATAGATAAATTGTAGTTGCACATTACACAAATGGTTAAATGAGTGCAGTGCTGGCGTTAGATTCATATTCTCGTACTGGCACCTTCTGTAATCTTAAACAAAACACTTGCCAAGTTGTTTTCCGAAAGGAAGTAACAAGGTTTCTAGTAACAGTATAATTCCAGTCTGACTGTATCCCTTAATAAAAGAGAGCGAATATATTACAATATCTTACAGTGTATTTGTACGAAACATAATTCCAATATCTGTAATTGAGTAACTTTAACATTAAAGATCTTACACAACTTCACATTTTGATATACCAGGCCGTATTACGAATACTCGGTTGTATTGATAGAGAACGGTATTATTGTTTTACGAGACAGTTTGTCATATAATGACCGAACACAGATTGTATATGCGAGATTATTGCGTTATTAATAGATGAACCCCAGGCACATGTAACACAAACAAATACGATGTTTGATAAACCAACAAGAATAACGTTTACGTTTATATCTCCTTAGATCATCTTACATGATGCCAGGTATGACAGCTTGAAACAAGCAAGAAAAACATAGTTTTACGTTACAGGACTGATAAGAATCGTACATATTTTTGGATACACATTATCAACATAATTTTCCCAGGTTTATCACCACACCCAAATACGTAAATATAGCTAAATATAAATATAAACACATACAGGCACATACCACGATCCCAAACCACACTAAACGACTACATAAAAACACCACAAAATCACAAATTCCGCTACACTCACAATATCGACAGGCATCGGTCACTTCCCTTCACCTACATAGCTCAACGGCAATTGTTGATACCACAAAATAAAAACCAACTACGCCAAAAATTGTAATCACACCGCAACTATTAATACCACAAAACCAACACATGAAACAACGGGAATTGCACACTTCCCATGACGTATATGGCTCAAATACAACTGACAATACCAAAAAAATTGGAATTGAGTTCTTCCCCTAAAATACATAAATCAACCACAAGTGCCGATACCAAACCATCAACCACCAACACATGCAGTAAATAACACTGACCGAACAACATATAAAAACTCCACCAAACACATAACACATCCCTGGTCCGAGACGCCAGAACTCTGGCTAATCATATATTCAGCTTGCATACGCCGCATTTCACTATCTCCACCGCAACCCCAAAAAGTTGCAGCATTTTAATAACGGACAACGTCCCCATTTTTAGGCCGCAGACGCGCACTATTAAACCTAGAAGTCATATCCATACCTAACAATAGAAGCCACAAATAATCATAAACACAACAGAAACTTAATTCTTAGCTCACTGAAATCAATTTTCGTTCTTCTATAGACGTCACAACTGATAAAAGCACACTTCTAGCACCGAGTCCCAAATGAACCCAATGTACACCACATAACATGCGGACCAGACACTCACCACCAACTGCAACAAGACAGCATCTACAAACAAAACACACTCATAAACTAAACTCTGCACCATAATACATCACACACCACAACGCCTTTACGTCACAGGCCATAGCCGACGGGTGGGATTGGCCGCCTCCATTGACCCATGTCATTAGCATATATAATGACATTGGGACCCTTTGGTGTACTCATATCGTTTATATAGAGAATGAGAAGCAGTTGACCCAATACTGTGTTGGCTTTGAGGCTCAGGGATTCTTATTAGAAATGTCAGTGGCTCCACTGGAAACTCTGAACAGTAATTAACTACTCTTGTACATATATCATAGGGCCCTATGGCATTTTTTCTTTATTTTCATTTTGCAGATTATTTTTTATATTTACAGATCATTTGTGAGAAACAGAAATGAACACTTTGTTACTTTTACAATCTTTAAAGAAATATATTTTTGTTTTTGTTTTGTGGGATTTTGTCATATGAGTTTGTCTACCACAGTTACAATTGTGTTCATAGAAAACGGAATCGATGAAATGTGGGTCCAAAAATTTTAGGTATTATGTATTCATTATTGTTGGCACGTATTTCTTTTCTCTCTGTGCTAATCAAAGTCCATACAGTCTTTGCCATATTAAGTGGGTAATTGATTTCTTGAAGTACATTGTCTTTATTTCTTTTAGCAATCTGCGGTAATCTCTCTCTCTGTTCGTGCAGTCTTCATTACTGGTTTGATTTTTAATATTTTTTGTGCCTCTCATGTGGATGTTTCAGGTCCCCTCCTGCCCATTGAACGACTGGTGTGATCCATTTCTTTCTCATTATATTTTTGCTTTTCTTACAGCATGCAATATTTTTGCAGTAGCTTAGAGATGAATAGAAAGTTTCCCAATGTTTATCCTTGGATTTTCTATAACTGTGTTACTGTTATACTATATTCTGGACTGTATTAAACTGGTAAATCAGAAGTATATAAAGAGTTGTATGCTAGAGCTAAGTGTAAGTATAAGCAGGCACTCAATGAAGCAAAGAAACTACATGATATAATAAACACTGAAAAGTAATAAATAAATAAATAAATAATAACATAAAAAAATGCAAAGAAGCCGGAAGAGAAATTAACTCTATTGTCTACCCTAACCAAAAAGATGATACTGCCATAACCCCAGAAGAATGTAAGAAATTTTGTATCCAATCCATTGAAGAAATTGTTGTTGTGGTCTTCAGTCCTGAGACTGGTTTGATGCAGCTCCTCCTGCTACTCTATCCTGTGCAAGCTTCTTCATTTCCGAGTAACTACAGCAACCTACTTCCTTCTGAATCTGCTCAGTGTATTCATGCCTTGGTCTCTCTCTATGATTTTTACCCCCCACGCTGCCTTCCAATACTAAATTGGTGATCCCTTGATGCCTCAGAACATGTCCTACAAACCATTTCAATCTTCCAGTCAAGTTGTGCCACAAATTCCTCTTCTCCCGAATTCTATTCAGTACCTCCTGATGAGTTACATGATCTATGCAACTAATCTTCAGGATTCTTCTGTAACACCACTTTTTGAAACTTTGTATTCTAATCTTGTCTAAACTATTTATCATCCATGTTTCACATCCATACATGGCTACATTCCATACAAATACTTTCAGGAAAGACTTCATGACACTTAAACCTATACTCAATGTTAACAAATTTCTCTTCTTCAGAAACGTTTTCCTTGCTATTGCCAGTCTGCATTTTATATTCTATCTACTTCAACCATCATCATTTATTTTGCTCCCCAAATAGCAAAACTCATCTATTACTTTAAGTGTCTATTTCCTAATCTAATTCCCTCAGCATCACCCGACTTAATTCGACTACATTCCATTATCCTTGTTTTGCTTTTGTTGATGTTAATCTTATATCCTCCTTTCTAGACACTATCCATTCCATTTAACTGCTCTTCTAAGTCCTTTGCTGTCTCTGACATTAATTACAATGTCATTGGCGAACCTCAAAGTTTTTATTTTTTCTCCATGGATTTTAATACCTACTCCGAATTTTTCTTTTGTTTCCTTCACTGCTTGCTCAATATACTGACTGAATAACATTGGGAAGAGGCTACAACCTTGTCTCAGTCCCTTCCCCGCCACTGCTTCCCGTTCATGCCCCTCGATTCTTATAACTGCCACCTGGTTTCTGTACAAATTGTAAATAGCTGTTCGCTCCCTGTATTTGACCCCTGCCACTTTCAGAATTTGAAAGAGAGTATTCCAGTCAACATTGTCAAAAGCTTTCTCTAAGTCTACCAATGCTAGAAAGATAGTTTGTTTTTCCTTAATCTGACTTCTAAGATAAGTCATAGGGTCGGTATTGCCTCATGTGTTCCTACATTTCTACGGAATCCAAAATGATCTCCCCCAAGGTTGGGTTCTACCAGTTTTACCATTCATCTGCAAAGATTTCATGTTAGTATTTTTCAGCCATGACTTATTAAACTGATAGTTCAGTAATTCTCGCACATGTCAACACCTGATTTCTTTGGGACTGGAATTACTATATTCTTCCTGAAATCTGAAGGTATTTCGTCTGTCTCATACAACTTGCTCACCAGATGGTAGAGTTTTGTCCTGGCTGGCTCATCGTAGGCTACCAGTAGTCCTAATGGAATGTTGTCTACTTCTGGGGCCTTTCACTGCTGTGTCAAATTCTTTACGCAGTATCGTATCTCCCTTTCATTTTCATCTATGTCCTCTTCCATTTCCATAAGATTGCCCACAAGTACATCACCCTAGTATAGACCCTCTATATTCCCCTTCCACCTCTCTGCTTTCCCTTCTTTGCTTAGAACTGGTTTTCTATCTGAGCACTTGATAATCATACAGGTCGTTCTCTTTTATCCAAAGGTCTCTCTAATTTTCCTGTAGGCAGTACTTATCTTATCCCTGGTAATGTAAGCCTCTACATCCTTACATTTGTCCTCTAGCCATCCATCCATAGCCATTTTGCACTTCCTGTCGATCTCATTTTTGAGACATTTGTATTCCTTTTCGCCTGCTTCATTTACTGCATTTTTATATTTTCTCCTTTCATCAATTAAATTCAGTATCTTTTTTGTTACCCAAGGATTTCTACTAGCCCTCATCTTTTTACCTACTTGATCCTCTGCTGCCTTCACTATTTCATCTCTCAAAACTACCCATTCTTCATTAACCATATTTCTTTCACCCATTCTTGTCAATTGCTCCCTAATGCTTTCTCGGAAACTATCTACTACCTCAGGTTGTTTCAGTTTATCCAGGTCCCATCTCCTTAAATTCCCACCTTTTTGCAGATTCTTCAGTTTTTATCTACAGTTCATGACCAATAAATTGTGGTCAGAGTCCACATTTGTCCCTGAAAATGTCTTACAATTTAAAACTTGATTCCTAAATCTCTGTGTTACCATTATATAACATATCTGAAACCTTCCAGTGTTTTGAGGCCTCTCCCACATATACAACCTCCTTCTTAAACCAAGTGTTAGCTATGATTAAGCTATGCTCTATGCATAATTCTACCAGGCAGCTTCCTCTCTCATTCCTTACCCCCATTCCATATTTGCCTACTACTTTTCTTTCTCTTTATTTTCCTACTATCAAATTCCAGTCCCCCATGACTATAAAATTTTCAGCTCCCTTCACTATTGGAATAATGTTTTTAACATCATACATTTCTTCAATGTCTTCGTCATCTGTGGAGCTAGTTGGCGTATAATAATGTTTTTAACATAATACATTTTTTCAATCTCTTCGTCATCTGTGGAGCTAGTTGGCATATAAACTAGTAACACTGTGGTAGGCCTGGGCTTCGTGTCTACCTTGGCTACAATAATGCGTTCACTATGCTATTCGTAGTAGCTTATCTGTGCTCCCGTTTTTTATTCATTATTGAACCTACTCCTTCATTACCCCTGCTTGATTTTCTATTTATAGTGCTATATTCACCTGACCAGAAGTCTTGTTCCTGCTGCTACCGAACCTCACTAATTCGACTATATCTAGCTTTTACCTGACCATTTCCCTTTGTAAATTTTCTAACCTACCTGCCAATTTGACATTCCAAACTCCGACCCATAGAACGCTAGTTTTCTTGAAGAAATTAGTAGTTAATAATCGACCTCCCGAAAGTGCACTTAGTATCAGCAACAACTGCTTTGAAAAGCCTTTCCGAAGCACTTTCACAGGATTGTGTCCATGTACCATCCTGAAAATAGGTAAAATTTTCAAATCTTCAGCTATGTTGATCACTACGATTTGTCATGTAATTTGTTTAAAAATGTTATTGACTGTGTAATTTATCTTTAACTTATTATGTCGAGTGCATTTCTTTTTCCCAGCATTCTCCAATAACTGATGGAGGGAGAAGATGAGACCTATTGTTTCCCAATTACTTCTCAACCTGGGTTGTTGTTTCTCTAATTGGTATTCTAGAATTTCCCTCAATCTTTTTTCTATGACCTTTTCCATTATCTTCAGCCAGTGTGATTCCTCGATAGTTGTTGCTTTTTTTCTACTACCTTTCTTGAACAATGGCATTATAATTCCTCTTTTCCATTCATCTGGCACTTTGTTTTCCTTCCTTATCACCCCCTAGCACCCGGTGTAATCATTGTATTCCATGGATTCCTGGTGCTTTAATCATATCCACTGTCAGCTCATCTACTCCAGCCTCTTCCTCACTTTTCATCTGTTACAGGGAATTCTCAGTTTCTAACCAAGAGATTGGATCCTGCTCATCCTGTAATTCAATGACTTTGGTGTCACTTTCTTCTGCACTTTCCCCATTCAGTAAACTTTCAAAATAATTCTTCATCCCTTCTCTGATACCTTCCATGTCCCTCATAATATCCCCATCCTCTGTTTGTCACTTTTATGTCTTCTCTGTAAGATCTTTCACTTTTCAAGAACCCATATAGCAGTTTTTACTTCCCTTTGCTATCCTGCTCTAGTGTCTGTATGAATGGTTCCCAACTCTTCTCCGTTACTTCTTTCACAATTTTCATTGTTTGGAGTTCCTTTTTCGGTATTCCTTTTCCAGTGTTGTCACTTTGTGTTCATCTTTTGGCAACAGCCCCTGGTTCTGATTTCTTTTTTCAAATCAGTTCTTCTTTGACATATTACCTTTTTTTTGTTGTGTCTTTTACTCTATTGTTCCAGCTACTGGTTTCTTTGTCGTTCACTTTACCTTTTTTGGTGCATATCTACACAGCACTGTTAACTATTGATGTTTTAAATAGGTTCCACTCTTCTTCTACACAACCCCTTTCAGGTTTGGCAATTTTTATGCTACTAGATTTTGGAAAATTTTCTTCTTTCAGTTTCAACTCCTTAATTTTTGGCATTCTTTGTACAGCATTCAAACTTTTCACCTTATAATTTATATAAACTGCGGTAACCTGTGGTCACTATCCAAGTGCTCCCTTGATATGACTTTAGTGTCCCTTACTTTTCCTCCAATTAATTTGTCTGTTAATATATAGTCTATAACTGTCTTAGATTTGCCATCCCAGCCATATCTAGTAATCTTATAACTATCTCGTTTCTCGAAGAATGTATTCTTCCTTAAAAGATGATTCCTTAACCACAGGTTTAGAATTTATTCACCCTCAACAATTCGTCTTCCATATCCAAAAGGGCCCATCACCTCCTCATATCCATTTCTATCTGTGCCGATCTGAGCATTCAGATCCCCAACTATTGTAATGTTATCTCCTGTTACTTGGTCTTCCAGTTCTTCAAAGAATTTCGTTTTTTCTTCCTCATTGCACCCATGTTGAGGTGTGTACACTTGAAGTGTAGTAAAACTATTCTTTCCAAAATTCACTCTTCCTCTAATTATCCTTTCACTTACAAAGCTCACATCTGTAACTGGGTCAGTTTCTGCTGCTTTATTGTGAACCTGCCATTGTAATTTGTACCCATCTCTGAGCAGTTTAGAGTCTTTTCCCTTCCACTTGGTCTTGCTCAATCCAAGGATATGAGTCTTTCTCCTCTCCATCATATCTACAATCTCTTCAGTCTTTCCTGTCAAGGTTATTACATTTAATGTTCCCATTCTCAACTTTTTTTTTTGTTAGGTTTTAGTTTCTTATTCTTGTATAGTGTATCTTCCTGCATTCCTCAGTATTTCTTCAGGTTGTGAAGCTCTACCATTTGTTCCAGGGGTACAAGAAGTACTGTGTACATTAGGAAATGTTAATCCAAGGTTCATTCCTTTATTTGAAAACAACTTTTTCGTATCTGCTGCCCTACTAAGCCTGACACATCTGAGGATTTTATTTCAGGGTTTACTCACTCACCTTTTGAAGATCCCTCTTCACCACAAGGCAGTGGTTCCACCCCTCATTTGTGCTTAGGAGGGAAAGGGTGCCTTCTCCACAAGTTGTGTCATACCAAACGCATTTAACTGGCATAAACATAACTAGTATCAAGCCGTAGTGCAATAGTTTCTCTTTGTGGGATGCACACAATATGATGAATGAGTAGAAGAAATCTGTCTTCTTTTGAAATTGTGGTAGTTTATTTATGTCAAGCCACATTAGTAAATGTATATAACGTGAATGTGCTATCAGAATGCTTAATGCCTTGAACATGTGCCTATATGACAACTGTCATTAAACACTAGCAACACTATCTCCAGCTGCCCACTTACAGTATGATGCAATACGCGATCAGAGTAGCTGATTATGTGCTTCACTACTCGACAATTTAATATTTGTTCAAATGTAGGATATTTTACTCCTAGGTACTTCATTTGATTTTGATTTCTACCTCACTGGCAAAAGAGTGGTGTACTCTACATACAAAAGTCTTGTTACTAATCAGTATATACTTAATTCATTTCTAATTTGATATGTAGTGATGATATTCTACCTATGTTTGTTCTTTCCGTTACCGCCAGGTTCTATCAAAAATATTCAATAATTCATATATCTAAAAACAAAGATGATGTGACTTACCAAACGAAAGTGCTGGCAGGTCGATAGACACACAAACAAACACAAACATACACACAAAATTCAAGCTTTTGCAACAAACGGTTGCTTCATCAGGAAAGAGGGAAGGAGAGGGAAAGACGAAAGGATGTGGGTTTTAAGGGAGAGGGTAAGGAGTCATTCCAATTCCGGGAGCGGAAAGACTTACCTTAGGGGGGAAAAAAGGACAGGTATACAATCGCGCGCACACACACACATATCCATCCGCACATAACACAGACGCAAGGAGACATTTGTAAAGGCAAAGAGTTTGGGCAGAGATGTCAGTCGAGGCAGAAGTACAGAGGCAAAGATGTTGTTGAAAGACAGGTGAGGTATGAGCGGCGGCGAATTGAAATTAGCGGAGATTGAGGCCTGGCGGATAACGAGGAGAGAGGATATACTGAAGGGCAAGTTCCCATCTCCGGAGTTCGGATAGGTTGGTGCTAGTGGGAAGTATCCAGATAACCCGGACGGTGTAACACTGTGCCAAGATGTGCTGGCCTTGCACCAAGGCATGTTTAGCCACAGGGTGACCCTCATTACCAACAAACACTGTCTGCCTGTGTCCATTCATGTGAATCGACAGTTTGTTGCTGGTCATTCCCACATAGAAAGCCTCACAGTGTAGGCAGGTCAGTTGGTAGATCATGTGGGTGCTTTCACACGTGGCTCTGCCTTTGATCGTGTGTACCTTCCGCGTTACAGGACTGGAGTAGGTGGTGGTGGGAGGGTGCATGGGACAGGTTTTACACCGGGGGCAGTTACAGTGGTAGGAGCCAGAGGGTAGGGAAGGTCGTTAGGGGATTTCATGGGGATGAACTAAGAGATTACGAAGGTTAGGTGGACGGCGGAAAGACACTCTTGGTGGAGTGGGGAGGATTTCATGAAGGATGGATCTCATTTCAGGGCAGTCCTGGAAAGTATCCTGTCACAAGTGGGGCACTTTTGGGGTTCTTCTGTGGGAGGTTCTGGGTTTGTGAAGATGAGGAAGTGACTCCGGTTATTTGCTTCTGTACCAGGTCGGGAGGGTAGTTGTGGGATGCGAAAGCTGTTTTCAGGTTGTTGGTGTAATGGTTCAGGGATTCCGGACTGGAGCAGATTCATTTGCCACGAAGACCTAGGCTGTAGGGAAGGGACCGTTTGATGTGGAATGGATGGCAGCTGTCATAATGGAGGTACTGTTGCTTGTTGGTGGGTTTGATGTGGACGCACATGTGAAGCTGGCCATTGGACAGGTGGAGGTCAACGTCAAGGAAAGTGGCATTGGATTTGGAGTAGGACCAGGTGAATCTGATTGAACCAAAGGGGTTGAGGTTGGAGAGGAAATTCTGGAGTTCTTCTTCACTGTGAGTCCAGATCATGAAGATGTCATCAGTAAATCTGTACCAAACTTTGGGTTGGCAGGCCTGGGTAACCAAGAATCCTTCCTCTAAGTGACCCATGAATAGGTTGGCATACAAGGGGGCAATCCTGGTACCCATGGCTGTTTCCTTTAATTGTTGGTATGTCTGGCCTTCGAAAGTGAAGAAGTTGTGAGTCACAATGAAGCTGGCTACGGTAATGAGGAAAGAGGTTTAAGGTAAGGTGGCAGGTGATCGGCATGAAAGGAAGTGCGCCATCGCAGCGAGGCCCTGGACGTGCGGAATATTTGTGTATAAGGAAGTGGAATCAATGGTTACAAGGATGGTTTCCGGTGGTAACAGACTGAGTAAGGATTCCAGGCATTCGAGAATGTGGTTGGTGTCTTTGATGAAGTATGGGAGACTGCATGTAATGGGTTGAAGGTGTTGATCTACGTAGGCAGAGATATGTTCTGTGGGGGCTTGGTAACCAGCGACAATGGGACGGCCGGGATGATTGGGTTTGTGAATTTTAGGAAGAATGTAGAAGGTAGGGGTGTGGGGTGTTGGTGGGGTCAGGAGGTTGATGGAGTCAGGTGAAAGGTTTTGTAGGAGGCCTAGGGTTCTGAGGATTCCTTGAAGCTCCGCCTGGACATCAGGAATGGGATTACCTTGGCAAACTTTGTATGTAGTGTTGTCTGAAAGCTGACGCAGTCCCTCAGCCACATACTCCCGACGATCAAGTACCACGGTCGTGGAACCCTTGTCCGCCGGAAGAATGACGATGGATCGGTCAGACTTCAGATCACGGATAGCCTGGGCTTCAGCAGTGGTGATGTTGGGAGTAGGATTAAGGTTTTTTAAGAAGGATTGAGAGGCAAGGCTGGAAGTCAGAAATTCCTGGAAAGTTTGGAGAGGGTGATTTTGAGGAAGAGGAGGTGGGTCCCGCTGTGACGGAGGACGGAACTGTTCCAGGCAGGGTTCAATTTGGATAGTGTCTTGGGGAGTTGGATCATTAGGAGTAGGATTAGGATCATTTTTCTTTGTGGCAAAGTGATATTTCCAGCAGAGAGTACAGGTGTAGGATAGTAAATCTTTGACAAGGGCTGTTTGGTTGAATCTGGGAGTGGGGCTGAAGGTGAGGCCTTTGGATAGGACAGAGGTTTCGGATTGGGAGAGAGGTTTGGAGGAAAGGTTAACTACTGAATTAGGGTGTTGTGATTCCAGATTGTGTTGATTGGAATTTTAAGGTTTTGGGGGGAGTGGAGCTGGAAGTGGGAGACTGAGTAGATGGGAGAGACTGGGTCTGTGTGCAATGAGAGGTGGTTGAGGTTTGCTGGAAAGGTTGTGAAGGGTGAGTGAGTTGCCTTTCTGGAGGTGGGAAACCAGGATATTGGATAGTTTTTTGAGGTGGAGGGTGGCATGCTGTTCTAATTTGCGGTTGGCCAGTAGGAGGATGCTCTGAACAACCGGTGTGGATGTGGGAGAGGAAAGATTGAGGACTTTTATTAAGGACAGGAGTTGACGGGTGTGTTCATTGGCTGAGTTAATGTGTAGGTGAAGGATTAGGTGGGTGAGGGCAATGGATTGTTCAGTTTGGAACTGGTATAGGGACTGACTGAAAGAAGGGTTACAGCCAGAGATGGGAACTTTAAGTGTGAGGCCTTTGGGGGTAATGCCAAATGTCAGTGAAGCCTGAGAAAATAAAATATGGTAGTGTAATCTGGCTAGGGCGAAGGCATGTTTGCGGAGGGAATGTAAAAAAAAATTAATGGGGTCGTTGTGGGGGTGTTGTGAGGGTGACATGGTATTAGAAGGTGGAAAGTGTAACATGAGGCTGAAATGAAAATAAAAATATATGGGGAGAGATAAAGGTGAACTAGAAAGCAACTGGAGATCTGGTTTGAAAAAAGGCGAAAAAGTGTTGGTTATAGCTGGGCTATGTTGATCCTGTGGTGAACTTGGGTTGGTGAGACAACGATGTACACAAGGGTTAGGTGGTTGTGTTGCCGCCAAAACACGTTAAAAGGTGGAGCAATTCGGGAAAATTTCGAAAAAACTGCGTGTAAATATGTTAAAAGGAGTGGTTTTGTGGTGGCAGATTGTGAAAATGAGGCTAACAATTGTCTGACGAAGAAATAATAACGTTAAAACCTGTGGGAAGCGGCTAAAAAAGATCAGTGATGTGGGAAAAACGGAAATGGAAAAAAAGCGAAAGTTATTAGAACTAGCTGAATGGCTGTTTAATAGCTGAAAGGAACTGTTTGTGAACTGGAAACGGTGGACTTTATAGGATACTTTCCGGGACTGGATCGGACTCTGAAGGTGGCTCTCCAACAGGGATACGACTTCCTCAAATCCTACCCTGAAATGAGATCCCTCCTTCATGAAATTCTCCCCACTCCACCAAGAGTGTCTTTCCGCCGTCCACCTAACCTTCGTAACCTCTTAGTTCATCCTCATGAAATCCCCAAACCACCTTCCCTACCCTCTGGCTCCTCCACGTGATTTACCAACTGACCTGCCTACACTGTGAAGCTTTCTATGTGGGAATGACCAGCAACAAACTGTCCATTCGCATGAATGGACACAGGCAGACAGTGTTTGTTGGTAATGAGGTTCACCCTGTGGCTAAACATGCCTTGGTGCATGGCCAGCACATCTTGGCACAGTGTTACACCGTCCGGGTTATCTGGATACTTCCCACTAACACCAACCTGTCAGAACTCCGGAGATGGGAACTTGCCCTTCAGTATATCCTCTCTTCTCGTTATCCGACAGGCCTCAATCTCCGCTAATTTCAATTTGCCGCCGCTCATACCTCACCTGTCTTTCAACAACATCTTTGCCTCAGTACTTCCGCCTCGACTGACATCTCTGCCCAAACTCTTTGTCTTTACAAATGTCTGCTTGTGTCTGTGAACGTGCGGATGGATATGTGTGTGTGTGTGTGCGCGAGTGTATACCTGTCCTTTTTTCCCCCTAAGGTAAGTCTTTCCGCTCCCGGGATTGGAATGATTCCTTACCCTCTCCCTTAAAACCCACATCCTTTTGTCTTTCCCTCTCCTTCCCTCTTTCCTGATGAAGCAACCGTTTGTTGCAAAAGCTTGAATTTTGTGTGTATGTTTGTGTTTGTTTGTGTGTCTATCAACCTGCCAGCAATTTCGTTTGGTAAGTCACATCATCTTTGTTTTTAGATATATTTTTCCAATGTGGAATGTTTCCCTCTATTATATTGATATTCAATAATTCATTCAATATACCTCTGATTTATTTTCAGAACCACATCACAAATCCAGTACCACACAAGAACAGCTACAGGATTGCACAACCAAATGTTGTCTGCCATCTCCCTATGTTTTCTGGGATGGTTACTAGGGATAGGCCATGGCCAGTACCCAAGATTATTACTTTTATTTTACCATCTGTGCCAAATTAATGTGTTTGGTAATATATTAATGTTATGGGACTGTCAATAGTAGTATCATAGATAAAATTTAAGAAAATGAAATGGCTTACATTCCACAGTGAAAACCCACTGTCATAAAATGTTTATTGAAGTGGATGACACTTGTATCTCATGTGTTGGAGTTAGTGTTGAAATGAATGTGATTTTTTAGTGTGTCATGTTAAAAACAAGTGTAGTAAAATAAATATGCTTATTGCAGAAGGAGTTGTGTGTCCTACACATGTTATATTGTCCCATTTTATATGTGTATTGTTCACAGTCCCTGCTCTCATCCGCACCCAGAGACAGTAATTACAGAATCATTGCATAATGTTGCGTTGTGTGTGTCTGGAAGGAGGAGGTGGGGTTGCATGCACTTTTGAGAAGAGTTTATTGGTCCAACCACTAATGATCATACATCCAAGTACAATATTTTTTGACTGGGTTGCTTACATTTCTTCAAAAGTGAAGCTGTGAAAAGTATGAAATTAAAATATTTCATGATTGGCTCTGCATGGAATGCTGAAAGTTTTGTTATAATATATTCAATTATTCAAAATTTATTTGCTTGCTCCGAACTGTTAGCCATCAGCTGTATTACGTATAGATGTAATATCTATTAGTGATATGAAAATTTCCACAGGACTGCGACTTGAACCCACCTTTCTCTCTTCTTTGCAAGGAAATATTTCATGTTTATGGCATGTAGAAGAAAGCAAGTCAGATGAGCAGGACAAGCTCAGTTTTCAGTACCTGTGCCACAACAGAATCTGGCATGTTCTTTCACTCCCACGGAGCTGGAACCAGATGCAGAACACACAACCACCTCTCCCCCTCTTCCCCAAAGACCCCTTCTATTGCCACTGGTCATATCACATTTACAATATTTGTCCCCCTTAACTATCTGAATCATTTCTTTGAATCATTTCTTTTATCTCATCGTAAACTGTTTCAATCTATTCATCTGTGGTGTTGGTAGGCATGTAAACTTGTACAACTGTGGTGGGTGGATTTTGGCTTTATGTCTATCTTGCTTATAAAGTTAATGGCAGGTTAGAGATGGAGCCGAGTATTGTGATACAGCTTCACTGATTGTCTCAATAACAAAGGGGTTAACACATATGGTCTTTATATCGCAAGTAGTGAGCATCAACTGCCACACATTTTCAGTTACAAATAAATACCTACTGTACCCGTGATGATGTACTATCATTATGGTAAACTCCATTTACGTACTGCAACTGTCAATACTTAAACTTGTTATGGGAATCACAGCAAGTTTTTGTTCTGGGGTGATCAGTTACCTAAATGTTGTCCACTACATAACGAGACAGGGGACAGTCATGAACAGTAATTCGTCCAGTCTGTTCATGATGAAGTAAGATAACATGAATAATGAAATGTGTGAAAGAATATATTGCAAAGAAAATAAAAACTTAGTACATCTTCACTCAACTCCATCTTTCTTTCGTGGGGTTCATAGTATAGTTAGCCCGTAGCTTAAGTCGATAGTCTCTTTTTTTTTTTAAAGCTAGTCAGGCAGCAGCAGCTGGCCGAGACACAACCAGGAACATGGAAGTAACTGATTTTGTGACTTTTACGGGTTACTAACCAGGAGTGAATTTTATAATATCATCAATGTGATGTAGTAGTTTAGTTTCTTGAGTTTCTGCGTGTTTATTTAATATCTAATAGCCACAGTTCTCGTTTGCTTTTGTGTCAGAAAATAAACGGATTTTGTGACATATTACACGTTCCTAATCAGGGGCAAATTATTTAGTTTCACCTGAGTGCTTCAGTCGTTAGGCTTTTGAATCTCTGTGTGTTAATCTAATTTATTAGACACAGTTCCTGAGTTTTCGTCAGGGTCTACAGTGGAGTTGCGCAGCATTGCTGATAGTCCGTTTATCTGCATAGTTTAGTTTTCCATGGTCTTTAGTTTGGACAGGGACTGTGATAGTTGTGTGTGGATTTGAGCCGAGTTGGTGACACACTTCACTCTAAGCTTCAGGCTGTGATGGCTTCGGTTGCACAGCTTGAGGCTGCAGTGGATTTGCACCACTGTTGTGGGCCGGCCGTGGGGATCCGACGGATGTCCAGCACGTCAGAGTCCTCCGATCGGTCCTCACCGGTGGCCAACCCAGTTACTGCTCACACTGAGGTTCACTCCTTGTTGTGACGATAGTATTTGGAACGTTTCACACCGACTGTCTTTTCTCTTCCATTGCTGCTAAGCGTAGCTGTCCTAGTAGTAGTGGCTGTTTGGGAACTGGGAAAAAGTATTTCAAAATAATGAACGATGATAAAGCCATTGCTATCCCATTGAGGTCATCCCTTACACCATCGAGAGGTGTAAGGAATTCTAGGGAAATGTGTAATTTGCAGTGGGGCGAGAAAAATAATTATTTGGATGGCAGAATGATGCGGTCTGGAGATACAGAATGGTCAGGTAATTGTCACATTACTACAGTCATAACAATGCAGTGGAGGGAGTGATTAATTGATTTAATAACGAAAGTAACTGTATTTATAAATGTAACACTTTATCCATAGTAAAGGCTGTTGTGGCCAGCACAGTAACATATTTGATATGTTGTAAGAAACTTGCAGTCCAAGACCGCAACCATGGACTGCAAGTTTCTTACAACGTAATACCTCATGAATGAGATTTTCAATCTGCAGCAGAGTGTACACTTATATGAAACTTCCTGGCAGATTAAAACTGTGTGACCGACCAAGACTCAAACTCGGTCCATTTGCCTTTCGCGGGCAAGTGCTCTACCATCTGAGCTACCGAAGCACGACTCACGCCCGGTCCTCACAGCTTTACTTCTGCCAGTATCTCGTCTCCTACCTTCCAAATTTTACAGAAGCTCTCCTGCAAACCTTGCAGAACTAGCACTCCTGAAAGAAAGGATACTGCAGAGACATGGCTTAGCCACAGCCTGGGGTGTGTTTCCAGAATGAGATTTTCACTCTACAGTGGAGTGTGCACTGATATGAAACTTCCTGGCAGATTTTAAACTGTGTGCCCAACCGAGACTCGAACTCGGGACCTTTGCCTTTCGCGGGCAAGTGCTCTACCATCTGAGCTACCGAAGCACGACTCACGCCCAGTCCTCACAGATTTACTTCTGCCAGTATCTCGTCTCCTACCTTCTAAACTTTACAGAAGCTCTCCTGCGAACCTAGCAGAACTAGCACTCCTGAAAGAAAGGATACTGCGGAGACATGGCTTAGACACAGCCTGGGGGATGTTTCCAGAATGAGATTTTCACTCTGCAGCGGAGTGTGCACTGATATGAAACTTCCTGGCAGATTAAAACTGTGTGCCCGTCCGACTGTAAGGTTTGGAAGGTAGGAGACGAGGTACTGGCAGAAGTAAAGCTGTGAGGAACGGGCGTGAGTCGTGCTTTGGTAGCTCAGATGGTAGAGCACTTGCCCATGAAAGGCAAAGGTATTGAGATCGAGTCTCGGTTGGTCACACAGTTTTAATCTGCCAGGAAGTTTCGTAATACTTCATGGTCATTCATAACTAAAAATGCCTCAAATGCCATTTTCTTAAACTCCTTGCACTAGAACTGTATTACAACAGCCTAAACTTAATTTCACATTTTTTGATAGAAATGTTGCGCTTTCAGTGAACAGCTTCTAGTTTTGTACGTAAAATATAACTATCTTAGTCGCTGGTCGGTACCAGGCGCACAGGCGTACCTGGATGACTACCACTGGTCGTGAAACTTTCCTAACCACCTCCCTATCACTACCCTACGTTCTGTACGTGCCGTGCAAATTATTTTTGCACGCCTTGTCCCGCGACTTCTTTCCGTAACCAAACTGTATGACACTTGTTTCGCTCTTAAGGTTTTTAAATAAACATTGAGTTAATTCACAGTATTGTTAAGCGTCAATGGATTTCTGGTCAGATCCAAACATTCGGAATCAGGAGAAAACGGCGAAAAAATGTTTGACAGCTGACGGATTTTTCCGATGGAAACTCTTCTGGATATTATGTGATCGTGTCGTGCTTTTTGTTTTGCAGTTGATTTGCCTATGGATGCTTCTCTTTCATGGTGGCAGCCGTGGTGAAATTGAGCCTTGTGCACTATGCATGTGATCACAGCTTTTCCGTAGAGCTCTGAAGGTTTCGTGTCGGTCCCAATGATTGTGAACCAATTCCACGTAACTCTGAGTGACGCAGCAACAGCACACAGGAAGTGAATTGCATATTATTATTATTATTATTATTATTGTTCATTATGACCTATTTAGGTACCATGACAGTGTATCAAAAAATTATAAATAACATCTGTAACTAGTCACTTTTTGATAATATTTTATTGAAAATGCACACCTTCCTGTTGTCAATAAAATACTATTGAAAAGAGAAACTGGGAAAGGAAATTATCTATGCGAGTTGCTTATTGTTTGAAATCGAGCTGCCCGTGACTAAATGAATTTCATTTCACGTTATTTGCTGCAGATGAATAGCGCACGTGAACATGATCGTCATAGTCCATAAAGCCTTGCTACTTCTGAGCGTCATTTCCACTGCAGTTTAGCGATCCAACGGATTCATGACAGAAGCTTCCACCAAAGTTAACGGAACTTTAGAATTATCGTTGGCATCACCGGTAACTCATGGAGAGACAATAATTCGGGCCCAGAAGGAAAATGCGTTTCCATTGTTGTGCGCTTGACATTGCGAAGAGCTTTAACATGATATGTCAGTGAGGTGTTATTAGCGTAGGGGGGGGGGGGGGGGGGTCTTGTGTTTTGTGTACAGCGTACTGCTTATCTTCAAAGCACTAGAAGTTAATCTTATATGGAAAATACAAACGAATAAAATGGACAGATTTTTGAAAAACAAGCGTGCCATTGAAGAATCCGATTCTGGAAGTGAACAAACGCTAAGTGTAAATAAAAAAGCAGAACAGCTGCTTACTAGTAAGTATAATAAAAGCTACTTTAGCTATGGTTTCACTTGGACGTGGAGTAAGATTGTCCTTTACCACTATGCTTAGTCTACATGTATAGAATGGCAAATAAATCTCAGCTTTATAGTAAACTGAGCAAACATTTTATAAGAATGCATTCACATTTGCAAGATAAACCTGTAAGCTTTTTCAAGAGCTTATCTGAACAGCAACTAAGTTCAGCGAATTCTTTTAAAAGAGTAATGTCTGTCTCTGATAAAGCTCTGTTCGTTTCCTACCAATTCTATGAACTTATAGCAAAGAGTATGAAATGTCATACTATAGGCAAGTAACATATTTAGCCTGCTTGCAAAAAATTGTTCATGACATTACAAGGAAATGAAACAGCTATGTAAACAAGAAAGATTCCTTTGTCGAATGATACAGTTGACAGGCGTATTATAGAAATGTCTACTGATATTGAGAAAAATGGATGCAGTAATAAACTGAAGCACTCAAACTTTGCATTGCAAGCTGATGAATCAACAGACATTACCAACCAATCGCAACTCTTAGCATTTGTCTGTTTCATTAATCAATATCAAACAGTAAATCAGTTTCTTTTTTGCAAAGAGTTAAGTGTGTCTACTAAAGGTGTGGACGTTTTCAACATTTTAAATGATTATCTTAAAAAGTGGTAGTTAACATGGAAGTCGTGTGTAGGCATTTGCACAGATGGCATGCCTTCAATTGTAGGCTGCGTTAAAGGCCTTATTTCTTCTGTAAAAAACAAAATGAAGATGTAATCGTTAGTCACTGCTTTATTCATAGGTAGGAGTTAATAGCAAAAATATTACGAGAAAATTGAGAGAACTCTTTGGCAAGTTGTTCAGATGCCAAATTTTACTAAAATAAGACCACTCAAAACCCGTTTATTGGATAAACTTTGTATCGATATGGAGTTAGAACAGACAGATGCTTTTACAAAGCCGGCCGAAATGGCCGAGCAGTTCTAGGCGCTACAGTCTGGAACCGCGCTACTGCTACGGTCGCAGGTTCGAATCCTGCCTCGGGCATGGATGTGTGTGATGTCCATAGGTTAGCTAAGTTTAAGTAGTTCTAAGTACTAGGGGACTGATGACCTCAGCAGTTAAGTCCCATTGTGCTCAGAGCCATTTGAACCATTTGTTTTTACACACAAAAGTCAGGTGGTTGGCCAGGGGGAAAGTACTTAACCGTGTGCATGAGCTGCAACAAGCACTTCTCATGTTTTTGGAAGAAATGAAACATTTACATTTTTGTATCCTTCTTCAGAGTGAATTTTGACAGATTGCAGTATTTGGCCGATATATTTCAGCAGATCAATATTTTGAACACTAGCATGCAAGGGAAAGAAGAAAATATCCTCACACCCACTGACAAAATTAAAGCAGTTTCACAGAAAACTGCAAATATGGAAAAGAAAAGCTATTCAAGATAACTTGGAAACGTTCCCGTTGGTAAGAGATATGTGCACAAATGAAATACTTCCAATATTAATACTGTAGATCATTTAATAAGTTTAGAAGAGAAACTGAGTTCATATTTTCCATTGTTCAACACTGAACAGTACGACTGGATTCGAAACCCATTCGTGGAAGCGTCAGGTTATTACAGAAGGAGAAGAACCGGCATTTATATCTACTGACCTTGGACTCATGATTAAGCATAAGGAATTGTCTCTTGAAGCCTTTTAGATTTCTATAAAAGAATAGCGTATGTGCCGATATCTCAAAAGGCTTTGAACATTTTACATCAATTTTCTACATTATATTTATGTGAATTAGGATTTTCTGCCCTCACCATAATTAAACATATAAAGAGAGGAACTCTTCAATGTGTTAACCAGGAAGTGAGAGTCTGTCTTTCAAATACATCTCCAAACATTGAAGAAATCGCGAGGACACATCAGGCTCACGTTTGTCGTAAACACTAGAAAGAGTAGATGTATGGTATGTTTCATTTGTATTGCATTACTATATTTCTCTATAATTTGAATTAATGGTTACTTTTATTGCATTATTTCATTTCAATACGTTTCACTTAAGTTTCTTTTGCCTTTCGTCTTGGGAGGGTAGGAAGCAACACGATACTCGGCCGTCGCATTTAGGTGACAATTGTGCTTCACCAATCTCTCACATTCTTCATACAAAAATTATTTGTTGACATTGTCATAATGTGTGGTTTTTATTAGTATAACTTGTATTTTCTGTAGTCTGAACGCGAAATTCAAAACAAAATGACTTAATTGTTACTTTATCACAGTATTTATTTCCTGTATTGACTGTTGTAAAATATTCCACAGAAATATACATACACTGCGCTCACAATTATTTGCGGTCTTTGAAATGCGCCTGAAGCAGAAAAAGTTTGAAAACCACTGATTTACAGTGACATAGTAATAAAATATCTTATATGTTAAGTTGGATCTACTTCCTACAGCGGACACCAATGTACCAGAGATACAGCTGCTGGGCAGTCATGTCATTCGTGTTTGTTTACATCATGTTTATTCTTATGATGAACGAAGCTTAGGGCCGAAGCGAAGAGGGCTCGGTTCTAAAACCCGACAGCCAGCAGATCACAAGTGAACACTTGCGAATGCTGCGGCGGGGCAGGGTCGGTCTGTCTTTCTCTCCTCTCTGTTCTCTCTATTAAATGTCCACCTACCTCTGATTTTTCTTTTTCTCCCAACGTCCCTTCACTCTGCAGCAGTAGGTACACGCTTGGCAGTGTAAAGCAGCGTTGATGAAACCCCACAGAGGCCGCGTAGCTCACGACGCAAAATCACTTCCTGTAAGTTCATCTAACAATTTTCGGTCGATAGGGTAGTGCTTTTTGACCTCATTAAGTGTTCGAAAATTCGATAAAATCACCTTTTATTCCTTAAAAATCTCATGAAATGGCTAACAAGTCCGTATTTACTGAGATAACTGCTATTTCAGTCCAAGTTCACAGTCAATACCACAGATTTCACATGGAAAAGTAGCCAGAATCTTCACACTTCCGACCCGATTAATCTTGCTTTCTAACAGTCACTGACCCACTACTATTAGCGAGCTGATCATTCGGTCTTTTCAGTGATCTTCAATGATAGAAGTGCTCGCCTAAGTATTCCATAAAGAATTCCGGAATCTGCCACGTGGAATTTTCACTAACAAGGGGAGGCCGCCAATTGTGAAATTCAGATTCGATTCATACTGTGCATAATAAAAGCTCATGGCCAGAGGTGTAATGTGGCAAAGCACCAAGATGCACTTCTCAGCCGTTGTCGAGAAAACCGACAGTTAAAAAGAAACCGTTGCGGTGAAATACTCTCTACGAAGATTAACTTTCTACAGCGTCGTGGCGCAGCGGTAAGCGCTATATATATATATATATATATATATATATATAATTCCCGGCAAACAGTTGCAACAATTATGCATATAATAAGTTGTTGAAAGTCGTTTGTCGTGGAAAAACTGGCGACTTAGAACATCATTATGTTTTCCGCAAACAAAGTTGTATTTCACAAATGTTATTAATTGTCTTCATAATGTTAACCACGTATAGTTAACGGAAGACGTAGAAACGATATTCCGAAACGAATACGTATAGCGTAAGTAAAACGTTCGAATTAGAATAGAGACCCCACGAACACAAATTTGCTGTGACAGGTATGAAATATAAACTCCGTTACTCGCTCGTTACACTTGAGTGAGAGATGTTGAATGGGCCGAAACGAGCCGCCGCATAACAGCGTAGTTGCCTGCTAATTTCGAAAGAAGGTAGATGCGGTCCCTAGCGCAACTTATAACATTGTCGAAAATCAGTGCGGACGGGAGAGCTTTGGTACACCCTGTTAAAAAAAACGGAAAAATGGAGGCGGTACAATTGGAGAGCGATCCGCCTTCACCAACATGCATAAGCAATTCATTAATACTTTATATATATATATATATATATATATTTGAATTACAAAAAACTAATAATAAAAAAAATTGCATGGCACGAGATTCGATCCGGCGACCTTCGGATTACGAACCCGAGCGCTTACCGCTGCGCCACGACGCTGTAGAAAACTATTAATCGTAGAGATTATTTCACGGCAACGGTTTCTTTTAACTGTCGATTTTCTCGACAACGGCTGAGAAGTGCATCTTGGTGCTTTGCCAAATTACACCTCTGGCCATGAGCTTTTATTATGCGCAGTATGAGTCGAATCTGAATTTCACAATTGGCGGCCTCCCCTTGTAAGACCGAAATCTCACATGAGCATAACTTTTCAATAAATGAACTCAGAAACATCACACTGTCCTCAAAATGTTCGTAACTTCAACTGCTTTGGTTACCACACTTCCGAACCTCAATGAACTCAATAATTCTTCATTTTACATACAATTTGCGCAGTGACATCTGACATGGAATGACACGTACGAAAGCTAGCGAGCGACTCTCTCGATGCCACCCCATTCCCTGTATATCTAACTTTCTGTGCGCAGGAGCAGTTTAATTCTGATTTGCTGATGGGTCTGATTAACCAATCAGAATGATCCTTCCAGATCATTCTCTCAGCAAAACTTGCCTAAGCCAGTCACTAATCAGAAAATCACTCACTTCATTCCACTTCCAATTTCTAATATAATGTTTAATAAAATGAATTTTGAAACTTATTCCAACTCAGACTGTTATTCTGACAGCTCTCTTACAATAGCAAGCACACAGTAACATACGTCATCAGCTTCGTGGTTACAATCCTATTTTCCCACACTTAAAATTTATCAGGTTTTACGAAAAGTAATTTTAAATTTTAACGTACACCCCACAAACGCTCTCTCATTCATTTCCATGTATCCACACAACAAAATTATAGGCAAATATAAATTTTGATTTGTTTTTTCTATCACGTAATGTATAGTAATTAAAGTTTTGAAATGAAAATCCCAGTTAAGTGATTTTATACACTGACAAGGGAACCTCCCCATCGCACCCCCCTCAGATTTAGTTATAAGTTGGCACAGTGGATAGGCCTAGAAAAACTGAAAACAGATCAATCAAGAAAACAGGAAGAAGTGTGGAACTATGAAACAAAATAAGCAAAATATACAAACTGAGTAGTCCATGCGCAAGACAGGCAACATCAAGAAGGGGGTGAGCTCAGGAGCGTGGTTAGCGTGAGTAGCTGCGGAACGAGAGGTCCTTGGTCCAATTCTTCCCTCGACTCAAATTTTTACTTTCTTTATTTTCGCAAAGTTATGATCTGTCCGTTCGTTCATTGACGTCTCTGTTCACTGTAATAAGTTTAGTGTCTGTGTTTTGCGACCACACCGCAAAACCGTGCGATTAGTAGACGAAAGGACGTGCCTCTCCAATGGGAACCGAAACCATTTGATCGCAAGGTCATAGGTCAACCGATTCCTCCACAGGAAAACACGTCTGATATATTCTATACGACACTGGTGACGGCATGTGCGTCACATGACCCACCTAACTTGTACATTTAGCAAAGGGGTAAAAAGATTCTTCTACCTTGCCCGATTTAGGTTTCCTTGTGGCTGTGATAATCCCTCCCAAAAAAGTGATGAAAACATAAGAGTTTGTCACATAAACTGAAAATAAAAAATTAAACTTTTCACTCGGGGGAAGACTTGAACCTAGGACCTCCCGTTCTATCGCTGCTCTCGCTAACCACGGGACCACGGCGCTCCTGAGCTCACACTCTCCTTGATGTTGCCTATCTTGTGCATGGACTACTCAGTTTGTATATTTTGCTTATTTTGTTTCATAGTTCCACACTTCTTCCTGTTTTCTCGATTGATCTGTTTTCAGTTTTTCTAGGCCTATCCACTGTGCCAACTTATAAATAAATCTGGGGGGGGGGGGGGGGGGGGGTACGATGGGGAGGTTTCCTTGTGAGAACTTTGGTTATGAATTCAGATGATAATAAAAGACATTTGGTTATTGTTCCTAACAGAGTTTTGAAACACAAGTCTCGGTTTTGGGATATTGAAGTAATTTTCTCAATCTCCAGAACTATAAGAGATAAAAACCTGAAATTCTAAGAGGCTCTTCTACCTAATAACAAACAATGGTGTACCAAGTTTGACCAAAATCGGATGATAATTACTATTGTTTGTTTAGATTTGTAAGGGGTATGAGTTTACGCTTCTACTAGCTGGTACTGGGGATCGTCCTCATGGCTGGTAGCGACAGCTGCGCCCTGAGTCACAGCTAAGACACAATCCCGCCGCGGCCGGGCCCCACGTCTGCGTATCTTACTGCAATAAATGTTATCCCGTAGTAACTTGCAACGTTACAATGCGACCGGCACGCGACCGAACAACATTCGACAAACGAATGTATCAGATAGAATTCTCGTTCGTTGTTGCACATTCCCTTGTGTTCGTGTCGGTGTAACGGGAGCTTAAATTACTAACTTGAGCTCCTCGTTTCTTACCCCGCATGACCGAACATCTGTTTTATTTTTTTTTTTTTTTTTACACATAGCTACTGGGAGATGGGCTGCCATTCTTCAGCTAAAATATCTACAAACAGCTTTTTACAGTCAAAAATTAAAATAACTGAATAACAAGAAATTGTGGGTTGCTTGGTGCTAAGATATGTGTATGATGTACATCTAGATCTTTACTCTGCAAATCACGATCAGATGCATGGCAGAGGGTACTTTCTATTGCACCAGTTATTAGACTTTCTTCACGTTCCATCCACACATGGAGTGTGGGAAGAATGATTGTATGCCTCTGTGTATGCAGTAATCATTCTAGTCGTATCCTTAGGAACCATATGTGGGGGATGCATATGGTGTTGTAATATATTCCTAGATTCACATTTAAAGCCGGCTCTTGAAACTTTGTTAGCAGATATTCTCGGGATAGTTTACATCTATCTTCAAGAGTCTTCCAGTTCAGTTCCGTCAGTATCTCTGACCATTCAGTATCTGTGACCATTCGTACTGTCCTTCTCTGTATACATTCAGTATCCTCCATTAGTCTTACCTGGTATGGTCCACACGCTTGAACAATATTCTGGAACTGGTCGCTCGAGTGATTTGTGAGCAAACTCCTTTGTACACTGTTTGCACTTCCCCAGTTGAGCTGTGCTGCGGCTCGCGTTGGTGCTGTTTGTAAGTTTACGCCCTCTGTTCGAGGTCAGACGGTATCATTTAGTTGGTATGGTTGTGGTTGTTTGTCTTCTTCTCGTGTTGACTGGCGCCACTCGGTTTCGCAAGCGTTGCCTGTCTGCTAGTGGCAGCAGCGGCGGTTATCGATATGTAGTAACGGTGGCCCTATCTTCCGGGTCATGTGAGTGGGCCGGTTCGGTTGAGGAGGATGCTAAGTTCACCGGACTTGGATACGATGTGACGTCATTATGACGTATACACGCTACATCGAAAACAATAGAAACCGTATATCGACTATTCGACTTTTGTGAACTTTCGAGAGGTTGTGACAGGGTAGCGCTGTGCTCTACGCCATTCGTTTAAATGTGTTTTGCGTTCCTTGCGTTTAAATCGTGTATTGTACTGTGTTTGTGTCCTGTGCGTTGTTTTTCGTTTGCTCGTCTCTAATTATGTGTTCAGCATTCGAGAGACTAATAAGAGAAAAGCTGAAACAGTTCAGCATCGATGACGACGGGCAATTGCGTGGTTATTGTGAATCTCAAGCAAAAATTGATGTACTTCTGACCCAGCTGAAGTGCGTCGGTTATTCGTACTCGGTGAGAAGAAGCACTCAGCAGCCAAAATCTTTAGATGCGTCAAGACACTAACCCTTGATTAAGATTACACTGAGAAATCCACTTCCCCTCGTATTTCATCTCCAGTCGACGATTTTTCTTCAACAATGCCTCATATTTTTCTTTTTAAGTTCGAAATTCAATCATTCTACACACCAGTCATTACTGGACACTAAGGTACCTGTCTCTGCGGTCAGAGTGTAAAATTACTGGGAATTATGGTTGATAAAAGACTGTCTTGGGATGGACATATAAATTACTTAGCTAACAAACTTGCACGCGTTCTCTTTCAGCTATATAAATTAAGAAAAAAAAGTCAGCAAGAGTATGCTGCTACAATCTAATATGTACTGACAAGACCAATTGTATGAAACCATACTAAAATATTGATAATAAATAAATATTATTTTCGGTGTAGGCGTTCAATACAACAATCACACAATCTAATCTGGTCGGGACATAAGAAGACTTCACTTTTTTACGAAACGTGTTGTCCGTGGTGTTTTCAAGGCCACGGTCAGGAATATCTCTATTAATGTCCAGGTCTTTTACTTTTATTTTGGCGAAATACATATACGCTGCCACACTGAGCTGTTATCAGAATCGCACGTGTCAAAACAAACCACTAGCTGACGACAGTTTAGAATCTCGAACGTTCGTAAAAGTCGATAGGTGTGTTAATCGACTAAAGCGTATATACGTCATAATGACGTCACATCATATCCAGGTTGGGTGAACTCAAGGTTACTAAATAATAAGGTTGGGCAGTAAGTGCTCTGCTCTGCCATTGGCTGGCCTAGTGACGTCAGCGTGGAAGCAAGCGCTCACAAGCAGACGACACGGCATGCGTGTTTACGTCAAGTTTTCGGCGGAAGATTTTGTTTGTACCACAACTGAGATGTCTAAATTGCTTTTCTGCTGCTAAAATATTACAGTTAAAACTGATGAGTTATATTCTTTCGCAGATTATGCCCTACACATCGGTAAAATATCAGATCAGAACCACACTGACACACACTTGAAATTCGAAACCTCGGCTCAAATAAATCAGAAACTATTCATTTAATCGCACTGAAATGAATTTACTTAAGAGCTCGAAGTTGCACACACTTGTTTGTAAGAACAGCATTCCTTCTTTCTAAAGCCGCTATAGTATTCATCAAAGTAACTTTATCTGTGTCTGAAAAAAAAACTGTCATCTGTACATGTGCTCTTATTATGATGTTTCTTATTTGGTGACAGCTTTTCCAAAGTTTCCAGAGATCTCTTACGTAGTTCTCGTTTCTTATACCGTTTGGTTCTGTCTTCTGTTGCGGGTGACACATTGACAGTCGCACTACTGCACAGCAAATTGCATGAAGGAACTGCATCTGGCCGTCCCGATGATGTCACCCATGCCGCCTCCTTTCTCCAGCAGACCTTGTCTGAGGCCGTGGGGCCCACGTCCCTACTGTTGCCATCCACCCCCACCGTCCTACCTTACCACCACAGGCCGTCCTCCTCCTCCGTGAATCCCGTCGTCTCTACCGTGCCTTCCTCCGCACGCGTGACCCGGACACCCTACGACGCCACCGGCAACTACAGCGACACATTCGAAATTTGCTCGCGGCCAAGAAACGCCGGGACTGGCGACAGACATGCACCCGTTTAAATGCTACCCTCCCTATAAACTCGTCCAAGTTCTGGACCGCCTTCCGTCGCCTTACCGGAACTAAACCCTCCCCCTACTATCCTCTTCTCCACGATGATCACCCCTTCCCTGACGCCCTTAGTAAGGCCAATCACTTTGCCTCCTACCTGTCCGATGTGTTTTCCGTCCCTGATGATCCCCAGTTCGATTACTCCCTCTTCCCAGATATCCGCGATCGAACTGACACCTCTGTCCCTCCCCTCGCTCCTGGTTTCCAGTACTTGGACAACATTCCACACATGGACCTTAATGCCCCCATCACCACACAGGATCTCATCAATACACTCCGCACCAAACGCAACACCGCTCCTGGTCACGATCGTGTTACCTACCGTCACCTTCGTGAAGCTCCTGTCTCTTTTCTCTCCACCCTGGCCAGGCTCTACAATGTAGTTCTGTCCACCGGTTACTACCCCGACCTGTGGAAAACCTCCCGTATCCTCATGTTCCTCAAACCTGGCAAACCGCCGTCCGCCGTCTCCTCCTACCGTCCCATCAGCCTTACCTCGGTCTTCAGCAAGGTCCTGGAATCTATCCTCACCCGCCGCATCCACCAGCATCTCCGCCAGCACCGCCTCCTCCTCGTTACCCAGTGTGGCTTTCGGCCGTCCTTCTCTTCCGACGATCTTCTCCTTCACCTCACTCATCTCCTTTCCGAACAGCTAAATTCCCGTCGCTCCGCAATCTTCCTCTCTCTTGACCTCGAACGCGCATATGACCGCGTATGGCATTCCGGTCTCCTCTTCAAGCTCCAAACCTTCGCCCTTCCCATTAACTACGTTCGTCTGATCGGTTCCTTTCTCTCCTGCTGTCCTTCCCATGTCACCATCCATAATACCGATTCCTACACCTTTTTCCCCTCCGCCGGTGTGCCCCAAGGCTCCGTCCTCTCCCCCCTTCTGTACCTTTTGTACACGGCGGATATGCCGCCGCCGTCACCCCCCGTCCACCTTCTCCAGTTTGCCGATGACACCGCCTTCCTTGCCCTTGCCCCCACCCTGCAACGCTCTCAACGCCTTCTCCAATCCCATCTTGACCGGTTCACTGCTTGGTGCAACCAGTGGTTGCTCAAGGTCAATCCTTCCAAAACCCAGGCGATCATTGTAGGCAAAACCACTCCCTCCTTCCGCCTCCTTGATTTCTATCTCACCGTTTATGGCCGTCCCATCGCTCTCACCCCCACCCTTAAGTACCTTGGCGTCACCCTCGACCGTCGCCTCTCCTGGACTCCCCATCTCCAGACAATCCAAGCCAAGGCACGTTCCCGACTCCGTCTCCTCAAACTCCTTTCCGGCCGAACGTGGGGTCTGGACCCCTCCACCATCCTCCACACCTATAAGTCCCTTATCCGCCCTATCCTCTGTTACGCCCATCCAGCCTGGACCTCCGCCCCCCCTTCCTTTTATAAATCCCTCCAAATCCTTGAACGCCATGCTCTCCGCCTTGCCTATCGCATCCGTCTCCTTTCCCCCACGCGGATCCTGTATGACCTTATCCCCTTCCCCCACCTCCTCCTCTTCCTCGAAAGGATACGAATCCTATACACCTCCCGTAAACTCGATCCACCTCACCCGCTCGTCTCCCCGGTCCTCTCCCACCCCCGCCCGCTGCCGCGCCTGTACTCCCATGTCCCACCCGGTCTCCATCTCTCCACCCTCCTTACCCTCTCCCAAGGTGGCTTCCGCCAGCTCCCCCTCCCTGATGATGTCCTCCTCCCCTGCATCTACCCCTCCTATCAACTTTGATCCTCCCCCCCCCCCCTCCTGTGTCCTTTCCTTCAGGCACCCTCCCTCCCCCCCCCCTTTTCCCTTCCCTTCTCTTTCCTTTCCCCCCTCCCTCCTACCCTCTCCTCCGGGCTTCACTCCCCCTTCCTCCCTCCCCCTCTCTCCTTTGCCCATGGCATCTCTGCTCTCCCCTCTCCCATTTCCCCTTCCTCCTCCTCCACCTCCTCTCTTGGCAGGTCCCCGGACTCGTACACGCTGAGTGGACATTCGCGCGCCGGAGATCATCGCCATCAGTGTCTCGTGAGTGCCGTCGTGTTTCGTGTTCAGTGTTCCCGTCATCCTCCATCGTTCACCTGTGCCATCGCCATCTTCAGTGTTAGTGCGTCGTGACAACAGTTTGTAGTGAATTTTCGTCAAGTGTGAACGGCTCCGTGTTTGTCTTTATGTGTCTACTGTTTTATTACCCACCGTTATGTCACATTTGTGTATTCTTTCTGTTCTATCTTTATCTCCTCTACGGCTGAAGAGCGGCGTACCATGCTGCTGACAGCCTGCCTGTTTGTACGGGTTTGAAAATAACAATAAAGGAAAAAAAAAAAAAAAAACAAGGTGGGTGCTTTACTGTAAACCCGATATAGGCTTAAAACTAAGTTTCAGACTTCTTCAAAAGTCGAAGTTTGGAAATACTACCAGATTTGACTTTTAGCTTGAGGAGTTGCTTGTTGGGATTACTGGGAGAGACGGGAATATATATAAATGCGTCAGGCACCAATCCGCACTAGCAGACGTAACTACGGCTATAATGAGGTAGTGTTGGAGGTGGGAAACATACGTAGCCAGTCGCATGGGTGCTAAACAGACGAAGATACTTTCTCGTAGAGGTGGCAAAAATTAGCGTAACTGATAGAAATAACCGGTTACTGAGAAGTAACGGTTACTGCGATAACCGTTCCTCTGATTCTGGCAGTTATTTCAATAACTGTTTAGGGTCAACAGTGCCTCGCGCCATCTGTTGACCGAAGATCGTACTGCGCATTTGGAAGGCGTTCTATAGACCATGGGAATAACTGTGAGACTGCGCGCCATCTGTTGATAAGAACTGTGTACTATTTCGTGGGCCTTCGTTACTTTTAGCATAAACAATTAAATAAAGTTAATGTCCGAGCCGTGGCTGATAGGAGCTGCAGTACAGGCATTAACAAGTACGGTAGTTCCCTTAAGCCACCGCCTTACGTGTTAATTTAGATTGGACGGGTAGTACAAGGAAAGTTACTACGGAATTCGAGCGACTATGGAAATAACTGTCAGAGACCGGTATTCTCCTCTGGCAGTTATCGTTATTGGCTCGTAGTTCTAGTTCTCTGGTAGTTATCGGGCTACCACCACAGATAACCTGGAAGCTGGTAACGGAATAACTGTGTGTCTAGACGTTCCTGACTCGGTGACTCCAGTTAAAGGTCGTAGTTCCAGGTGATATTTCCAGAGAGGATAGTAACTGGAGCGAACAAATATTTTCGTACTGCTACGGAAATAGCAGCTGGCCATCGCGAATGACAAATAACATGTCGGAAAGTATAACATAATACAGTGGAATATAATAATTATTATCCTCATCATTTGTCAGGAGATTGTCAAAATATGTGAATACATCACAGTAACTGCTAATATTTACAGAATTGGTACACTGACAGAATAAAACACAGTTGCGTACTTTTAATAAATTTATCGTACACAGAATACCCGATCTTGACTGTTGCAACCAAGTGCTGTCAAAACTGAAATATAGTAGAATTTTTACCTAAGCTGGTCTATCAGTCTCTGTTACGATATTCATCTACAGAGTAGAAGGAGGGGTCAATGGAAGCAGCTGATTCCACCCGTCTGCTTCGACGTAAAGGTGTTGTGGTGTGTGAATGTCATTACGGCACGGTGTTTATGAGTTGGTTTTTGTGTGTGGGGGGGGGGGGGGGAGGGGGGGGGCTGTCGATCTAGGTTGCAGTGCCGGAATTTGCTGGTGGTAATTAATTTTTTTTTTTTCTAGCTGTGATGTTTTGTGTATTTATGAAGTATTGAATGTGATTTAATTTATGTAGGGATGATTGATTTGTGGACTTTTGAGATTGTGGTTTTATTTTTCGCAGTTGTAGGTGTTGGTTTTTTGGCATCAGTAGCTGTGGTGGACCTATATAGGTCACCGGAAATGACCGATTCCCATTTTCATAGTTGTGTGTGTTGATGTTTTAGTATCGTCATCTGAGGTTGACCTATGTAGGTCAAGGGAAATGTCTGATTCCAATTTTCGTACTTTTAGTTGTGGGTATTGGTGTTTTGGTATGGTCACCTATAGTTGACCTATATTGTTCAAGTGAAGTGTCCGATTCCTGCAGATTTTTGTTGGTGTAGCAGAATGCTGTATTTTTTTTTCTTTTTGTGTTTTGGGATCATGGTGTGTTTTTTTTACTAGCTCGTCCTCACCCTAAAACCCCCAACTTCCCGCAGTTGTCCCATTGGTTTGATTGTATTTTTGGTGGGAAATGTTATTGTATTATTTATATGTATCTTCGTTTTTGTTGCCATGTGTATGTAGTGACGTCATAGACACACTTAAAATAGACATTTCCGGCATATTGATGACGGGTGGAATCAGACACTTCTGTATCAAATAGTCTTTCAAACACGCTGTAAACCGTGCCTTATCTGAAACCCAGTTTTTAATGGTTGCTGACTTGCTGGCAGTTTATTGAAAATGCATGTTCCTGAATATTGGACCCCTTTTGCACCAAGGTAAGTAATTTTCGGTCTTTATGTAGATTGCTGTTCCCATTTCTAGTACTGATATTATGTATTAAGCTATTGGTTGGAAATACTTGTAACAAATTTCATTAAGGAATAAATATACTAGGAAGCAGTGGTTAGAATACAAAGTTCGTTGAACAGGTTCCTACATGATGTTCTTGAATTGATACCACAAACGATTTTTATTACACGCTTTTACATGCGAAAAACTTTTGCTACGTTTGATAAGTTACCACAAAATATGCTCCCTTATGAAATAACAGAATGAAAAAATGTGGTATGCCCTTCCAAACTGAATTTATTATCGAGTTGTGGTCCCAGAAATGTAACACTGTCAACCTTTTCGATCTGCACGTCTTCATATGTTATAAACATGCTGTCGCTGGAGAAATCGAGCAGTTTGCAAATCTGACCTAAAACTTGGATTAGCGTACTCACACTTTCCCCAATAGGACTAGCTTTTATAGCATAGGAGTAAACGAATCTGTCACATTACGTATATTTTTTGTTGTATTACAAGGCTGTACACTTTATTCTATTATGTGAGCAGCACAAGAAATTAAGCTTCGAATTTAACCTACAGTACTCAGTTTACATATTACTTCATACTTAAAAACGCACGTTGTTAACATTTTACTTAAACCATGGAGGTAAAAATAAGAGGAGTTGTCATGACGTCACAAACTTGAAGCCAACCCAAGAGAAGGTCCGCCATGTTACCTACCCCAAAACATTCGCATTTGGTGGTTTGATTCCGTGTGGTCGTGAAGTGTTTTGATAAAAAAATGCCGGCTTGCGTCTCTTACGGGTGTACTAATCGTTCTGATTGTAGTCTAAAGTTTAAACAAATCACATTTCATTCGTAAGTGGACTTATTTAAGCGCTATTTTCTTATATATACTTGAAATTCTGATACGCTGTAAAGTTTTACTGTATGGTTTTATTTCTGTGATTTGACTTTAGATTTCCTATCAATCCAACGCGAAGAGCTCTTTGGGTGAACGCTTTGAGAAGGAAAGATTGGAAACCAACCAAGTACAGTAAAATATGTTCCCAGCATTTCCGGGAGGAAGATATTGATCGAACATCAGTTTCGTCAGTCCGCATTAGGGAAGATGCTGTGCAATCAATTTTTTCCGCTTATCCTGCTCACTTGCAAAAGGTTCGTGAAATGTAGCATATCAATATGGAATTCAGCTGCCATAAAATTACGGTTTAAAACCTCAATATCTGGAACTGCTTGTCTGGAGATTTCAATTGCAATAGTTATGCACGTGTAGTAACTGAAATGTGGAGATTGCAATGGAATTAACTGTATGTAATAAAAGTGTAGAATCTGTTCATATATATGTTAATTTCACTTTGTTATAGTATTACACGATATATTGTTGTTTGACTGTTTTCTGGCAAGATTACAAATCTTATTTCTGCTCTGCTGCTGTAGGTGTTAAACAAAAATTTATATTTAATTGCATTTTAACTGGCAGGCCATTCCTAGCAAAAAAAACAAGATTGCCAAATAACTTCAGACTGTGTCAGCTTAGCACTTTGACGCTGCAATCACTTCCTTGACTTCTACTGCACAATCATTTCCACTTTCGCAATTATATTTAACTTTCTTTCTGTAGCAGAAATTTCAAAAACATGCTCTGTCCCTAGCTGATCAATGAACTTTAAGCACCTGTGTTCAGTGTCTTCTCTACCATATATGCATGTCCCTTCATTATTCTTGATACTGCACACAAATCTGTTTGTGCACAAGATAATTATTATGTTCCTTTAATAAGTTTCTATGAGAATGTGACATTTTACATTTAACTTTGGAGTTTCTAGAGTGCTGTGAGGCAAGTTTGGTTTTTTTACATGTGACACATTTCAGTTGCAATGTTTTAGCTAAGTTTTTTGTTTTCATTTTTTTTAGAAAGAGCGGAAGAGACCACCACCAAAAGAAAGGCAGATGGCTACAAAAAGCACTGCAGATTTAGCCACCAAGACTGCAACTGAATCTGAAGTGTCTGTACTTGCTGCTGAGACCACAAAGTGTTCGAGTAGTAGACATGATGAAGCATCAGTTGTGGTAAAAAAACTCAAGAGGGATGTGAGTTTTTTATCATCAAAAAATGAAGAATACAAGAAAAAAATAAAAGTTCTTCAGCAGTCAAAACGACGTCTAAAAAATAAAGTGACATCTTTGAACAGTGTTATTAATGAACTTAGGAAAAATAATTTTATTGATGAAAGTGGCCTTACTGTCCTGGAAAGTATTCCTGGAATGCAGAAGGAGTTGTTGCAACGGCAAACTGCAAAAGCAAACTGTCAGAGTGTGCCTAGAACATACAGACCCGAACTACGATCATTTGCCTTAACCTTGCACTTTTACTCTCCAAGAGCATATAAGTATGTCAGAAATACTTTTAATACATGTCTACCACATCCTAGAACATTATCAAGGTGGTACCAGTGTGTGGGTGGGGCACCTGGATTTACTTCTGAAGCTTTTGCCATAATTAGGTCTAAAACATCAGGATCAGGTAACAGTATTCTCTGCAGCCTATTGGTTGATGAGATTGCAATTAGGCAACACATTGAGTTTGATGGTAGTCAGTATTATGGCTATGTTGATATGGGGTCCTCTATAGCCATGGATAGCTTACCTGTAGCTAAAGAGGCATTTGTACTGATGTTGTGCGCTATTAATGCCTCTTGGAAGCTACCAGTGGGATACTTTTTGACTTGTGGGATAACAGGGGAGCAGAAAGCTCAAATAATTCAACAATGTGTTAGCCTTGCCAGTGCCAGTGGTGTTCAGGTGGTCTCTTTGTCTTGTGATGGTTGTGCCACAAATTTATCCATGGCCAAATACTTGGGATGCAATCTTGTCCTTGATAATTTAAAGACAACATTTATTGTTGAAGGTACCACTTGTGAAGTGGCATTTTTGCTAGATCCTCCACATATGCTGAAATTAGTGAGAAATTCCTTAGGAGAGAAGAAACATTTCTGGGATGAGAAAGGTGGTGTAATTTCTTGGTACCTTTTTGAACTGCTTCATAAGATACAGGTAAAAGGAGGACTTCATTTAGGCAACAGCATTACAGGCTCTCATATAAATTTTTTACGCAACAAAATGAAAGTCAGATTAGCAGCTCAGCTGCTCAGCAACTCTGTGGCAGATGCAATGCAATATTGTTCTGATATGAAGATCCCTGGCTTTGACGATGCATCTGCAACTATACAATTTATCCGCATATTCAATAACCTTTTCGATGTGCTGAATTCGAGGAGCCTAATCCAGAATCAGTGGAAGAAGCCTCTGACAGTTCAGAACTTTAGAGTTGTGGAAGGATTTTTGTTGGATGCAGAGAAATACATCAAAACACTTTCAGTGTCTCCAGTGCCTCATAACATAAAACTTGTGGACTCCAACAGGAAGACGGGATTTGTTGGCTTTATTATTTGTATACACAGTGTTTTACACTTGTATGCGAAGCTAGTTGAGCCTCAATCTTCTGCAGCTTTGCTGAAATTCCTACCAATTTACAAGTGCTCTCAAGACCATTTAGAAATGTTTTTCAGTGCTATTCGTAGTCGTGGTGGGTGGAATAATAACCCAACTGCACGTCAGTTCATGTCTGCCTACAAAAGGCTATTAGTACACAATGAGATTCGTGAGTCTGAGAAAGGCAATTGTATAGCACTTGAAGATATCTCTATTCTGACTTACTGTGGCCAGAGTATTGAAGAACACATAAATCTCACCTCAACTCGCTCACAGTTAGTAGACATGGACAGCTATTTAGTGACTCATGACCATGACTATGTTGAAGCTGGTGTGTTTTTGTCTGAAGTGGCTGCCCATATTGTAGTGTACATTGCAGGGTTTGTCGTTCGCCACTTAGAAAGTACACTTCAGTGTGAACAATGCTTAACTGTGTTGCGAGGTGATGGCAGTCATACCTTATATTCCCTTATACATATGAAGAGTAGAGGTGGTTTAATTTCACCATCAAATGATGTTGTTGACATTTGCCTTTCTGCAGAAAAGACATTCAGAAAATACACTGCTGGAGATTGGGAAGTTCCAAAGAAGCACCTATATACTAAGTGTGTGTCAGAAATACTCACGACATTTCTGTACAGACCAATATTCAGTGACTTGACAGAACACATGAAGGATCAGCATCCATTAGATAATCATTTACTGCTGCTTATCAAGGCGATTGCCAAAAGGTATCTGCTGACACGGCAGAAACACTCTGCAAAATGTGCAACAGATGCACTGCATGCAAAAAAAGTTGAGATCAGCATACACAAAGCTGGTGCTTTTTAAGGGTCAGTGAATTTGAAAGTTCTCTCTCAATGGAGCATTTTTTTTCTGCATGTTGTTAATACACCATAAATAATGGTAAAATGCTGTTCATCATTAGGTATAATACCCTGTTCCTTAAATGTTTCTTTCGTTTCTATTTAAACTATTTCCCAGGTATGTTTTAAAATTTTCAATACTGTGTGTTATCCAAGATTTGTGTGTCTATGCCCAGATGAGTTGACTTTGACTAATATTTTTGGAAAACACTTTCAAAATTTGTCAGTGAGTCAGATCTTGTAGACTACCAGTTGCATCAATCAAACACTTCTTACTTGGAATTGAAAATGTTAATCAAAGAACTGTGTAACTTTGTCAAGTACAAGTGATTAAAATTGGCAGCATGTTGGCACAGAATGTCACGCAATTGAAATGCGAATTTTGAAACTGGAGAATTCTCTCTTAGAGCAATATTGTGTAAAATATTGCTTTTCTTCTTCATATTGAATTGCATTCATCAAATTTGTCTCATTTCAGTTTAGTCTGTAAAAAGTAAATTCTTAACTGCTTATGTATATTTTGCCATGTCAGCATTTGTCCACTCATTATAGAGAAAAATAAATTATTTTTCATACTTGTGTTCACTAATGTGTTGTATTGAAAATGTCAAATATACTAAATGTTATCTGGGTGATGGATGGATGAAAGAATGAATAAATAAAAGTAATTGCATGGGATATTAATATTGTTACTGACTTATTTGCTGTAACTGTGTGTACTCTAAAACCCTCAAAATGGAATTTAAAATTAATTGAAAGGAGGTGAGCAATACACTTGGTTTTCATTGTTTCGTTATTCCCAAGTAACTGAGAAGTCCTGGCAAAAAATATACTTGAAATGGGGACTTATGTTTTGAAATGCAATAATTTAATATAAAGATGTAACTATATGTAGTTAACTAAATTTCAGGTAAGATGTGTGGAACCCCTGTTACTGTTGTTAAATTATAAGTACTTAAAGGGTTACATATGTGTTAAAGCAAAGTTCCATATCTAAGTCCAGGCTATTTAGATCAATACATTAATCACTCTGCTGTCGTGTTACCCTGTAAATTGCTGTTATTTGCCACACTGAATGTCACTTGGTAGGTACAAATTAAAAACAAAGCACACGTGTAAACTACAATGGGCCTGACAATTTTAAATTCAGTTCTTTTCCTTCATAATTTAACGAATCTTTCACACTATTGACATGACAGCTGGCTTGTTTATACCATCCCTGTATATGTCTATGGGACACCAAAGGAAATAAGGTAAGTTTCTTGCAAACTTGAACATTTAAAATATGCATTTGACTTGAAAATTCGACGAATACAAATCGGTGCCTCTAAACTATCAATCATTGCTTTTGGCGTTCTGGCTTTATCAATAATCGACACAAACACAATGAAAGTGAATAGAAATGGATTACGAAAGCACGTTTTTCATATCACATACTTCTCTTCTCGGTTATTTGAAGTGTATAAACAAAACGGAATTACAGTACTGAGGCCAGATGCGTCGTATTTTCGTGTCGTATTACTGTATCGAATACGCATTTAAGACAAGAAAAACGATGGACGTTGCGTTCCTTATGCTGTGTTGTTCACTTTGAACTGTGTAACATTTACTATATAACACAAATATCGTGTGCACAAGACAGAAATGACGAATAAGGAGCAATTGTAAACACTCGTCTGCTAATGTTTTGGGGGATCCAAGATGGCGGCAGGCCCCGCCCACTGGCTTCAAAACAACGTACAGCGTAAGTCTGTAGTGCCATCTCCCCTTATTCTACCTCCATGACTTAAACAGTGCTTTGGCGAAGTTCCGCGTACTTTCTGTCGCAGCTGCGAAGATATTTCTAATAGCGACCGATAACCTACAAACATATAATATGAAACACTAATAATCGTTCGAACATCAACTAAAATGTACCCGGAGTTAATAAGCTAAGGTTATGACACGATTCATACGACATTCCTGCTATTTCACACTACTCGCAGTTGTACTGATAACTAAACTCATGGATTCCAATTATGTCGTTATTTAACTGTCGGAGTATTCGGTATTCGCTGGCGAAAAATAACTTGGCAGTTATTAATAACGGTTAACGATAACGGTTATCAAAGAATAACTGGAACTGTGATAACGGTTACTCCAGAATAACCGTTTGGCCCACCTCTACTTTCTCGCTAAAATTGATGTATTGCATAGGAAAACAGTGCAAGGTCACCGAATTTCTGTTTATTTTGAAGGGACGAATTACATATCCGACCCTTCCAAAAATTGAAAAGACGGGAAAATAAACTGGTCAATAACAACCAATGAAGTTGCAATATTTAACCTATAAAAAATACCTTACCAAGAAATTTTGTGGGTATGAAATATATTCTTCACAGACAAACCAAAGACGTGGGTGGTTATTGCTATTTTATTAGCAGTATAGAAATAAATACTTGATGCAACTACGGAATTGTTTGTTACTCTCGATATTTTCATGCTGAACACGTAACGTAAAATGAGCAGCGCTTGAATGCTGTGGTGGGCAGGAAATCGCGTATCTGTTAGAAATCACAGTGACTGAGAAGTCACAGATATCACAGTAGCAACTTTACAGAATCTAACTGTGATTTCAGTCACAGTTAGCAGTCGCAAATAGTATTTCACATTCAAAGACGTGAGCCATCTATTGGTCGAATTTAGCACTGCTTTCTGCGATTTCCGTGACTACTCGCAACTAAGAGTCGCAAGTAGCAACTAGAAAGCGCGGTTAACAGTGCCATCTGTGGGTCAAAGTTCGTACTACGCCCATCTCTGCGGTACGCTATGGAGTCTAACTCCGATTTCCGTGACAAGTCGCAACTAAGAGTCGCAAGTAGCAACTAAAAAGCGCAGTTAGCACTGCCATCTGTTGAGCAAAGTTCATACTACGCTATTCGCTACCGAGTCAAACTGCGATTTCTGTGACAAATCGCAACTAAGAGTCGCAAGTAGCAACTAAAAAGCGCAGTTAACATACTTTTCCTAGTGTCATCTGTTGACCGACGTACGTACTTCGTAATGAGAGCCTTGTGCCTCACGAGATCGATGTGCTGTGTGTGCATATGAAGGGCTTATTTCAGTAGTGGTAAAAGTCCATTTTTGTTAATTTTGAGATATAGAGTCGTAAAGTTAAATGAGCGCTGAAAAATCTGCAGTTGAGATACCAGAAATATTCAAGCATATGGCTTCTTGCTAGAGATGAACCTTTATTTATGTTTGTTTGGATCACTAATTTCAGAAGCATTATAGACAGAAAAGTGGAGGTAATGGACCACTATTGAAATAAGCCCTTCATATTATATGACGACATGCACATTCAGCATCAGTTATGGTTGGTCATATACTGCTGTGACTCTGAATGTATTATATTAATAAGAAGCAACATTGCCTTTTTCTCCTGAAAATATCAAGTAACGTAACAAATGTGTTTGATTCTGCTTCCAATATGACAGTTTTGGTTAATACTCCACATGCCTACAGGACTTTGCAATGTTAACACAGCAGAACTCAGACATCTGTATAAGTGTAGAGAAATGAAAACAGTCATATGAATGCCTCACTTTTGTTCCGACACAGTTCAAGACTCGGGAGAAAAGTTTAACACCTGGTGTTCTACATGGCAACTTCACACACAAGAACTTTTTGCCGACACTACTACCACCTACATAAGTAAGCTTTTCCTGTGTCACTTTCAAGTAATGCACTTAAGCTATTCCTGATTTAACTGGAAGATCTGTACTTCCCCACTTTCATAACAACAGCCTCAAAATGCATATTGTAGACTTCGGGATATGTTACAGGTCAGTGTCACACCAAGATTTTGGAGAAAGGGGGGGGGGGGGGGGGGGCACGTCTGTATCCAACAAGTGTTTACCAATAAATAAGTGGCGGAAAATTACGGGTATAGGACGGATTAACATGTGGAAAATGAGATTTTTATTATTCACTCAATGTATTTAACATTTATTATTCCTTTAAAATCGCACAACAACTTCAATAAAACACTTTAATCAGTCACACACTTATTTCATAATTATTTCACTTTTAAACTGCAAATCCTCTAAGAGCTGTCTTGAATCTTCACGAGTCTCTCTCAACAGCCTTGATGTGGATAGATATGTACAGCAACCAGTAATCAGTCAGAACTGCGTCTGCAAAAACACAAGGATTATTAAACAATTTTTGCTGTCACTAATTACTAGCAATATAATTGACAGAGTAGATTGCTAATATTTGCTATATCACATTTGCTAATATTTGCTATATCACATTCGCAAGAACGATCTCACTGAAGTAATTAAGTCCATCAAAACGCTTAGAAACTAACCTCTCGTCTGACGAAAACGGTCTAAAGACTGGCAATTTCTTCGGCTCTGTTGACAATGATATTTTGAATTATCTCTTCACTGAGTGACTGAAATGTAGTTCAGGTACCTATGAACATAACAATATGTTAGAATTCATTTTCTAAACACGAACTATTACGGTACTGTGCGGCTACTTACATATTAATTACACTATTAATATTTTCACAGTTGTTTCTTTAATACAAAATTAAAGCCAACGGAAGAATAAACGTAAAACATACTTACCAATGACAGGTTTGTTGAGATGCAATTTTCTGTGTGGACAGATGTAACTCTTTCATACGGTGGTACGTCGCAGAAATCGCAGGAGTCACAGAAATCGCAGAAGTAGCAGAAGTCGCAGAAATCGCGGAAGTAGCAGTGGCGGAGGGATACGCGACTTAGGTTCCTTAACTGCGACTCTTAACTGCGACAAATCACAGTTAAGAATAACAGATACTGAAAAGTAGCATTCACAGAAATCACTGATATCGGAAAATCGCAGTTTAGCCCGGACCTGTCGGACCCTCAACGATCTCTTGCCGGCACGCGCTACAGCCATCTATCGGTAGGTCCGGTAGTTGAGCATCCCTCATTTAGACGCCTGTCCATTTCTGGTTGGACTCACGTGAGACGTAGCTCGTAGCTGATTTCAGTTGTTACCGTCGACCATGTGCAGCAGCAACAGTAATGTTTTTTCTGGGGACGAGGTGATGCAAAGTAAGATTATTTGTTAATTAGTTGTAAAAAGTGTATGTTAATTATGGGTGAGAATATAGAAACTCTATTGTATAATTGTTATTTTCAGACTACGATCTAGGTCGGAAAGATTTCGTGTATATGAAGGAAATGGACGAAATCTTCGAAAATAAGACCAACATTTACCCGGAGATTTTGCTTGATGGCGCAAGTAAGTTACATTCGATACTTCGTACAGTCGTCACGTGAACTTCAAGAGACTTGGTTTATAACGATTTTTGATGTACATTAACGCAGTGCTTTATTTTCTTTAGACGTTGTGGCGGAGGCAGCGACCACCAACCAACCAAGCGACCAGGCTGCTCCAGGTCCATCGGGATACTCGACGAAGGTTAGTTTTTCCTAATTCTCACTCTGACTTTGGAAAGTTTAATTCTTTGAGCGAAATATGCCTACTGCATGCTGAGACTGCATTTTATGACTTTCATAACAAAGCTACTAAAGTATCTTGAAGTGCTTTGCATGGAGTATTTTCCAAGCAAGTGATATCTGATAGTTTCATTCGTACTGTACTAGCTGTTAATTACTAAATGCTAAGAGTCCACGTGGGTGTGAGCATTGCAGTTTCACAGATTTTTGTTGTATATGACCTTCCTATTTTTTGTATCCTTCAATTTATGGTTTATGTGCGTAAGTAATTTTTCAATTCATCCTCCAAGGTAACTGGAGGTATCAATTTTGTTTTACAAATATCTGTAAATATCAAATGGTTTGATTCATATTTGCAACATCGCGGTCCGAAGTTATGCATTTTGTCAGGTCTCTCAGTGAATATTGTGGGAGTATACTGGATGTTGTGTGTGAACGTTTTTCGTTTTCAATGCATTCGTTGTTAATTTCATTCAAATTTCTTTATATGTTAGTAATCTTCCAAGCAAATATGACCACAGTTTGATTTGTACACTATTAATGGCAATAATTTAATTGGTTAGAGGCACTGTAGTTTTCATTCCTTAATATGCGTGTTACCCTCTTTAAGTATTGCAGACATCTCTAATCTACCCTTATTCCTTCTGGAGGTATTTGCATTAAACTGGTTTATTAGTTATACGAAAATTTTTTTCAGTAACAAAATTTGTGCCTAAAAGCATTGCTATTTGACTGTGTTCATTCTCTCTATCCAAGCAAATCTGATTTTACTCTGTATTTTTTAGTGTCTTCTTTCCTGTACTAAATTATTTTCATTGCTGGGTAAGTGCTAACATTACTATGATGTAATACTTCTCTATGCCATACTTATGCATGAGCATTTTAGCAATTTTGGTGCATGAGCATGTAAGCAATTTTTGTGCCTGTTAATATTTAAGGACTCTGCAAGTACATCCACCCATCCTCACAAGAAGCTTAAACTGAAGAGTCGCACAGTAAGAGATTTCCAAGAAGAGAGGATCAATTATTTACAGGAGAGGCTTGAGATGGAGCGGGAAAGACAGAAAAAGAGAGACGAGAGGGAGAAAGAGAGGCTCCAGTTGAAACGGGAAAGCTTGGAACTGAAACGTGAATGGATGGAAGTTAATCGTTCTTTGCTGAATGCAACGTTGGAGCATAATATGCTCCTCAGGAAGTATTTTGAGGCTCGGATGAGTTCTCTTACAAAATTTCATTTTTAAATCTTTTCTTTATATTATGCCCTTTCAATTTTTATAATTGATGTATCACAAATATTGCTAAATATATCTTGAACTCTCTGCTAGATACCTAAACTTTAAATAGTGGTTTGTTAGTGATAAGTGTTGGAATTTGATAGGTATTTACCACTTGCTCTATTGCTGATAAAATGCATGGCAGAGGGTGTGTGCCATTTATTAGATTTTCCCATTATGTTCATGTAGAAGTGCCTCTGTGTGAGCTGTATTCGGTCTAATCTAGTCTCGATCCCTACAGGAGTTATGTGTAGAAGACTAGTACAGTCATTTAAAGCTGGTTCTTAAATCTTTGTGAGTAGGCTTTCTTGGGACACTGTGACTGTTTGTCTACCAGTTCATTTAAAGCATCTGTGACACTTTCATGAATCCACCATGTGACCATTTGTTCAGTCTGTATATTCAATATCTCTTTGTTTGGTTATGAGTCTCTCACACTTAAGCAATAGTCTAGGGATGGTGGCAAAAGTGATTTATAAGCAATCTTCTTTGTAGACTGATTGCATTTCCCTTGTATTCTACAAATAAACCAAAATCTGATTTTTTTTAAATGTCTGTCCTCAAATAGATACTTCGATCAGTTCGGGACTGTGTGGCAAGTCATTCTTTCATTGCTCTATTTTTCCTCCAGTATTTTCTCATCGTGTCTTCCCTTCAGAACAGCTCACACTGATCAATGCTTCTGCGTTTGGAATCCTAAATCTGAAACCTTACAGGGGGTGGGGGGAGAGCTACTTTCATTTGTAATTAACTGCTAAGATATTGCTTGTTCATTTGTTCCCACATATCTGGAGATAAATTTCTTAGGCTGTTTTCATTTGTCCTGTTTAACTAAAAAAAAAATTCATTTACTCATTTTTATATTGTCATTTGTTTTAATGCTTTGCATGTTATTGGCCCTAAGAAATTTTAGTCACGCAGTTTCTTCATAGTTTTGTTATATTACAATTAACTGCTAGGCATTAATTTATAGGTCATTCATAGTGAAGCACAGTTGTTTTAACCCTTGTAAAATTAACTTTGCATTCATTCTGTTCTATTTTGTGTATAAATTTGATATTTTTCTAATTAATTTATTGAAATATCTTCAGAGTTAATTGAACTTTCACCTATTTGACCATCATTAAGTTTTCGATGTAAATTAGCTTTTATTTTCAGAGGTTGTTCTGTGGGATTCAGTGGTTACTGATCAGAGATTTCTAAATATAGTACAGCAGAATTAGGTGCAAATGCGAGGTAATTTAAAGTTCATTATCTTCCCATCCAGATAATCCATGAGACTGATTTATAGCTCCATGACTAATATGCAAATCCCAAACAAGTGCCTGGCAGCTAGTTCATTGAACCACTTCCTCTCCTGTTCCACTCGAAGCAAGTGGGGAAAAATTAACTTCAGTCAATTTGTGTGTGTTCAGATTTATCGTTTTCATTTCTGTGTTGTTGCACATATTTTCACATTTACAGGAGAAAGCTGTCATTTCATGACATCCTCATACCACAAAGTACCTTTAATTATTGCCACGCAAACTTGCATATGACACCTCTCTATTTTGTAATACAAAATGAGCTGCCTTTAAACCTTTTTGTGGTCTTCAGTCATAAGAATCCCATACTGTGAAGCAGTTCTGTGGCAGAGGATGGACAAGTGTACTGTAAGCAACCTCTTTTGTGGTGCTGTTAAATCTTCAGTGTCCTGCAAATCGGATACAGTCTCTCGTTTCCCTCCCCAACATTTTCTCTGTGATCATTAGCTACAATGTTAGGAAGAGTGCCTGGGACTCAGTTTGGTCATCTTTCCATATGTTTATTATTAAGTACCTAGGACATGTCACCCATAAACTAACTTACATGACTAATTACACTGTTATGGATTTAAATTTACTCACACCAAAATTAGTTGATGCAGTAGTTGTTTGAGTTTATTATAAATGATTTTACGAACCACATATGCCGTATTGTGTTAATCATTTCTTCAAATCGCATGCTTTGTCCTGTTTCCTTACTAAAGTCCTTATGAGCTCAACATCTTGTCATGCAAATGATAGGGTGTTGGCTCATTGTTTTTACAGGTTGAAGCTGAGGGCATCAGATGTCGCGTCTGTGGAGAGCAACGGAGGAGTAGTGATTATAAACTGTAATTTTGAACTGTGCATTTGGTGATTATAGTTTCAGTGTAATTGTGACTTGTCTTTGTGTTTGTAGTTAAATTGTAATTGGGAACTGTGCATTTGAGTATATTATAAATTTTAATTGTATATTGTAACATCCCACCCTCCTCTGCCATCCTGATCTGGGTCTTCCATGGTTTCCCCAGATAGTGTCAGGTGAATGCCAGGATGGGTCCCTAAGTCCATGGCAGTTGTTCCAATACCCTTTGTATGCTTATTTATAATATTGGAACAATTAAAGTGTTAAAAAAAATGAGACTCAGCTTTTTTAATTCCTGTCATTTACCACCACTCAGTGACCTCATTTTATGCTTATAATCAGTATATTTTACAAATCAATGTTAAATGCCTATTTGCATTTGTTTTCCTGGTTTGACAATCAGTTAAACATTTTCTCAAAAGTAGTGTGCAACTTGTTTGGACCATATAAGGAGTGTAACTGATCAGACTGCAACTTGTACCAAACCAAACTCTAGATACCACACCTGCCAAATGACAAACTTTCGGCACTTGACGACTGAAGTGAAGCTTTATATTTACTGTAAATTTGTTTTTTGGTTGACAGTTGACTCTTGAGGATTGATACTGCGAAGTAGAAAAGTATTTTGGCCAGATTAAAATTCCAAAGGTCTCAGGTTCAGTCCCCAGTCCATTGTAAACTGTAAGGCCTCTTGTCTGTTCAGATGTTGGAGGAAGGCAATGGCATGTCACAAACATTACCATGCCAAGTATAGTATAGTTGTATCCAAAACAATATTCAGATTGACAATTGCTGTTCAGCTAAATGAAGATGTTTAGCAACTGTTCCTGCACATTTTTTGTCTTGTTTCCTAGATGGGTACTATGTGCACACAATGCCTGGGCATCACTTTTGAATCTAGGGCAGTTCCACGAGTCTGGCTTTATTTTATCACTTTGATGATAAAGATCTCGAACCATTATACAACAATTTTACTCTATTTCATACATAAACATAATTTTTGTAATAATGTATTACATTGGTCTCATAACACAATAATTCAGCACACCTATTTCCAGAAAAATTGTTATGGAGAGGAATTAATGGGAAACAAAATGATATAGAAGATACATGCCTTAAATATTTTACTAACTAGATTTTAAAAATGTAATTTTGGGGGATTCTTTTGCAGTAAACTACAAAGGAAGTTGTTAATATGAAGGCTATATTTTAATGGCCTAGGCAATCTATCTCAAATTGCAGCACAGCCAACATATACTGAATTGTGTGCAATCTCATAAGAGTCAAGGAATGTAAGTCACTCTGTTATAATTTTGTCATTCTGGTACTCCATTTCCATCATTCTATTAGAAAATATTGTTAAAACATACTTCTTGTAACTGCCATGAGGCTTCTATTTATCTCTTGAATCTGTATTCGCATTTCTATTTTCCATAGGAAAGCAACATTTAGGGTTTTCGAGTAATAGGAGACAGCAATAAAAACGTCAGCCTGGGGACCTTAACAATTAAATAGTTGAATAACAGCTATTGAAATGTATTGGCTCAAGAAAGAGTTCTTCATAGTTGTTACTATATGCCTTTCCAACGCTTTAAATAAAATAGTTTTCAAGGGTAACTAGAAGATGAAAATTTAGGTGAGGTAACGTTTGTTCAGTTCCAGCACTTCTCAAAACAAGAAAGAAGCTTTGAAGTAAATGTATTTTTTAACAGAACTGGTAATCGCATGGTTTGTCATGGAACAGTCCTCTTAACATTTATAAGGCAGGGTAGGTAGTACTGTACCTTGTTGCTGACAAGTGGTTAAAAAAATAGTTTTGCATCAGTCACATATGTTATGTAGCACCATTGAAAGTGAATTGCCTTTGAGAATCCCACACTCACATGAGTGAGCCCAGTTAATGTTTAAGTTGTAGGACAGTTCTTTCTACCAGTTTAATATTTGCATGTCGTGTGAAGTGTTGAGCATCAAATGTTGACCTGCAATGGATGTAGTGGCAGTAGACTGGCTATGATGAATGTCACACAAATCTTGGATGGAATGGGTACTATAAATTGAGAGAAAAGTTAATCATTCTCCAACTAACCTCAAGGGAATTACATGGATTGAAAATGTAGTTAAAATGATATATGTGAAAGATTAAGATGTAGGGCTGCTGCACCTTTACAAAACCACCAGGAGGTATTTGACTTCTATGTATTGTCATCCACATGGAAAGAGTTGCTATTCTGCAGTACCAGGTATGGGTTCACAATCTCAACATCTCAAACATCATGTATTCATGAGTGCACCACTGTAGTGTATATTTCAGAGTAGATGTGTGAAATTTCGGTACTCAAGCTAATTTTATTGCATCCTGTCTAAGACAAAAATGTAAAATAAGGGAAAAGCTATTGGCTTAAAATACTTCATATAGTTAAATACAGTGCCATCCCTACAGACAACTGACATGACACACTGAATGTAGATTTACTTGCAGGAACCAAATGTTTGTATTTAAAGCCGTGTTTGGGCATTTCAGCAGCCTTGGGATTGTACTGGTATGTTAATGCTGAAAATTTACCTACTTCTGTTGTGAGATGTGTAAATTTTACAGTAACTTTTCCCTCATGTGTTACTGATTTGTTATTGCACTAAACGTATCAAAAAGGTGTAAACCTATTATGATCCAACACACACACACACACACACACACACACACACACACACACACACACACACACACTAATAGATGTCTAACACATTTCTATACTTCTGATATTCTTTACCTGTTTTACAGCTAAGTTCAGAAACGGATACCAGGACTGATTTGGATTAGTACCAATTTGGAGAGTGAATACATTACAATGTTGTAAAATCGAAAATGTGGACCACACACCAAGAGTTGACTTATCACAAATGTGCTGCTATTGTCCCTGTGTGCTATGAACAGCTTTGTTGTTATTGTCATTATGCAGAGTAAACACTGTGAAGCCAAGAAACTGCAACTGGCTATTCATATTCTACTTTAGCAATGAATGTAGCCATGTGGCGAGTTAACAATGACACTTAAGAAAAAATGCAAATCTTACTCTATAATATTAATGTAGATAGTGTCATCTCTAGCCATAAATAAATATGTGAAGCATTCAATAACCATCACTGCAACAGCCCCCTACTCCATTGATCAGACACAAAGTTATCACCAGGGACACTTGCTCGATCCAGTCTCACTAGCTGATATCTTCAGTATTATAAAACTAAAAACAAATTCTCATATGGTTTTGATGGCAAATGATAATCTGTCCAGAGAAGTGGATCAAAGCACCAAAATGCTTTGCACATTCACACTCATATTTCATTCAATTTTGAGGCATCTCAGATCAAGAAATGATCTGTATATAAAGAACAGAGCAGTGTAAGGCACATGGTAGTTTTACATAACCAAGTGACGAAAAACAAGGGGACAGACAAAAATTCAGAGAAAGTAAAAAGCTTCAAGAAATTCTATATAACTAAATAATTAGTGAATGAGTAAAATGAGTGTCCTGTAAGTGCTTATTACAGTAGTGTATTATTTATTAACATAAAATTAAGAACGACATTCAGATTCCAACAGCTGTTCACTACATTCTTTGTAAAGAAAATCAATGAAAGTGCTTGGGCTTCCGTGGCCAGCCAGTGAACATAAAAGCTTTCTGGGTATGGTATGGCGTCATAATGTACAAAAGTACTGCTGCTGGAGAATAACCAACGTGTTGGCCATGGTTGCAGCAGCCTTCTTATGATGGTGTACCATATCCAGAAAACTTATGTCTAATACCAATGAAAGTTTACTGAAGCATTTCTTTTCAGGCATTGATAATTTATGAATCACTAAGTTTCATCTGAATGCAAACCTACCAAAATTACGAGTCTTCAGTTAGTAAGCAACAAGCCTTTCTCTAGAGATTGCATTACAATGGTAAAGGATTTTACATCGTAATACAATGAATGCTCAACATATACATTCAGATTATATAAGGTTTATTTGCACAAAGACATTACAATTATACAGTGAAATACAGATTAATCTGTCAACGAACAGTGAAGGACAGCGTAAAATATACAGACATTACAATCACACTGAAATATGAATCTGTCAGACAGTGAATTCCATAAAATACACTTCCTTTATATCATCTGAATTATTTGTACTCTTTACATGATCATCACAACAGCAGTGCATTAAATGATATGAAATTATCTGAATAACGAGTAATTATCCAAGTTTATGAAAAAGATGACATTTGTGAAACTGGCAGCAATGCCAATAAATATCGCAGAAAAGTCTGGTACTTATGCACAGTCAGTGCATTTTTTAGTTCTAGTATGACTGTCAAACATCGTTCATGTTTTACAACTGTAGAATGTTTGTGTTCCAAATCAACATTATATAATGGACAGCATAGTATATCAGTTGCATAGTTTCCTTTCCTTTTGGGAATATGAGCGTAATAGCAGTAACGAGTTCTTTGCCGAGCGAACGAGAAGACTTCATGGTCAATCACCAAGCACTGTAGATCAGATGTAGAAGGGTAGTTGGTTGCTGTTGTCTTGAATTCGCCTGCCAAAGGTTGATATCAGCAAAATGATCTTCAGGAATGACCAGCAACATCTTGGAACAGCCCATCTAGTACATGAAACATTTTTAAATATATGAACACCACACAAAATCTGAATATACCTGAAAAATTGATGTCGTTAGTAGAGACAGGGGTACTTTTTTATGAAGTCAATGTTCTAACCAAATTAAACTCCTGCTGGACCAGGAGAGCAGAGGAGGGAGGGGGGGGGGGGGGGGTGATAGGAGATTTGCAGATCACTGTGTGCATATCAACAACTCAACACTTCTGCTTTACAGTATTACCGGTCTTCTTTCATCCTTAAGCGTTTACATTCTACAACAACTTTCCTATGACATTTATATATTCCAGAATTCAAAACCAGAACAGCTGTTGGCATGAGTGACAAAAGTAGATAATTTAAGGTGTTGCGTAACAACTCAATTCACTTAAAGGCAAGTCTTCTGGTCCAGGTGGTATGCCAGTCATGTTCCTTTCCGAGTATGCAGATACAATAGCACCTTTCTTAGAAATCATATACAACCTCTCACTTGACGGAAGGTGTTCCTAAAGACTGGAAAGCAGCACAGGTCACACCAAGAAAGAAAATAGGAGTAACTCATTGAATTACAGACCCATATCACTGAACTAAATTTGCAGTTGGATTTTGGAGCATATACTGTACTATAACATGAATCACCTTGCAGAAAATGACAGATACATAACCAACACGGATTCAGAAAACATTCTTCTGCAACACAGGTAGCTCTTTATTCCCATGAAATGATGAGTGCTCTCAACAAGGGATATCAGATAGGTAGGACAGAATGAAGTCAAGTTCTGAGAGAAATAAAGATTGAAACAAACCTTCAGTTTCAGAAAGAAATCTAACAGCATAATCCTGCCACATTGGATCAGCAAACATATCTGTTGGTTAAAAATTTACAGGAATCAGCATAATTTTTTTTCCACCCAATTTCATCGCAGTAAATGTGAAATGCCAGCTATCTTTAGTGCATCAAAATATTCGAGGGCTTAGAAGTAAAATTAATGAACTACTTATGTGCATTGATGGATTAGAGTCATTGAACCTAGTTGATATAAACTACCTCTCTGAACATCATGTGACCACTGGTATAGTAGACATGTTAAACCTTACAGAATTGAAGTTAGCCTCTTACTTCTGTAGACAAAATATGGAGAAAGGAGGAGTTGCGACAGTTTTAAATTTAAGAATCTTGACATTAATAAATTTTTCTAAGAGTAGCACTTAGAAGCATGTGCAACAGAGATACAATTTCGTAATAGGTCCATTATAAAGTAACCCTATACAGAGCAGCTTCAGGAAATTTCTACCTGTTTTTAAATGGTCTTCAAGCTTTATAATCTCATCTAAAATAATAATAATAATAATAATAAAATGAATTTTACAAGCCATATTCAGCCAGAAAATCGTAGGCAAAATTGTCCAAAAATTCAGAGTTTTACTTTTAATAACTCAGCGACTGAAGGTATGATGAATGTGAAACTTGGTATCTCGTAGCCTAACAATGTAAGGTTCTCAAATATACAGTTTCATTTACGTATCATTTTTCCAATGCTGAATAAATTAAGTGAAAAGTTGAAGATTTTGTAAGGAGGTCAGAATGTAATGTTTTGGACCTGGATTTGCAAAAAACTGTGTTCTATAAAACTTATTTCATTATCCAATGTGGGCTATCAATGCTAGATAAATTAAATCAAAGTTGGACGCAGGAAATGCAATGTGAAAAAAATGTAAACTTCGGATTCTTATATCTCCGAGTACACACATGTTGAACATGAAAATTAATACACAATAGATCACTAGCACAAATATGTGGAATGCAACATTTCATTCATCTACTACTTTCCAATGGTCTGAAAATAGGACTCATTTGACACTTCTTTTACCAACACAGTTTTTATTAAAGCTACAAAACTAGTCTCATTCTAGACATGTTTGAAGGAGCCCCCTTCCCTGATTCATGGGTTTAATTTCAAATATGTGATAACAATGCTACACAAATTTGGGGCAAAGTAACTGGAAAAATCGCACTATGAATAAAGTCTTAACTTCGGTTTTTGATATTTTGTTGATTAACGGCTGGATAAACATGAAGCTGTGGACAACAACAACTTGTGAACATAAAGTTTTCCAATATAAAATGTCATTATGTACTACTACCCACATTTCTACAAAACCAATTCAAACTTAAATTTTGTAAAAATTACAAAAATAGATCACATTCAATTAGCTTCCAGAAAATTTGTTTTCCACACCGGTTTTCGAACTAATCACAGTCAGAAAGAGCATGCTTTCAAGCAGCCAGAAAATCATGCTCGATTTTTCAATGTATGCTAACAATACCTGAAAATGAGCAACAAATTTGAGAGTTGTACGTCGTTTTTATTTTTAAGTTGATAAGTAACAGCTCACAATATAGCGCTGGTCCATGGTGAGGCTTTCACTACCATTTCAGGAATATGAATCAGCAAACACATCACCATAGGGGTCATGCCCAATAGCTGTGCAGTACCAGCCATGGGTGTGTTTCTTCATCCACATTCCCAAGCCTGTAATCTGCTTTCTTAATTTAGGTTCCAAAGCCGTATGGTACCTGCCTATTTACAAAACCATTTGCTGAGTACCTGAAATCCTCCGTTCATTGTCTGAAGACTACTGATTATTTACTTCAGCCGTTTCCATGGTAGACAGCATGTGAGATATGATCACGGCATTATCTCTAAACAATGTCATCATGGACCAATGCAATACAGTGAGACATCACTCGTCAATGAGACACAGCAGAACATGGTCAACAGGTTGTTGAAATCTAGCCTGTTATTTGGGTTCATTCCCTCAAATTTGTCCATAATTTTCTAAAAGCAAGTTGAATGTGACTTATTTTAATTTTTAGAAAAATTAAGTTTGAACTATAGTCATGGGTGATTGGAATTCGAGAGTAGGAAAAGGGAGAGAAGGAAACATAGTACGTGAATATGGATTGGGGCTAAGAATTGAAAGAGGAAGCCGCCTGGTAGAATTTTGCGCAGAGCATAACTTAATCACAGCTAACACTTGGTTCAAAATTCATGAAAGGAGGTTGTATACATGGAAGAACCCTGGAGATACTAGAAGATATCAGATAGATTATATAATGGTAAGACAGAGATTTAGGAACCAGGTTTTAAATTGTAAGACATTTCCAGGGGCAGATGTGGACTCTGACCACAATCTATTGGTTATGAACTGTAGATTAAAACTCAAGAAACTACAAAAAGGTGGGATTTGAGGAGATGTGACCTGGATAAACCGACTAAACCAGAGGTTGTAGAGAGTTTCAGGAAGAGCATAAAGGAACAATTGACAAGAATGGGGGAAAGATTAACGGTAGAAGAAGAATGGATAGCTTTGAGGGATGAAGTGGTGAAGGCAGCAGAGGATCAAATAGGTAAAAAGACGAGGGCTAGTAGAAATCCTCAGGTGACAGAAGAAATATTGCATTTCATTGATGAAAGGAGAAAATATAAAAATGCAGTAAATGAAGCAGGCAAAAAGGAATACAAACGTCTCAAAAATGAGATCGACAGGTAAGATAGCTACTGCCTACAGGAAAATTAAGGAGACCTTTGGAGAAGAGAGAACCACTTGTATGAATATCAAGAGCTCAGATGGAAACCCAGTTCTAAGCAAAGAAGGGAAAGCAGAAAGGTGGAAGGACTATATAGAGGGACTATACAAGGGCGATGTTCTTGAGGACAATATTATGGAAATGGAAGAGGATGTAGATGAAGATGAAATGGGAGATAAGATACTGCGTGAAGACATTGATAGAGCACTGAAAGACCTAAGTTGAAACAAGGCCACGGGAGTAGACAACATTCCATTAGAACTACTGACAGCCTTGGGAGAGCCAGTCCTGACAAAACTCTACCATCTGGCGAACAAAATGTATGAGACAGGCGAGATACCCTCAGACGTCTAGAAGAATATAATAATTCCCATTCCAAAGAAATCAGGTGTTGACAGATGTGAAAATTACCAAACTGTCAGTTTAATAAGTTACGGCTGCAAAATACTGACGCGAATTCTGTACAGACGACAAATGGAAAAACTGGTAAGGAAGATCAGTTTGGATTCTGTAGAAATATGGGAACACGTGAGGCAATACTGACCCTACGACTTATCTTAGAAGCTAGATTAAGAAAAGCCAAACCTACGTTCCTAGCATTTGTAGACATAGAGAAAGGTTTTGCCAATGTTGACTGGAATAATCTCTTTCAAATTGTGAAGGTGGCAGGGGTAAAATACAGGGAGCGAAAGGCTTTTTACAATTTGTAAAGAAACCAAGTGGGAGTTATAAGAGTCGAGGGACATGAAAGGGAAGCAGTGGTTGGGAAGGGAGTGAGACAGGGTTGTAGCCTCTCCCCGTGTTATTCAATCTGTATATTGAGGAAGCAGTAAAGGAAACAAAAGAAAAATTCAGAGTAGGTATTAAAATCCATGGAGAAGAAATAAAAACTTTAAGGTTCGCCAATGACATTGTAGTTCTGTCAGAGACAGCAAAGGACTTGGAAGAGCAGCTGAACGGAATGGACAGTGTCTTGAAAGGAGGGTATAAGATGAACATCAACAAAAGCAAAACGAGGATAATGGAATGTAGTCGAATTAAGTCAGGCGATGCTGAGGGAATTAGATTAGGAAATGAGACACTTGAAGTAGTAAATGAGTTTTGCTATTTGGGGAGCAAAGTAACTGATAATGGTCGAAGTAGAGAGGATATAAAATGTAGATTGGCAATGGCAAGGAAAGCATTTCTGAAGAAGAGAAATTTGTTAACATCGAGTATAGATTTAAATGTCAGGAAGTCGTTTGTGAAAGTATTTGTATGGAGTGTAGCCATGTATGGAAGTGAAACATGGGCGATAAATAGTTTTGACAAGAAGAGAAGACTTTGAAATGTGGTGCTACAGAAGAATGCTGAAGATTAGATGGGTAGATCACGTAACTAATGAGGAAGTATTGAATAGGATTGGGGAGAAGAGGAGCTTGTGGCACAACTTGACAAGAAGAAGGGATCAGTTGGTAGGACATGTTCTGAGGCATCAAGGGATCACCAATTTAGTATTGGAGGGCAGCGTGGAGGGTAAAAATTGTAGAGGGAGACCAAGAGATGAATACACTAAACAGATTCAGAAGGATGTAGGCTGCAGTACGTATTGGGAGATGAAGAAGCTTGCACAGGATAGAGTAGCATGGAGAGCTGCATCAAACCCTTCTCTGGACTGAAGACCACAACATCAAGTTTGAACTGATGTTTTAGAAATTTCGAAAGAAGTATGTGAATGATATTTTATACTGGGTAACCCTACATTGCAAAGTTGTTGAGTCTAAAGTTTCATGTTTTATGATTAGTTTAATCAGTAAGCTATAAGAAGCCAAAGATAAAACTTTATTCGCAGCATGGTTTTTCTGGCTACTTTGCCTCAATTTATGGAGCAGTATTAGGCCTGGATGAAAATTAATCCCACTGTCTGGGGGCAGTGGGGGCTTAAAAGACATTGGTTAGAAGGACATTAGTTTTGACACTTTAATAGAAAATTGTATTTATAAATGAAGTGTGGAATGTATCCCATTTTAATCATTTCATAAAGATCATCATCTTGTGGATGAATTTGTACATCATTAGACAAAAGTAACTGAAATTTTGTATCCCAAATCATCCTGATTCTGATCTATTGGATGTTAAAAGTTTCATGATCAGCACGTGTTTACTCTATGAGATGTAAAAATTCAAAGTTTATATTTCTTCCGTGCCACAATTTGCATGTCCATGATTCAAATTATTTAGCATTGGTAGCTCACATTGGGTAAGCAAAAACTTTTTTGGTCTTTTTTTTGTTAAAACAATGGTGTTTTAACGAGTCCAGTTTGGAAAGAGTAATAGAACAGTTCTTTTGCAAAATCAGGTCAAAGAGACCACATTTTTCACCTACTTACCAAATCTACTTTCCATTTAATTTATTCCATACTGGAAAGTGGTACAAAAACAAAACTTTATACCTGACAACCTTGTGTTATTGGATTACATACCAAGTTTCATGTTCATCATACCTTTAGTCCCTGAGATATATATATATATATAAAGCCAAACTCTGAAATTTTCTGGGCAATTTTGCCTACAATTTTCTGGCTGAATATGATTTGTAAAATTCTTTTCATTATTGTTCTTATGAGAATGCATAAAGTGATACAAGATGGCCTAATTTCATTTCATCAACAAAATTTTGCCCAAGGTAACATCTCAAATTCACCAGAAATTTACATTCTCTCTGCACATGGAGTAAAGCGAGCGGCTGTATCTCTGCCATTATTGCTGCGACAAATGTTAACCTTTATCAGTGTTCATGGGAGACGTGTGAATGTTCAATAAAATTTCAGTGAAATCTGTGATAGACAAGCTGGAAAAGGTTCTGAAATTAATGGAATGACCTACTATATAGTAGTTTATTGTAAAGTTGAAGCAGAGGCAGACATTGTTCTTATTACTGACAGTTAATCTGCACATCCAAACGCAACATCATTTGCTCTTTCCCTTGCAAACTGCCCGAGTCACCTACACTTCTGGACATCAGCATAATTCACCCCATGAAAGCAAGAGTATGGCTGCTGTGCAGAGATCCATTTCATTCCTCAAAAGAAAGACAGACCTGAAAAATTAACATTATACAGTCCACACACGTTACTGCGTGGAATGCTTTGACTCAACAAATGGCATTGACCTGTTTCTCTTGAAGACTACATGTCCAATAAGTTCTGCTGTAACCGTGCATGGACTTGATACTGTTACCAGCTATTTTTACTTATTTTGGTCAGTTTTTGCAGCATTACGTGAGTACATAGACTCTATAGCTCTGAAAAATAATTTGTCCAAAAGCCAGAAAAGTTCTCTTGTTAACATGCTTTACATGTCTCAGCATGTGTAATACTATGAGTTACCTTGACTCCTTAATTCATTTTCATTCAAGTGCGAATGTTTGTCATTTAGCAGGTGTGGTATCTAGAGTTTGGTTTGGTACAAGTTGCTGTCTGATCAGTTACACTCCTTGTATGGTCCAAACAAGTTGCACACTACTTTTGGGAAAATGTTTAACTGATTGTCAAACCAGGAAAACAAATGCAAATAGGCATTTAACATTGATTTGTAAAATATACTGATTATAAGCACAAAATGAGGTCACTGAGTGGTGGTAAATGACAGGAATTAAAAAAGCTGGGTTTCATTTTTTTAACACTTTAATTGTTCCAATATTATAAATAAGCATACAAAGGGTATTGGAACAACTGCCATGGACTTAGGGACCCATCCTGGCATTCGCCTGACACTATCTGGGGAAACCATGGAAGACCCAGATCAGGATGGCAGAGGAGGGTGGGATGTTACAATATACAATTAAAATTTATAATATACTCAAATGCACAGTTCCCAATTACAATTTAACTACAAACACAAAGACAGGTCACAATTACACTGAAACTATAATCACCAAATGAACAGTTCAAAATTACAGTTTATAATCACTACTCGTCCGTTGCTCTTCACAGACGCGACATCTGATGCCCTCAGCTTCAACCTGTAAAAACAATGAGCCAACACCCTATCATTTGCATGACAAGATGTTGAGCTCATAAGGACTTTAGTAAGGAAACAGGACAAAGCATGCTATTTGAAGAAATGATTAACACAATACGGCATATGTGGTTCGTAAAATCATTTATAATAAACTCAAACAACTACTGCATCAACTAATTTTGGTGTGAGTGAATTTAAATCCATAACAGTGTAATTAGTCATGTAAGTTAGTTTATGGGTGACATGTCCTACTGTGAGTCCCAGGCACTCTTCCTAACATTGTAGCTAATGATCACACATCTAAAAAAAACTCACAAAGAACTAGTGGTTGCTGGTGATTTTAATATACATGTCCTGAAAAACACTGAAATCAGTTACATTGACATTCAATTTAATTTCTACTGTAAATTTCCCAACTAGGGTATACAAATGTGCTAAGACAGCCACTGACAATATATTTATAGCCAATTCTAGGCAAGTAAGCCACATTACAAAACCAGTAGTAAATGGGTTATTAGCCTTACAGCTCATTACAAAATTTACTGCAAAACATTGAAGAAGGTTATCCAGAAATCTAAACACCAGCATTATGAGAAGAAGATAAATACATCCAGCAATAACATAAAAACAATATGGGATACAGTTAAATCAGAGACAGGTAGGACGAGAAATGAGGAGGAACAAGTAGCTCAAAAAGTAAATGAAACCCTGATAAACAATGGAATATCTGAGACCAGTGTACACAAGCAATCTCAGTGAAATGAAATTTACACTTCACCCAAAGAAATAGAATCAACATCCTTGAAATCAAACCATTCTAGTGGTTACAATAACAAATCAACAAAGTTAATAAACGAGTGTTCATCTGAGCTTAGTCATATCTAAAGTTATTTGTGTAATCAATCACTTATTACAGGAACATTCCCGGGCTGGCTTAAGTATGCTGAAGTTATACCTCTCCACAAGAAACAGAAATGCTGTCAAATTACCGACCAATCTCATTTGGCAAGAAACAAATGCAATTAAAGCTCAAAAACTAATATGGTCCACATTAAAAATAAAAAAAACTTCCCTTTATATGCCCCAGCTGTTGATTATTCTTGGACAGCCCTTTATTCTTCCTCCATGGCCTGCAGTTGACTTCCTTCACCTTGATCTCCTGCTTGTAGTCCGTGACAATACATCCTAACATCCACATCACTGGCATGATCTGGAGGGGAAAAGTAATAAAAATCAAATGTACTGCTACCTCAGTAAAGTATGTGTTATGCTTTTGTCAGTCAGGGAACTGATGAGTATAAATATCCTAACATCAGTTTACCATGCTCTTGCACTAAATCCTAACATATGGCCTCATATTCTGTGGCCACAGTTCTGAGTCCAATAAAATATTTAAGCTCCAAAATAAAGCTGTCAGGATGGTGTTATTTAAAAAGCAGGGAGACTCATGTAAACAAGTGTTCCAAAAACTAGATATTCTTCCACTTCCATGCCAGTATAGATTGGAGATACTAAGCTTTACCAAGCTAAATATTGGCAGCCTGAAGCATAATCTGGACTACCACCAGCAAGACACTAGAGGGAAATACTTGCTGACACAGCTTACCCTTTCCTTTCAGCATATAGCTGATAGTGTAAAATGTATGGGGATTAAACTTTATTATCATCTACCACTAAACATAAAAACACAGCACATTTTAAAATAAGGCTTGTCAATATTATTAAAATACTGTTTTTGTAACATGACTATTTTGAATGCCATTTTTTTATGTAATATATTTGCACACTTATCTTTCTCTACTATAATTTACCTTCAAAATGTAAATTTCAATATGGCCTAAACAACTGTCAAAGTTGATCTACACTCCTGGAAATGGAAAAAAGAACACATTGACACCCGTGTGTCAGGCCCACCATACTTGCTCCGGACACTGCGAGAGGGCTGTACAAGCAATGATCACACGCACGGCACAGCGGACACACCAGGAACCGCGGTGTTGTCCGTCGAATGGCGCTAGCTGCGCAGCATTTGTGCACCGCCGCCGTCAGTGTCAGCCAGTTTGCCGTGGCATACGGAGCTCCATCGCAGTCTTTAACACTGGTAGCATGCCGCGACAGCGTGGACGTGAACCGTATGTGCAGTTGACGGACTTTGAGCGAGGGCGTATAGTGGGCATGCGGGAGGCCGGGTGGACGTACCGCCGAATTGCTCAACACGTGGGGCGTGAGGTCTCCACAGTACATCGATGTTGTCGCCAGTGGTCGGCGGAAGGTGCACGTGCCCGTCGACCTGGGACCGGACCGCAGCGACGCACGGATGCACGCCAAGACCGTAGGATCCTACGTAGTGCCGTAGGGGACCGCACCGCCACTTCCCAGCAAATTAGGGACACTGTTGCTCCTGGGGTATCGGCGAGGACCATTCGCAACCGTCTCCATGAAGCTGGGCTACGGTCCCGCACACCGTTAGGCCGTCTTCCGCTCACGCCCCAACATCGTGCAGCCCGCCTCCAGTGGTGTCGCGACAGGCGTGAATGGAGGGACGAATGGAGACGTGTCGACTTCAGTGATGAGAGTCGCTTCTGCCTTGGTGCCAATGACGGTCGTATGCGTGTTTGGCGCCGTGCAGGTGAGCGCCACAATCAGGACTGCATACGACCGAGGCACACAGGGCCAACACCTGGCATCATGGTGTGGGGAGCGATCTCCTACACTGTCCGTACACCACTGGTGATCGTCGAGGGGACACTGAATAGTGCACGGTACATCCAAACCGTCATCGAACCCATCGTTCTACCATTCCTAGACCGGCAAGGGAACTTGCTGTTCCAACAGGACAATGCACGTCCGCATGTATCCCGTGCCACCCAACGTGCTCTAGAAGGTGTAAGTCAACTACCCTGGCCTGCAAGATCTCCGGATCTGTCCCCCATTGAGCATGTTTGGGACTGGATGAAGCGTCGTCTCACGCGGTCTGCACGTCCAGCACGAACGCTGGTCCAACTGAGGCGCCAGGTGGAAATGGCATGGCAAGCCGTTCCACAGGACTACATCCAGCATCTCTACGATCGTCTCCATGGGAGAATAGCAGCCTGCATTGCTGCGAAAGGTAGATATACACTGTACTAGTGCCGACATTGTGCATGCTCTGTTGCCTGTGTCTATGTGCCTGTGGTTCTGTCAGTGTGATCATGTGATGTATCTGACCCCAGGAATGTGTCAATAAAGTTTCCCCTTCCTGGGACAATGAATTCACGGTGTTCTTATTTCAATTTCCAGGAGTGTATTTGTATGTACTTATATTTATCCAGCAAATCATAACTACTGTATACATTGTGTAATGCTTATCTGTACTGAATTTGATTTTAAATTTATACACAAATTTTAATTAGGCCTTTTTTTGACCTTAATTTCAAACAACTTTTGAATGTACTAATACTGTATCCTGTAATCTATAATTCCCATACAGTTGTGTAAGTGTAGGTGTATTTATTTGGTGTTGTGTATTTTTTAAATGCTTCAGAAGTATGACTTGTCCCATATCATGTAGTACTCTCTGAACACAAAATTTGTTGATCAACAAAGAATGAATGAATGAAATTCTTAGACACTGAACATCAAACCGTCAAATTTGTAGTAACTAAAGCTGTTAATCTGAAGGTATAATTTTATCCGATATGGTTTCACTTACATTTGTTGTAATATGTTGGTGATGGGGCATCTGGTGCTGCTTTTACATTTGCAACTGTGCTGCAATCATATTTCGCTTTGCAATGCCACTTCTGTCATCCCTGTTGTAGAAGCCGACTACTCGTTCTTCAGCCGGTGCATCGTCTTCTTCACCTGTGAGGATCATATACGTAAATACACACAAAAGAATTAGAAGTTATTTGTATATTCAGCTTATGTCGGTAGTGTTTACAAAATTATTGAAAATGTAGTAAAACAATGAAATGATACAGTTATTGCTGTATGTACCTTCGTTATCTTCTAACTCCAAGTTATCTTCCACTGCGAGATTGTGTAGCACACAGCACGCTCGGATGAAGTGCGCCATCTCTCTAGCACTCCTCAATTTCAGATGATACAACTGTCTGAAACGCTGCTTCAACATGCCAAAGCAATGTTCCACAACGCACCTGTTTTTTGACTGTGCCCTATTGAATTCACATTGCACTCTGGACAAATTCCCTGTATTTCTAAAGGGTGTTAATAAATTTCTGGTTCAGGGATAGGCACTGTCACCCAAAATATGAAAATCTCCACACTTTTCTTCGAGTGTGTGGTAGAGTGTGGACGTCCTGAAAACCCTCCCGTCGTGTACAGAGCCCGGATAGCCGACGAATAAGTCCCTAATCCGTCGATTTTGATCACAAACTACTTGAAGCTGAATAGAAAAATAATTCTTCCTATTCATATAGGACTGGGGATCTTTCTGAGGTCTATCAATCCTAATGTGGGAACCGTCGATTGCCCCAATCGCACCAGGCAATGAGCCTCAATCTCTGCTCTTTCTTCGGCGGACGGCCACTTTATAACCTCTCTTCCCAAATCACTAATAAAGTTTGTAACTCTCTGAATAATGCATCGCAGAGAAGAAATACAAATGTTAAATCTATCTGCTACATCCCTGAAACCTGCAGCTTCGTGGCCCGTGAACCACAAAAAGATCAATATATGCTCCAGTGGGAGCAGTTTCCCATTTCCCCCTGCCTGATAATTGTAGAATCTGGAATTCCTAAACCTTTCACAAAGGTCATCTGCCACGTGACTCCGCACCCGAAAATGCTCTACAAATTCCCTGTCATTATATTGTGGCACCACATCCTCCACATAATTTTCAATCCTCTGTCTTTTTTGAGGTTGTAACATTTCCAGCTCCTCGTCGCTCCACAGAAAATCTGTCTCAGATTCGCTGGACATCTGGATTAAACAGTATCAATAAATTTCACGTTTCAACCAAGTCCTTCACACTCCTAGTAAAGGTGACTTCATATGAGAATAAATAAATAAAATGCTTACCTTACAATTCACGATGATGAAGCGTAACAGCAAGAGAGCAGACCTATCGCCACAATAGCTTGCAAGTAGTGGTGGGCAGGAAATCGCGTATCTGTTAGAAATCACAGTGACTGAGAAGTCACAGATATCACAGTAGCAACTTTACAGAATCTAACTGCGATTTCAGTCACAATTAGCAGTCGCAAATAGTATTTCACATTCAAAGACGTGAGCCATCTATTGGTTGAATTTAGCACTGCTTTCTGCGATTTCAGTGACAAGTCGCAACATAGTACACTCAAGTAACACCAGGAGCGCTGGCAGTGACGCCGCGCCTCCTGTCCGTGTTTAGGTGGAATCACCTGACCGGCCTTTGGCCGTTGTGGAGGGGAGACTGCAAATTCCATGTGAAACTTCAGTCTTGCCAGTCGCCGGCAGGCTGACGTGCATGCGCAGAGCTGAGGTCGCGTACGAACAGTGCCTCCCGCCTGTCAACTGTGTGAGCAGCGGCAGCGTGCAGACTAGTTCTCACATGCTCGGCGTGGTCTCAGTTGTCGTCCGGGTTGGTCTCAATGTCACCCCTGTTTGTGTTTGGTGGTATTGCTGTTTGCTTTTCGTTTACAACTCTCACCTCAAATAAAAACGACACGGATATCTCTGACTGGATGCTGTCAAATGATTTAAAATATATGTCCACCATGGTGGAAGACTGAATATCGTGTTGCGAACAGAAAACATACCGTCGCCATGTTTTTTAAATTTTGCCCGTGCACTTACTGTATGTAAGCGTCATCAACCCCGTATTTTCTCTGTTTTAACTTCTGCAACTTTCCCACCACTTTACTGTTTTTAACAAAGTCACCGTTTTATTGCCTTTTTATATCGTTTGTAATCTTCCCATTATGTTTTTTTTTCTTTTCCACCGGCGTATTAAGCTGCCGTTAACCCGTCCCCTACCCCTCCCCCCTCAGAGGGGCGGGGAGGGGGGGTGGGGGTTTGACATTCGATAAGCGGAAAACAAACATCTCGAGGGTTGAATCCCCTCATTTCCAAGATGGAGGATTATGCCACCTGGGTTACTCTCGAGGTGCCTCTGCCATCTGTCTGCCGGCCGCTGCCACTGCCGCCCAGTGCTCGGCACCACCGCCACAGTCACCCTCCGTATTTGTTCTATTCTCCCATTTCAGCCACTCCTGTTGCCAGTGGACAACGCATTCCACCATGGACACCCCCCCCCCCCCCCCCCCCTAGCACCATCATTTACACCTCTACTTCCCCTGCATCCACCATTACCTCGTGGAGTTCCTCCTCTGAGCTCAACCCCTCTACTGCACCTCCCCTCCTCACAGTCTCCTCCCCTTCTATCTCCTCCCCGTCCCTGTATCTCCACCTGTACGTTGCTCCTGCCCTGCCCCTGTTCCTGCTCTGCCCCTACCCCCTCCCAGTGCTATCACCAAGCGGGAACACTTCCCCCCTCCCCACCCAGCCTGCTACAACCACTCCTGCTTCCCCCACCAGAGTCACCGCCCGCCACACCAGAGTCGCCACCACAGAGTGCCCCACCTCCATTCCCAGTGCCGCTGCCTCATGAGAGCAGCTTGCTTTCCACCACCTCCTAATCAATCCAATCTTTACCCCTCCTCCCACCCCACACCTGCAAAAAAACTCCCAAATGCCCAAGAGGTGACCTCACTTCCACCCCCTCCTCAAAAAGAACCACTGCTTGCCCCTCTTCCGTCCGATCTCACTATAGACACCACACCTCCTCCCACCTCCCTAGCTTCCACCCTGTATACCTTGACCCTCTCCAACTCTGCTCCTAAATTCCTAGATTTCAGCACCATCACCCTTGAAATCTGTAAATATATCTCCAGTGCCCCCATTACCCAACTTATCCCCTGCAGAGACTTTGTCCTCTCTCCCTTTCCATACTGATCTCCTCCATTAACTTAAATTTTTAATTTTTTACATACACTGCACATGTGTCATCGAATGACTCCCACGCTGATCGTCCACCTATGTTCTGCCACGTCACTGGAACACTAGCACGTGACACACAAACCGTGAAACCCAAATCAGATCCGCACAATTTCACTGAACCGGTTGTGAGCATATTTAAAAGTTAACCACAAATGTAGATGTGATGTAGAAAATAAATTTCTTTTTCCATTAGTCTTCCATGTCCTGGAACCGACAGAGCTTTGTCGCTGCCTCAGTGACTGATTGCTGCTGCTACCACGTGGATCGATGTTAATTTCAACTCATACGCGAGTAATGGCAGTTTTCTGAAATAAACGAAAATGGGAGAAAAATGTATACGCAAGTGTTCATCATCGAAAAGAGAGTGAATCCCTAATTGGCACAGCGACTTATTTTTTAATATTTACGAACAGCAAAACCTCATGTAGCTGTCCAGCTGCGAGATGCGTGTCCCTTCCCACACGTGAATCACACTCCTAGTCGCTGGCAGTTGTACCATTGTAGTGCATTCGAAGTCTGCTGTATCACACTCCGCACCTACATGGATGGCCTTCTGTCTCAGCTGCCTTGAACTGATGTTACCCTACACTCCTGAAAAGGAGGCGATTCTGTGAGAAAATCTCGTGGAAAACACGTATATAAATCGTCCAGAAATACCGTGAAAACATTTTTATCCGTGCCATGTAACACATGTGATTCTGCTTTACTATGCCCACCTGGATGATACGCGTTGCGTGGTAAGAGGTGTAACGTATTTACGCTCCAAGGTTATGAAGACTTTCAATGGTTGAGTCAAGGCGAAATCTTATCATGTACGCATTATCAGTGTGTATTTTGCGAACAGACATCCATTGTGAAGATGTAATAAAAATAGTCGACAATATCACCTGTTTTGTGCCAATGCGGAATTTAAATGCAATGTGTCCGGCTGTTGCTTCTCTGTTTCGACATATTCCATTCGTAACTAGCAACTGATAAAAAAAGATATATCCAGGACCTTGACACACTGGATCCGTAAGAACAAATATCACGATCAAGACAAACAGTAACTGATTGACAAGGCGGTAGAAAATTAAAACATAAATTTTGTGTCATCCGTATTCTTTTGTCGTGTTGCTGGGTACAGCCGGTAGCAAGAACGAAGGCCACCAAAGCTTTATTTTATGGTGCCTGAATGCGTTGTATGTTGCCGGTTGGTCTGTGTAAAACTTTGGACACACGCCATGTTTCGTACCTTCGGCCAGCGTCTAAATTCTGCCTTAGTGTCCTTCATATTCCTGCCAAACATTAAAACAATCTGACAAATTTTTTGATTATCATGTGAAAAAAATGTTCCTCTTATTACATACGTTATCTGTCCTGTTTCAATATCCGACATCGCAAAGTTGTCTCGCAAGTTGGTGCGATTTGTATATCTACATACCCTTTCTAAATCATTGCCCTCTATGGGACAAACACATCCAAGGGAAATTTGTTAAGATACAATTATTATCTATACTACTGGCCATTAAAATTGCTACACCACGAAGACGACGTGCTACAGACGCTAAATTTAACCGGCAGGAAGAAGATGCTGTGATATGCAAATGATTAGCTTTTCAGAGCATTCACACAAGGTTGGCGCCAGTGGCGACACCTAAAATGTGCTGACATGAGGAAAGTTTCCAACCGATTTCTCATACACAAACAGTAGTTGACCGGCGTTGCCTGGTGAAACGTTGTTGTGATGCCCCGTGTAAGGAAGAGAAATGCGTACCATCACGTTTCCAACTTTGATAAAGGTCGGATTGTAGCCTATCGCGACTGCGGTTTATCGTATTGCGACATTGCTGCTCGCGTTGGTCCAATTACTGTTAGCAGAATATGGAATCGGTGGATTCAGGAGAGTAATACGGAACACCGTGCTGTATCCTAACGGCCTCGTATCACTAGCAGTCGAGATAACAGGCATCTTATCCACATGGCTGTAACGGATCGTGCACCCACGTCTCGATCCCTGAGTAAACAGATGGGGATGTTTGCAAGATGACAACCCTTGATGCTGCATCACAGACAGGAGCACCTGCGATGGTGTACTCGACGATGAACCTGGGTGCACGAATGGCAAAACGTCATTTTTTCGGATGAATCCAGGATCTGTTTACAGCATTATGATGGTCTTACCCATATATGGTGACATTGCAGTGAACACACATTGGAAGCGTGTATTCGTCATCGCCATACTGGCATATCACCCGGCGTGATGGTATGGGGTGCCACTGGTTACACGTCTCGGTCACCTCTTGTTCGCATTGACGGCACTTTGAACAGAGGACGTTACATTTCAGATGTGGCTCTACCCTTCTTTTGATCACTGCGAAACTCTACATTTCAGCAGTATAATGCACGACCGCATGTTGCAGGTCCTGTACGGGCCTCTCTGGATATAGAAAATTTTCTACTGCTGCCCTGGCCAGCACATTCTCCAGACGTCTCACCAATTGAAAACGTCTGGTCAATGGTGGCCAAGCAACTGGCTCATCACAATAAGTCAGTCACTACTCTTGATGAACTCTTGATGAACTGTGGTATCGTGTTGAAGCTGCATGGGCAGCTGTACCTGTACACGCCATCCAAGCTCTGTTTGACTCAATGCCCAGGTGTATCAAGGCCGTTATTACGGCCAGAGGTGGTTGTTCTGGGTACTGATTTCTCTAGATTTATGCACCCAAATTGTGAAAATGTAATCACATGTCAGTTCTAGTATAATATATCTGTCCAATGAATACCCGTTTATCACCTGCATTTCTTCTCAGTGTAGCAATTTTAATGGCCAGTAGTGTAGTATTCGAATGTCTGATTTGTCGGTAATATACGGAGGCGTATACGGTCTTCAAATCGTTTCTGTGACAATAAAGTAGTAGGACCGCTAATACATTGCACATAGAGTCGTCATCGCAAACCGATCTGCCAACAGCAGTTCTGTCTTATCGCGGACACACTGCGATATCGATGCAGGAAATGTCCTTATAACCACAGCCACCCTCTCGCTAAGTGGCAAGGGCTCCGGCACACAACAGTGACTGGTGACAAAAACATCCCCTAACCCTGAATGTGAATTTACTAAGAAGTTTTCTGTCCATCCATAGATGAACAGAAAATCATTCCATGTGCAAAACGCTTCCACCAGTGCCCACTTCGCACTGCTTTCCACAATGAGCGTAATCCCGGTCGGTTAATAAAGCAGCCATGAACGCTTTAATGGGCCTGGATAAGACTTTTCAACATCCCTTTTTACGTTCAATCTCCTCATTACACTCCTCCACCTCACATTTTCACTCTACGTTATTTGTTGATGTCTCCCTTTCACAATACGGAAACATCGCTAAGTTCGCTTCATCGTGGACAGTTGCTCTGTAGAAACCATGTGTGTAAAACTATGAATCTCGGAACGTATTGCAAACGTTTGTTCTGGCTAGTAGCATCGATTAGGGTTTAACATGTAAACAGGACTACAGAAAATTTGTTTCCAAAATTGTGGTCATCTTAATGTTGTGTCCCACGTGTTAGCAGTTTAGATATGATTTCCTATTGAACTGTCCTTTACCATTAATATCCGATAAATCATAAATATGTCTCTGGATTTACAATGTCTAAGCTTCTTAATTCTCATGACACGATATTAATTATACGTTCCAGTTCTTTCAATGTCTAGTCAGCACAAATTTAGTGTTTTCATGGGGACTGTATCTCACGTCTCGTTTATTTCCCGAATCGCGTTGACAACGATCGGCAAAGATATTAGTATGATAGGGTCCAACTATTTTCTATATATGAAGATAGTATCTGTTCCCGAAAGAACAGGTACCAGTGATGACCGTGCAACTTCTCTAGAATGAAATAATTAAATCGACACCATAGCTCCAAACAGGCATTGATCTACATGTCACCAATTATGTACATCAACGCGTGTTTGCAGCTAGGGTTCCATTAATGATCATTTCAATTACTTTCTGCCCAACATCTCAAAATAATCTATTATCCACCACTCCAATGTCTAATTCAGTTATCAGAATGATATTTAATTAGGCTTATAATCCCTAACTTCCGACTACCAGGGAATACTGCGAACATGCACCATTGAAAACAAAGACTCAAAAGAGCTAACAATGCTGCGCATTGGTTTATATATTACTTTCAAAAGAAAACGCAGCTCTGTTATGCTTTCCTCGTATTCCCTTTGTACTACTTCGCGTTACTCTATTTGGAGTACCTACTGTTTGTAAAATTTTAGCTGACTATTACTTCGAAATACTACTACCGATTTTTGGTAGAAAGGGGAACAGCAGAACAATTGGGGCAATCGGCAGAGCGACGGGAGAGGATATGATATGTCTATCAGAAAGAAATGGAAGGAAGAATGGACCTCTACATTTGCGTTGAACATTGAAAGTGCTGCATATTTAATACGTCAGCATGCGAAGTACTACCTGTTGGTGATAAAACTGTATGTATGCGTGTCGTTCTAGGAATTCTCGCCAGAAATGGAAAATACTTTTTCCATTATGGCCGTGACACCCGCCAAATGTAACATAATTGTTGTCGCTGTGTAACGCAGAATGTCGTTTTATGTGGCCGAGCGGTTCTAGGTGCTTCAGTCCGGAACTGCACGACTGCTACGGTCGGAGGTTCGAATCCTGCCACGGGCATGAATGTGTGTGATGTCCTTATGCTAGTTAACTTTAAGTAGTTCTAAGTTCTAGGGGAACCTCAGATGTTAAATCCCATAGTGCTCAGAGCAATTCGAACCATTTGAAGAGGAGTACTGATTTCTGCAAAGAGTATTATTGTTAATTCTGGCTGAGATTTATTTTGCTTAGCTGAACAAAATGTGGAATACTGTTCAATGCAGTTCCTCTCGGAATATTAGGTTAAAACTACAGCCAACAAGCAGTCCCCATCCAAAGTATCTCAACTTGGATGGCGGACGATAATCGGTGTAATCAAAGAGGTACGGCCGTCGCCGCCAGTATAAAAAAATGCCGCGCCCCAGGTAGCCATGGGCATCTCTCCAGAGACACAGGTTTCACAATTGTCGGCCGAAATGGAGCCATATTTGATGCTATGATGGCCTTCTACCGCTGTGTAGAATGCAGCAATGAAAGTATGTGCGTAAGTGATGATAAAATACCGTCGCGAACAGCGCAGATCGCAAAAAAAAGAAGAAGCCGGTCACCCACCCAGCTTTTGGAAAAATGACCATAATCCATAAATATCGCTTGTCGGCATTTCAATGAGAAATTGAAAGGCGGTTGTCCTATTTGCAATGACATTTTTCAAGTACTTTTGGCCATAAACATGAACGAAGTTGAGAATGTGATACACCTACTCAACTTGTGTAGTGTAGGTACAACCATATTCGATCTGTTTCTGAGACCACAGGTGTCACTTCAAGACATTGCAGGAAATGTGTGTTGCACAGTCTGGCTATGTACTCAGTTGTAAACTGGTCTCCTGTGTAATCGAGAGGGCATTACATTTATTACTCTTTTGTACCAACGTATTTTGAGTAATGAAAACAAGTCTCTTTATGTTTAAAGCGGAATTTCAAGGAAATTCAGATTATATGGCTGAAGTTTGCCATCTCCAGCGGTAATTCGCTAGAATACCGATATTCGATTGTGCCATTCCAGTACTAATCGAAGCGATAGGTTTTGCAGGTGCCAGCAGCCAGCCAGCCACCCACCCAGCCAGCCACCCTGCAGCGGTCCAGCCAGCAGCCAGCAGCAGTTCAGCCAGCAGCCAGCAGCGGTTCAGTCAGCAGCAGTCCCGCCAGCAGCTAGAAACGGTCCCGCCAGCAGCCAGCAGCAGTCCAGCTAGCAGCTAGCCGTGGTCCAGCCAGCAGCCAGCAGCGGTCCAGCCAGCAGCCAGCAACAGTTCAGCCAGCAGCCAGCAGCGGTTCAGCCAGCAGCCAGCAGCAGTTCAGCCAGCAGCCAGCAGCGGTTCAGCCAGCAGCGGTCCCGTCAGCAGCCAGTAGCAGTCCCGCCAGCAGCGAGCAGCAGTCCTGCCAGCAGCTAGCAGTGGTCCTGCCAGCAGCGGTCCCGACAGCAATCCGCAGTGGTCCAGCCAGTAGCCAACAGTGGTCCAGCCAGAAGCCAGCAGCGGTCCAGCCAGCAGCAGTTCAGCCAGCAGCCATCAGCGGTTCAGCCAGCAGCGGTCCTGCCTGCAGCTAGAAGCGGTCCCACCAGCAGCCAGCAGCAGTCCCACCAGCAACCAGTAGCAGTCCCGCCAGCAGCGAGCAGCAATCCTGCCAGCAGCGGTCCAGCTAGCAGCCAGCAGCCAGAAGCGGTCCAGCCAGCAGCCACAAGCAGTTCAGCCAGCAGCCAACAGCAGTTCAGCCAGCAGCGGTCCCGCCAGCAGCAGTCCTGCCAGCAGCTAGCAGCGGTCCAGCCAGCAGCCAGCAGCGGTCTCGCCAGCAGTCAGCACTAGTCCAGCCAGCAGCCAGCAGTGGTCCCACCAGCAGCCAGTAGCAGTCCCGCCAGCCGTGAGCAGCAGTTCTGCCAGCAGCCAGCAGCGGTCCCGCCGGCAGTGGTTCTGCCAGCAGCTAGCAGCTAGCAGTGGTCCCGCCAGCAGTCAGCAGTGGTCCAGTCAGCAGCCAGCAGTCGTCCAGCCAGCAGCCAGCAACGGTCCAGCCAGCAGCCAGCAGCAGTTCAGCCAGCAGCCAACAGCAGTTCAGCTAGCAGTGGTCCCGCCAGCAGCTAGCAGCGGTCCCACAAGCGGCCATCGGCAGTCCCACCAGCAGTCAGCAGTGGTCCAGCCAGCAGCCAGCAGTGGTCCAGCCAGCAGCCAGCAGCGGTCCAGCCAGCAGCCAGCAGCAGCAGCCAGCAGCAGTCCCGCCAGCAGTCAGCAGCGGCCCAGCCAGCAGCCAGCAGCGGTCCCAGCCAGCAGCCAGCAACAGTTCATGCAGCAGCGGTCCTGCCAGCAGCGGTCCCACCAACAGCCAGCAGCGGTCCCAGCCAGCAGCCAGCAGCTAGGAGCAGCGTCCCTGCTGGCCAGCCCACCGGGACGCCCTCCGCCAGCAGCAGCAGAGTGGGGCTTCGGCACCAGTTTTCTTCGTCGCCTCTCCATCTGTTTTCTTCTGTTTTTAGTCTGCTTGCCCATCCCTTGTTTGCCACTGTTCTTTTGTTCTGTCCTGTGTCTTTCTCCTTTTCACAATGTCGACACCCACTGCCACTACTAGAGCCACCACCACTGCCATGATCTGCACATCTCCCTCCGCCGCCGCCACCGCTATCACGTGATGTGTCTAATCACCTCCCCCTCAGTCCATCCCCCCACTCCTCACTCTCCCATCTCCCTTACATTTTGTCACCCCATCCCAGGTGCTCCCTCCCGCACCTCCTCTGATCCCTTGCCTCCGCTCCCACAGCTCCTTCCGTTTCTGCGGCACCCGCTAGGGTGATGGCTCCACTTTCACCCTCGCCCTCTTCTTCGTCTTCATCATCGTTGTCTCCATCGCCTTCGCCCTCACCATCTCCGGCGCCGACTCCCGAACCGAGACCTGCCACTCCACGCCACATTCCTGTTGCTCCTGTCCTCCACACCTCCTCTGCCGCCGTCAAACGCCCCAGTGGCACCCCTCCCTCCTCTGCACCTAAAAAGGCTCCACCTCGTCCCCCTTCCCCTGCCCAGGATGCCATGGATGTTTCCCCATCTGTCCCTGCTCCCTCCTCCTCCTCCTCCTCCCCCTCCTCCTACCACCACTACCTTCTCTCCCGTCGTGATCCCTCCCTTCTTGAAGCCTGGAACCTCGCCCTCTTCATTCGCCAGCATTTTCCCAGTGCCCCCATCTCCCTCCTCACTCCTCGCCATGACTCAGTCATCATCTCCTCCACCAGCCCTACCCTCCAGACAGATATCCTTTCCCACATCCCTGTCACCCGCTTCGGCTCTAATGCCTCCCTCACCCCTGCCCCTTCCCCACCTCCCTCCCGCAAACCACAACCCCCGCTTTGCTCGCCAACCCTCACCACCGTGATCACTAGGCTTAGTCCGACGATCACGGAGGAGGAGGTGTTGGTGGAGCTCAGGGTGCATCCCCAACTGGAGGTGCATGCAGTTTGCCGTATTCACAGCTCCGCTGGCCCCACCCGCCTTATGCGGGTCTTTTCCAAACACGCCCCCTCCATTGACCGTCTCCCCAAGGAGGGTGCTGTCCTCTTTAACCAACATTACAAAGTTGACCCCTCCCGTTCCCCTCCTCAATCCCTCCGCTGCCAGAGGTGCTTGCGGTATAACGCACACCCAACATCTGAGTGCCACGAGGCCCCCATGTGCCCGCACTGTAAGCAAGCACAATTCGTACGGCAGTGCCCCAACCTCCAGTCCCCTCCCTTCTGTAACACCTGTAACCTCCCTCATCCAACGTACTCCCAGAAATGTAAGGCCTGACCCCCTCCTACCACTCCTGAACTCACTGTCCCTGTCCGCCCTCTGGACGCCCCCACCCCTCCTGGCAATTCCCTTGGACCCCCCTTACTGCTGAGGACATCATCAGATTCCTTACCACCGTCCTCCAAAATGTTCACCCTTTCCAGCGCCTGCACACCCTCCAACAGATATCCCTCGACATCCTTTCCGTCTTTCACCTAAAAATGTTTGCCACCTACTCCAACAACCAGGCCTATTTCACCTTCTCCCGTCCTGACACCCTCTTCTAAAGCCTTGTCATGGCGCGACAGCACCATATCCTGTTCAACATCCGCTCCCTTCCTGCCAACAAGAACCTGTTCCTGCATACCCTTGCCACCCACCGCATGGATGCCTTCCTCCTAAATGAAACCTTCCTCCAACCTCACCACACCATCCACACTTCGCCCTACCTCCTTCAGTGCTCCGATAATCCCCACTCGATTGCACGTGGCGGAGTTGCCATTGTTCACCACCACCAGATCCAGGTTCAGCTCCAACCGCTCCTTCCCGACCCCACCGAACACCTGATCCTTAGTCTCTTCTTCCCTGGCCTTACCATCACCTACGCCACCATCTATGTCCGCCCTAACGCCCCTATTCCCTTCGACTTCCTCTCCCACATTGACCATACCTTCTCCTCCTATGTGATCGCCGCCGACCTCAACATCCATAGTCGTTCCGCCGCCCAGTTATGGTGGTTGCATCGGTTCCTCCCTTCAAGGAGACCTCATCCCCATCTCCCAGCACACCCGTCCTGAATCCAACTCCACTCCCGATGTTATCGTCTCCTCCCCTAACCTCCTTGGCTGCATAACGGTGGATGTCCGGGAGCCTATTGGTAGCGACCATCTCCCTGTCCTCCTCACCGTTTCAGACGGTCGTCGCCCCCGCCCCGACCCTCGTAATGACCCTCCCCCAAAGCACGTCCATGACTATTCCCGTGCGAACTGGAATGCCTACCGGGATACCCTCTCCACCCAGGTCGATAGCCACCGCTTCACCTACCACCACCCTGACGATGTAACCCATGCTGCCTCCTTTCTCCAGCAGACCTTGTCTGAGGCCATGGAGGCCCACGTCCCTACTGTCGCCATCCACCCCCACCGTCCTACCTTACCCCCACAGGCCGTCCTCCTCCGTGAATCCCACCGTCTATACCATGCGTTCCTCCACACACGTGACCCAGACACGCTACGACGCCACCGACAACTCCAGCGACACATTCGAAATTTGCTCGCAGATAAGAAACGCCAGGACTGGCGACAGACAGGTGGGACCTGCCGAGGGAAAGGTCAGAGATGATGGAAAACGAGGGGATGGCAAGGGGCAGCAGGGGAAGCAGCAGGATGAAGAGAGTAGGGGCATCAGCGGGTACACTAAGAGGCAGGAAACACATGGGGGAGTAGATGAAGAGGGAAGACAAGGCAGGAGGAAGTGCAGAGATACAGAAAGGGCGCCAAGAGAGGGAGGGGAGAGGGGAAAGCCGCTCAGGAAGAGGGAGGGGGAGGAGAGGGAGCCCTGAGAAGGAGGCAGGAAGATGGGGTTAGAGTTGGTACGAAGGGTAGATGTCAGGGCGAAGTTCATCATCTGGGAGGGGTGGATGGCGGAAGTTGCGTTGGGAAAGGAGATACAGGGTGTGGAGATGGAGAGAGGGTGGGACACTATGGTAAAGGCGTGGCAACTGGTTGGGGGTGCAGAGGAAGGGAGATACCAGAGGTGAGAGGGATTGAGGAGGTGGAAAATATATAGTGTGTGGATGTATTCAAGGAAAAGGAGAAGTTGGGGGAAGGGGATGAGGTCGTAGAGGATGTGTGTGGGGGACAAAAGGCAGATGTGGAAGGAGAGGCGTAGCACACGGCGTTCAAGGATTTGGATGGCTTTATAGAACCGGGGAGGGGCGGAAATCCAAGCTATGCTGGCATAACAGAGGATGGGGTGGATCAAGGATTTGTAGGTGTGAAGGATGGTGGAAGGATGCAGACCCCACGTCCGGACAGACAGGAGTTTCAGGAGGCAGAGGCGGTTGTGAGCTTTGTGTTGGATGGTAAGGAGATGGGGAGTCCAGGTGAGCTGGTGTCGAGTATGAGGCTAAGGTATTTGAGGGTAGGAGTGAGGTGGATAGGCCTTAAATGGTGAGGGAGAAATCATGGAAGGAGCGGGTGGTGTGGCCTATGATGATTGCCTGGGTCTTGGAGGGATTGATACTGTGGAACCACTGGTTGCACCAAGCGGTGAATTGGTCAAGGTGGGTTTGGAGGGTACGTTGGGACCATTGAAGGGTAGGATAAAGGGCTAGGAAGGCACTGTCATCAGCAAACTGGAGAAGATGAACAGGTGGGGGAGGTTGGGGCGTATCAGCAGTGTACAGGAGATAGAGGAGAGGGGAAAGGACAGAACCTTTGGGCTCGCTGGCAGAGGTATAGAATGTACGGGAGTTGGAATTGTGGATAGTCACGTAGGAGGGACGATGGGAGAGGAAGGAAGCAACAAGACGGACGAAGTTGATGGGGAGAACATAGGTCTGGAGTTTGAAGAGGAGCCTGGGATGCCAGACACGGTCATAGGCGTTCTGGAGATCAAGGGAAACAAAGATAGCAGAGCGACGGGAGTTAAGTTGGAGGGAAAGAAGATTGGTAAGGTTAAGGAGCTGGTCGTCGGCAGAGAAGGAAGGCCGGAAGCCACATTGGGTAAGGGGAAGGAGGTGGTGCTGGTTAAGGTGGCAGTGAATACGGTGAGAGAGGATGGCCTCGAAGACCTTACTGAACATGGAGGTGAGGCAGATGAGACTATAGGAAGAGGTATCAGAGGGGGTTTGTTAGGTTTAGGGAACAGCAGGACACGGAAGGTCTTCCACAGGTCGGGGTAAAATCCAGTGGAGAGGAGGCCATTGTACAGGGTAGCAAGGACAGACAGGAAGGATGGGAGGGATTCCTTGAGGTGGCAGTAGGTGATGCCATCATGACCAGGGGCAGTGTTGTGTTTGGAGCAGAGGATGAGTGTGATGTCTTGTGCAGTGATGGGAGTGTTGATGTCTGAGGGGGGTAACCGATCCAGGTACTGAAAGCTAGGGGCAAGTGGGAGGGCAGAGGTGTCAGTGGGGTCAAGGATGGCGGGGAAGTGGGAGTAATCAAAATGGGGATTGTCAGGAATGGAGAAGACCTCGGATAGGTGGGAAGCAAATTGGTTAGCCTTACTGAGGTTTCAGGAAAGGGTGGATCGTCATGGAGGATGGGGTAATGCGGGGTGGGATGGCTACCAGTAAGGCAGTGGAAGGCTGACCAGTACTTGGAGAAGTTGACAGGGAGGGGGGAGTTGAGGCGTATGCATGTCTGGCGCCAGTCCCGGCATTTCTTCACTGTAAGGAGGTTCTGGATGTGTCGCTGTAATTTCCAGTGGCGAGTGAGAGTATCCCAATCACAAGTGCAGAGGAAGGAGCGGTAGAGCCTGCGGAATTCACGCAGAAAGATGGCCTGTGGAGGAAGCATAGGGCGGTGAGGGTGGATGAGTTTGGTAGGGACATGAGCCTCCACAGCGTCAGTCATGGTCTTCTGAAGGAAGGAAGAGGCATGGGTGATGTCAGCAGGGTGGTGAAAGGTGAGGGGGTGGCTTTCGACCTGTAAGGCAATGGATTCCTGGTAGGCATCCCAATTGGCACTGTGGTAGTCGTGGACAGACTTTGGAGGGGCAGCTGGGCAGATGGCTGCAGAGGTTGGACAGGTAGTGGAGATGATGAGAAGGACAGGGAGATGGTCACTACCAACAGGATCAAGGACATCAATGGTGATGCGACCAAGGAGGTTGTGGGAAGCGAGGATAATATTGGGGGTGGAGTTTCTTTCAGGACAGGTGTGCTGTGGGAGAGGTACAAGGTCACCATGGAGGGTGGCAAGGAACTGATGCCACCACCGAAGGGTGGCAGGGTCATGGCTGTGGATGTTGAGGTCAGCAGCGATCACATAGGTGGAGAAGGTACAGTCAACATGGGAAATGAAGTCGAGGGGGAGAGGAGCTGCGGGTCGGATATAGATAGTGACACAGGTGATGGTGAGGGAGGGAAAAAATAGGCTGAGGAGAAGGTGTTCAGTCGGGTCATTGAGGAGGGGTTGTGGCCAGACAGGGAGATGCTTGAGGTGGCCTCTAGCGACCATACCTCAAGCGAGGGGAAGGGGAGTGTCAGTGCGGGAAAGGAGATGGGGGAGGTGCGGACTACATGGTGGGGTTGGAGGAAGGGTTCATTAAGGATGAAGGAGTCAACCTGGTGCTGGGAGACGGTATGCATGAAGAGGTATTTGTTTGCAAGGAGTGAGCGAATGTTGAGGTAGAGGAGACGATACTGTTGTCGTGCAGGAGGTGGAGGTGGGAAGGGTGTGGGAAGGGGAGAGAGGGTCTTAAACGAGGGTGTAGAGGTGGGTGACGGTAAAGTGGGCCTGGTTGTGGGAGTGGGTGGCATAGGTGTTTAAGTGGAAAGCAGAGCGGGCGGCAATGGAAATCTGTTGGAGTGTGTGGGGAGCAATAGTAGGGGTGGATGTTCTGTAGGAAGATGGTGAGGAACCGCATGATGTCTTCTGCTGTAGGGGGAGGGTGGTGGGAATTGTTAGGGTGGATGTGTGGGTTGATGGGGAGAACAGGGACAGTGAGTTCAGGGTTGGTGGGAGGGGGTTCAGCTTTGCATTTGGAGGAATAAGTGGGGTGAGGTTCATTGCAGATGTTGCAGGAAGGGGGGAGGCGAGGTTCGGACACTGTTTAAGGAAGTGGGAGGCTTTACAATGGGGGCAGGTGGAGGTGTTCTTGCAGTTTTGAGTGAGGTGGTCGTCGTACAGGAGACAGTGCTGGAAGCGGTAGGCCTGAGGAGGGGAATGGGATGTGTCAACAGGGTGGCAGTGGTTGAAAATCAGGGCTCCCTGCGTGAGTGGGTGGTAGATGGAGGAGACGGACTCTGTAAATATACGCATGCGAAAAGGAAGGCCAGAGGAGTTATACATAGGGCAAGCTGAGAGGACTTCCAGGGTGGGGTAGGCGTTCAGTTCCGCCACACTTCAGCCTCCGTGGCCACAGGGCCGAGTTTTGTGATAATGGCGGTGAGCGTCGGCAGACGACAAGGGGGTTGGGGCCGACAAAGAGAGGAGGATGTAAGGAATGGGGAGAGGGATGCATGGGGCCCAAAGGTGATGTGGGGAAGGCGCCGGAGGAGATCAGTATGGAAAGAGGGAGACTTGATGAGAACAGAATCTCTGCAAGGGATAAGTTGGGTGATGGGTGCAATGGGGATGTATTTCCGGATTTAAAGGGTGCGGGTGCGGGCATCCAGGAATTTCGGATCAGGGTCAGCTAGGACGAAGGTATACAGGGAGGGCTGCAGAGGAGGGAGGTGGGGTGGTATCTATGGCGGGGTGAGCAGGAGGTGGGGCAGGCAGTGGCTTTTTGGATGAGGGAGTAGAGGAGGGGTCGCCACTGGGCCGTTTGAAAGATTTTTTTGTAGGTGTTGCCTGGGAGGAGGGATGAGGGACTGGATGGATGGGGAGGTGGTGGGAGGCAGGGCCCTCCGTCGAGGCAGTAGCACCGGGTGAGAGGGTAGGGCGCTCTGTTGCGGCGACTGTGGCGTGGCGGGTGGTGACTCGGGCAGGGGATGCTGTGGTAGTTGCAGGGGGGAGTCGTCTCGGCAGGCGACAGGAGTGGAAGGGGGATGGGGCAGGCGCAGGGGCAGGGGCAGTGGAAGGAGTGGCATTCAGGTGGGGATTCATGATGAGGAGGAGGTAGATGGGGAGCAGACCGTGAGTAGGGGAGGTGGATGAGACAGGTTAATTCCAGAGGAAGCACTCCATGATGTTACAGTGGGGGCAGGTGAAGGGGAGGTGTAGATGATGGTGGTAGTTGGGGTGTCCATGACTGTAAGCAGTGCCCACGGGTCACAGGAGTCGCCGAAGTAGAAAAGGAACTAAAACGGGAGACGGCGACGAGCACTGGGCAGTGGCGAGCACAAGGCGGCGGCGGCGGCAGTAGTAGCAGCAGCGAGCAGCGATAGGCGGCAGCGGCGGCGGTGGTGGCGAACACCGGGAGGTGGCGGCAGCGGCCAGACGGTGGGCAGCAGTGACGGCGTTAGACGGGCAACAACACGAAAGGCACGGTTGGGGCTCTGCCACGTCGAAGATACACCCTGAGTGTAGCCCAGGCTGTGTGAGTCGTCGATCAGGAAGTGAGGGAATCCAACCCTCAAATGATTGCAGGAGTTTTTTTTCTTTTTTTTCTTTATTGTTATTTTGAAACCTGTATTACAGGCAGGCCTGCAGCAGCATACGACGCCGCTCTTTAGCCGCAGAGAAACACAAATATACAAATGAGGACATTGAAAGAAAAAACATGGTGGACATATAAACGGAGACAAACACTTTTTAAAATACAAGGTGCCGTTCACGGGCGTAGAGTCCAAGATAAAATTGTTCAGACACTTGGACACAGACAGAGACGAAAATTGTCACATGTGAACGTAGGTGCACAAAACGAATAACACTGAATGACTTAAGCACAAAACGACGGCACACACAGAACACGAGGCGTTGATCTCTGGCGCGCGAATGTTCACTATCTGTGTACGAGTCCGAGGACCTGTCAAGAGAGGAGGAGGGGGGGTGGGAGAGGGAGAGGGGAGAGCAGATGCCATGGGCAGGGGAGGTAGGGGGAAGGGAGGAAAAGGGAGGGGAAGCCCGGGGGAAGAGGGAAGGAGGGAGGGGATGGGGAAAAAGGAAAGAGAAGGGAGGGACGGTGCCTAAAGGAAGGGACACAGGATGTGAGGGGGAGGATCAAAGTTGATAGGAGGGGTAGATGGAGGGGAGGAGGACATCATCAGGGAAGGGGAGCTGGCGGAAGTCACCTTGGGAGAGGGTGAGGAGGGTGGAGAGATGGAGACTGAAGGGGACGTGGGAATACAGGTGAGGTAGCGGACGGGGGTGGGAGAGGATGGGTGAGACAAGCGGATGAGGAGGATCGAGTTTGTGGGAGGTGTACAGGATCCATGTCCTTTCAAGGAAAAGGAGGAGGTGGGGAAGGGGATGAGATCATGCAGGATCCGCATGGGGGAGGGGAGACGGATGCGATAGGCGAGGCGGAGAGCCTGGCGTTCAAGGATTTGGCGGGATTTATAAAAGGTAAGGGGGCGGAGATCCAGGCCGGATGGGCGTAACAAAGGATAGGGCGGATGAGGGATTTATAGGTGTGGAGGATGGTGGAGGGGTCCAGACCCCGCATACGGCCGGAAAGGAGCTTGAGGAGACGGAGTCGGGAGCGTGCCTTGGCTTGGATTGTCCGGAGATGGGGAGTCCAGGAGAGGCGACAGTCAAAGGTGACACCAAGATACTTAAGGGTGGGAGTGAGGGCGATAGGACGGCCATAGACGGTGAGATAGAAATCAAAGAGGCGGAAGGAAGGGGTGGTTTTGCCTACAATGATCCCCTGGGTTTTGGAGGGATTGACCTTTAGCAACCACTGGTTGCACCAAGCGGTGAACCGGTCAAGATGGGATTGGAGAAGGTGTTGGGAGCGCTGCAGCGTGGGGGCAAGGGCAAGGAAGGCAGTGTAATCGGCAAACTGGAGAAGGTGGGGGGGGGGGGGGGGTGACGGCGGCGGCATGTCCGCCGTGTACAAAAGGTACAGAAGGTGGGAGAGGACGGAGCCTTGGGGCACACCGGCGGAGGGGAAAAAGGTGCAGGAATCCGTGTTATGGATGGTGACATAGGAAGGACGACGGGAGAGAAAGGAGTCGATCAGACGGACATAGTTAATGGGAAGGGTGAAGATTTGGAGCTTGAAGAGGAGACCGGAATGCCATACGCGGTCATAAGCTCGTTCGAGGTCCAGGGAGAGGAAGATTGCGGAGCGACGGGAATTAAGCTGGTCGGAAAGGAGATGAGTGAGGTGAAGGAGAAGATCTACAGAAGAGAATGATGGCCGAAAGCCACACTGGGTAACGGGAAGGAGGCGGTGCTGGCGGAGATGCTGGTGGATGCGGCGGGTGAGGATAGATTCCAGGACCTTGCTGCAGACCGAGGTAAGGCTGATGGGACGGTAGGAGGAGACGGCGGACGGCGGTTTGCCAGGTTTAAGGAACATCAGGATACAGGAGGTTTTCCATAGGTCGCGGTAGTAACCGGTGGACAGGACTACATTGTAGAGGCTGGCCAGGGTGGAGAGGAAAGAGACAGGAGCTTCACGAAGGTGACGGTAGGTGACACGATCGTGACCAGGAGTGGTGTTGCGTTTCGTGCGGAGTGTAGCAATGAGATCCTGTGTAGTGATAGGGGCATTGAGTTCTGTGTGTGCAATGTTGTCCAGGTACTGGAAACCAGGAGCGAGGGGAGGAACAGAGGTGTCAGTTCGATCGCGGACATCCGGGAAGAGGGAGTAATCGAACTGGGGATCATCGGGGATGGAAAAGACATCGGAGAGGTAAGAGGCAAAGTGATTGGCCTTACTAAGGGAGTCAGGGAAGGGATGATCATCATGGGAAATAGGATAGTAGGGGGAGGGTTTAGTGCCAGTAAGGCGACGGAAGGCTGACTAGAACTTGGACGAGTTGATAGGTAGGGTAGCATTTAAACGGGTGCATGTCTGTCGCCAGTCCTGACGTTTCTTAGCCGCGAGCAATTTTGCAGGAGGATGAATGTACTATATTTATAGCCTGCACAACTACTTATCACTTATAAGCAACCAGGGTTTTATTCACTACTAGTGGTGGGCAGGAAATTGGGTATCTGTTAGAAATCACTGTGACTGAGAGGCCATAGATATCACAATAACAACTTTACTGAATCTAACTGCAATTTCAGTCACAATTAGCAATCGCAAGTAGCATTTCACGTTCAACGCCGTGAGCCATCTGTTGGCCGAATTTAGTACTGCTTTCTGCGAGTTCAGTGACAAGTCGCGGCTAGAAGTCGCAAGCAGCAACTAAAAAGTGCAGTTAACATTCTTTGTCGAGTGCCATCTGTTGATCGACGTCCGTACTCTGTTACAAGAACCTTATGGTTCACGAGATCGATTGATGGTCGAAGAATTGATCCACAGCCGCCTATGTTATAGGCGGCTGTTTCAATCCCATCCATGCCACTTCTACCCCTCTCCAGGTGTGCCCCAGGGCCCTGTCCTCTGTCCTTTCCCCTCTCCTCTACCTCCTGTACACAGCAGATATGCCCCATCCCCCACTCCAGTACACCTCCTGTAGTATGCCAATGATCCCTCATCTCCACTCCATCCAATCCAAAGCCCACATCATACGAGGGTTGGATACCCTGACTTCCTTATCGAGCACTCGCACTGCCTGCGCTACTCTCAGGGTGTATCTTCGATGTGGCAGAGCCCCAACCTTTCCTGCCATGTTGTCCGCTCACCGTCACTACTGCTAGCCGTCTGGTCCTCGCCGCCGCCGCCTGGTCGCCCCCGTCTTCGCCCCCCTCTCGCGTGCTGCCACCATGTCCCAACCCACCATCACTATCATTTTAACCTCGCCCTCCGCTGCTTGAACCACCACAAAAAGGAGATCATCCTCCACCCACCTTCCTGTCCTTCCTTCTCTCCCTGTCCACCCCACCCCTGCGCCATTTTCGGCTGTAACTACCACCAACTCGCCCTCCCCTGTCACTGTCGCCCCATCGACTTCTACAGACATTCCACCACTCCCTGCACCACCTCCAACAGGCCCCGAGCCAACACGGATTTTGGCTTGCCGTTCCACAGTCTGTGACACCCACACCCCCTCCCTCTACGTCATCCGCTCCTCAGGGTGGTACTGTCCCCCGCTATCTCCCCCTGCAACCCATCCCCCAGCCCCCTCTCCACCCTGTCGTGACCACGAAACCTTCCAAGCACCTAAATGTTGACCCTTCCCCCCAAATCTCCTCAAAGAAAACCCCCAATCCCTATGACCCACCCACCCCCATGGACGCGACCCCAACCCCCACTCCTGCCACACCTGCCACCCATACCTTTCTCCTCTCCAATCCTGACCCTCAATTTCTTGATGCTCACTCCCTCACCCTAGCCATCTGGAAATACTACCCCAATGCCCCCATCTCCCTTCTGATTCCTCGCAAGGACTCGGTCCTCATTAAATCCCCCAATTTCTTCCTTACACACCGATCTCCTTTCCCTCATCCCACGTATCCAATTTGGCCAACGTGCAACCCTCACCTCCTACCACACACCATCCTCTCCCCGTCAGCCTCAACCTCCCCGACATCCGCCAACCTTCACCGCTGTGATCACGAAGCTTAGCTCCGTGGTCACAGAGGCTGAAGTGTTGGCGGATCTCAACTCCCTGCCCAATATCGAAATCCGCTTGGCCTGTCGCATGTTCAATGATGCCAGGCCGACTTATCTAATGGGGATATTCACCGAATCCTCCTCCTCACCGAGGGAGCCCTCATCGACAATCGCCATTGTAAGGTGGACCCCTCCTGTTCCCCAGTCCAATCCTACCACTGCAAACGCTGACTCACATACAAAGACCATGTTACCTCTGCCTGCAAGAACCCCCCTACTTGTCCCCACTGCAAAGCTTCCCACTTCCTCAAGAACTGCCCCAACCTCACCTCTCCCCCCTCCTGCAACACCTGTAACGAACCACATCCTACCTACTCCTTGAAGTGTAAAGAAAAACGTCCTCTAGTCACCCCTGAGATCACCGTCCCTGTCCGTCCTGTCGATGACCCCACCTGCCCCAAAAACTCGCTCCGCCCTCCGCCTACTGCAGAGGACATCATCCATTTCCTCACCATTGTGCTCCAAAACATCCACCCCTTCCAGCGCTCCCACACCCTTTCCCAAATCGCCCTCACTGCCTGGTCCATCTTCCATCTCACCACCTATGCCACATACTCCCACAACCAGGCCCACTTCACCTTCACCCCCTCACCACCCTCGTCTAACTCTCCCCTCCCATTGTACAACAACCCTACCATATCCTGTACCACAATATTTGCTCCCTGCCCACCCACAAACTCCTCTTCCTCCACACTCTCCGTCAGCACCATGTGGATGCCTTCGTCCTAAATGAAACCTTCCTTCAACCCCATATCTCGATCTCCACAGCTTCCTCACCATTGTGCTCCAAAACATCCACCCCTTCCAGCGCTCCCACACCCTTTCCCAAATCGCCCTCACTGCCTGGTCCATCTTCCATCTCACCACCTATGCCACATACTCCCACAACCAGGCCCACTTCACCTTCACCCCCCTCACCACCCTCGTCTAACTCTCCCCTCCCATGGTACAACAACCCTACCATATTCTGTACCACAATATTCGCTCCCTGCCCACCCACAAACTCCTCTTCCTCCACACCCTCCGTCAGCACCATGTGGATGCCTTCGTCCTAAATGAAACCTTCCTTCAACCCCATATATCGATCTCCACAGCTCCTTACGCACTTCACCACACCGATAACCCGTACACTCTGGCGCATGGCAGAGTTCCTATAGGCCACCTCAAGCACCTCCCTGTCTGGCCCCAACCTCTCCTTAACAATCCTGCCGAGCATCTCACCCTCAGGCTGTTCTTCCCCACTAAGTGTCACCTGTGCCACCATTTATGTCCGCCCTCACACCCCCATCCCATATGATTTCCTGGCCCACATTGACTGCACCTTCTCCACATACGTAATTGCCGCTGACCTCAGTATCCACAGCTGTGATCCTGCCAACCTCCAGTGGTGGCATCAGTTTATCACCACCCTCCAGGGAGACCTGGTTCCCCTCCCTCAGCACATCTGACCCGAATCCAACACCACTCCTGATGTGGTCCTTGCCTCTCCCAATCTCCTTGGGCGCATCACCGCAGATGTCTTTGACCTCACTGGTAGTGACCATGCTCCTGTTCTACTCACTATCTCTAGTGGTCGCCATCCCCGTGACGCTCCTCGCCCCGACATCCCTCCTAAGCTTGTCCATGATTACTCCCATGCCAACTGGGAAATCTACCTAGACTCCATTCACACCCAGGTTGACAGCCACGACCTTACCCTCCAATCTCCTGATGACATCTCTCGCACTGCTGCCTTCCTGCACCAGACCTTGTCTGACGCCGTCGCCACCCATATCCCCACATAAGCCATCCACCCTCACTGTCCTGCCCTGCCTCCACAGGCCGTCCTTCTCCTTTGAGAGTCCCGCCGCCTCTACCGCTCTTTTCTCCACACTCGTGACCGGTACACACTTACACACCACCGGCAATTACGACGACACATCCGCAACCTACTTGCTGCGAAGAATCGCCACGCCTGGCGCCATACATGTATACAACTCAACACCATGCTCCCCATAAACTCTTCCAAGTATTGGTCTGCTTTCCACCGCCTTACTGGGAACCGTGCCACCCACAGTACCCTCTCTTCCTTGATGACTGTCCCTTTCCTGACAACCTCAGTAAGGCCTACCACTTTGCCTCTCACCCCTCCGATGTTTTTTCCATCCCAGATGATCCCCACTTTGATTATTCCCTCTTCCCTGACATCATGGACCATACGAATACCTATGTTCCTCCCCTTGCTCGTAGCTTCCAGTACTTGGGCCACACACCACCATCTTAACATTCCCATTACTCCACAGGACATCAGCCTCACACTCCACACTAAATGCAACACTGCTCCCGGCCACAACTGCATTACCTACTGCCACCTCAAACACTGCCCACCCTCCTTCCTATCAGTCCTTGCCACCCTCTACAATGTCATCCTTGCCACTGGCTTCTATCCCGACCTGTGGAAAACCTCCCGTATCCTGATGTTCTCCAAACCCAACAAGCCTCCATATGATGCCTCTTCCTACAGTATCATCCAATCTGTATCACGTCAGTGTTCAGCAAGCTCTTGGAATCCATCCTTACCGGCGCATCCATCACCACCTCCACCAAAACCACCATCGCCCCAACACCCAATGTGGCTTTCGACCTTCCTTCTCTGCTGACCAAATCCTCTGCCTCACTTATCTCCTCTCCCTCCAGCTCAACTCCCGTCACTCCGCCATTTTTGTCTCCCTTGACCTTGAAAAGGCCTATGACCTGTTTATACTCTTAACCTACGCCCTTCCTGTCAACTACATCCATCTGATGCCCTCCTTCCTCTCCCATCGCCCCTCCTATGTTACCATTCATAATGCCAATTCCCACACCATCTACCCCTCTGCAGGTGTGCCCCAGGGGTCTGTAATCTCCCCTCTCCTCTACCTCCTGTACACAGTAGATATGCCCCAACCCCCCCCCCCCCCCTCCAGTACACCTCTTGCAATATGCCGATGACACTGCATTCCTCGCCCTCGCCCCCACCCTCCAACGGTCCCAACGCCTTCTCCAGAATCACCTTGACCTTTTTGCTGCATGGTGTAACCAGTGGCTCCTGAAAATCAATCCTACCAAGACCCAGGCAGTCATCGTAGGTCGTACCACTCGCTCCTTCCGGCTCTTGGATTTCTCCCTTACCGTCTGCACCCATCCTGTTTGCGTCACCATTGACCGTCACTTCACCTGGATCCCTCATCTCCGCTCCATCCAGTCCAAAGCCCACAACTGCCTCAGACACCTCAAACTCCTCTCTGGCCAGACATGGGGGTTGCACCCCTCTACCATCCTCCATACCTATGAATCCTTAATCCGTCCCATCCTTTGTTATGCCAGTCCCGCCTGTATATCTGCCCCCCCCCCCCCAAATTCTATGTCTCTCCAGTTCCTTGAGCATCATGCACTCTGCCTCGCCTTCCGTATACACCTCCCGTCCCCCACGCGGGTCCTCTATGACCTCATTTCTTTCCCCCATCTGCTCCTATCAGCATACTCTGCACCTGCCACTGCCTTGATGCCCCTCACCCCCTGGTTGCTCCTCTCCCCTCCCATCCCCACCCCCTGCCACATCTTCACTGTTGTGTCCCCCCTACACTCCATTCCTACACCCTTCATCTCCTTTCCCAAGGTGGCTTCCATCAACTCCCCCTCCCAGATGATGCCCTCTTTCCCTCCTATCAACTCTGATTCTCACTCCCCCTCCTTTCCTCTGTCCTTTTCCTGGGCTCCCTCTCCCCCCTTCCATCCTCTTTTTTCCCCAACTACCCTCTCTCTGCCCCCCCCTTCTCTCCCCCAAGTCCTTTTGCATTTCCCTCCTCTGCCTTTTCCCATTTCCTCTCATGAGTGCCCTGCCCCCCTGTCCCTCCTTTGGTTTCCCCCCCTTTCGTTTTCCCCCTCCTCTGTCCAGGTCCCACCCATCTACCCTTGGCTAGGGTGTGTCATCTTTGTGCCGACATTTTCGTGCAGTGTTTACAGTGAGTGTTCAGTCTCGTGTGTCTTTTCGGAAGTGTTGTGAACGGACATCATACTGTCGCTGGGTGTGATATTTACATCTCTTGCGAACAGAAACCAGACTGTCGCCATGTTTTTTAATTGTCTGTTTACTATGTTACTTGTCTAATTCCTGTGTATTTTATTAGCGTTGCCACCCTTTTGCTTTATGTTTTAACTTTCCACAATTTTCTGCCCTTTTACCATTTAAGTCACTGATTTTATCGCCTGCTTTTATTATTTATTTTCTTCATATTTTTAAAACAAATTCTGTAGACTGAAGAGCAGCATACTAATCTGCTGCCAGCCCGCACCCTTCGAGGGGAATCGAAACTCAATAAAGTAAAAATAAGATCTCATCTGTTTGGTCTATGTCACTGGGATTTTCCCCAGCTAGTTGAAAATTCCCAGAGTGGGGACAGGATTTCCAGTATTTCTTGATTTTCTTCCATTTCGTCTCTGGTCATTCAAGGGTTTACTACTTGTTTCTGCCAAGATGAAGTGATCACAGAGGAGAGAATTGTGGAATCATTCACTATTATGGATCAAGAGTATGCGAAATGTGGTTTATGGGGCAAAAAGTTGTCGTACACAACCAGCATGACGAACTTGAAGAAACATATGAAAAAGTCGCATATAATGGTGAACTTCGCGACAAATTCTTCAAGATCCGTCGACCCAGTTTTGCCAGAGCCAGGTATGTTGCAACAACTGATTGTTTTATGGGATGCTTAGTTAATTTTTGTCTGCACTCTTTTTTAAAACAGCGCTGTTAATATCAAGAAAACAACATGTTAGGCTGTGTGATATTTTAAATAGATCGTTTAGAAAATTTACTGTTGAGACTAGGACTCTGCTTTAAATTTTCTCCCTATGGAATCTGTGTCTGTAAGTCTAATAATCCCCATCAAGCTTAACTGAAATTTGAACAAGAGGTTCTCGCCGTCCATGGCACTTGAAAAGTGTGCGATTGTGCTGCAGTATTGGAAATGCCACGTGGTAGCCATAGCCAATAAGAATTCGACATAAACGCTTGACGCAGCCATTGATAACATGCGTGTACAACATTTACTCAGGGAAACACTTATAACTTCTTCCAACACAATCATTTCCTGTGAAAATTGCACAGTTGCTGCTACAATACTTACATGACATTAACTGTCCAAATTATAGTGAAGATCTCAGCTTCTGATTTCATAGAGTTAAAAATATATAGCATTGTGTAACAGGCTGCAGAGCTACCCACAAGCGCGCTCTATTTAAACTCGAACATGGATGTTCACTTCTCTGAAATTTATGTTCTACGTCAGACACTAATTAGAAATCAGTTTCCACTTTCTCGTTCCACTTTTGTTGCTGTGTAGTGTAACTCAAGGCTGCGATTTGATTTTGATTATACCAAATTCACATCGAGTGAAGTGTGATGTAATTTAAAATGTGAATTGTGTATTGTATTTCACGTGGCTAGATAATTACTGTTTTATAAGATTTCGAACTTAAAGTGGTGTGAGGAAAGGTTACATTGCATGTATAATTAATAGAACAGAATAGAATCTTTATTTGCCTTTCCATACAGTTGGCATCGTCAATGTGTTGAATACATAAAAGCAAAATATAATTACGCAATATTCATGTGCAGGACAAATAGATGCATATCCTAAGATAATGGTAATAATAGAATAATCGTAATTACAGTGGTACTGCACAGTCTTAACATAACATCAGTAGTAGTAGTTAATTACATTTATCACATATTATACAAAAGTATGTATATAATTATGTGTTATCTTAACTACCCTGTAGAAAAAAGTGTGAATGCTTAAACATTACTGTCACACATCTGTAGACATACTTCATTATGTAGTTACCACGTGCTTACTTCTATTGCATATTTCGTGTGTGTCACTGTTTAGAAACTCATCAGTTGAGTAGTATAGCATACATTCGAACCACACTTCCTATGGAATGCCTCAAACTGTTCATTGGTAGACTGCCCTCCGTTCTTATTGGTTAATGTCAGTCTTGAGTCTGAAGATCTAGATTACTATTATTTTGAATGTTATGGGCATGGAATTGCGATCTTAAATTAAAATTCTTAATGTTTCCTTTAGCATGTATTAAACAGTTGTAGGTACACATACTGGGCAGAATCATTGTCTTGAGTTCTTTAAAGTGTTTTTCGCAGCTTGGTCTTGGTGCTACACATAATATACATCTGCGTTCTTCTACCACTTCAAGATGGTACTTGAGCTCACTGAGTTACCCCAAATCAGTATTCCATACAACAATTGTGAATGAAAGAAAGAAAATTATGCAGAAATTAATAAAGGTTTACTAATAATGCATCTCATGTTGCGCAGTAGGAAGAGATTACTAGCAAGTTTGCCACATAGATGATTTATATGCTTATCCCATGTGAGTTTTTGATGTAAATGCAATTCCAGTAATTTAACACATTTGGTGCCTTGTTTAAATGTCTTTAGGGTGAAGTAAACTACTTCCATTTTGAAACTTCCTGGCAGATTAAAACTGTGTGCTGGACCGAGACTCGAACTCTGGACCTTCGCGTTTCGCGGGCAAGTGCTCTACCATCTGAGCTACCCAAGCACGACTCAGGCTCCGTCCTCACAGCTTTACTTCTGCCAGTACCTCGTCTCCTACCTTCCAAACTTAACAGAAGCTCTCCTGCGAACCTTGCACAACTAGCACCAGGCTGTGGCTAAGCCATGTCTCTGCAATATCCTTTCTTTCAGCAGTGCTGGTTCTGCTACGTTCGCGGGAGAGCTTCTGTTAAGTTTGGAAGTTGGAGACGAGGTACTGGCAGAAGTAAAGCTGTGAGGACGGGGCGTGAGTCGTGCTTGGGTAGCTCAGTTGGTAGAGCACTTTCCTGCGAAAGGCAAAGGTCCCGACTTCGAGTCTCGGTCCGGCACACAGTTTTAACCTGCCAGTAAGTTTCATATCAGCGCACACTCCGCTGCACAATTAAAATCTCATTCTACTTCCATTTTATTTTGTTTACTGGTAATTGATTGGCCCTGCACCAGTCACTGCTCATTTCAGTTACAACTTTGTTGTATTGTAAGACATCTTTCTTATTTTCTCCATCAGTGATGAGTGTTATGTTAACAGCATACAGTACTTGGAAACTAAATTGTACTCTAAATGTATATCCAGCCTCTGTTGCTGACACAATCTGTATGTTGATATTAAACTTATTGTTTTATAGGTGAAGCCTCTCTCGCAGTGGAGTTGCCAGAAGAAGCCACCACACTGGGCAAATAGTTCCCTCCACATCACAGCATTAGATAGCCATCACGGAAAATGTCCAGAAAAAGATGGGACTGATTCAAAAGAAGAAGGTGGATAGCAAATTAATGGGTCTGTTCACAAAAGACTATCAACCTTTCTTTACTGTAAATGACACAGGATTTCGTAGTTTTGCACATGCACTGCGTTCCGCTTATGAAATCCCAAGTAGAAGGACTAACGAATGTAATCTTGCCAGCAGCATATGCAGAAGCAAATGAGAAAGTTCAACAAAAGCTGCAAGGTATAAAGACAATTTGTTTAACAACAGATTGCTGGACATCAGCTTCTAATTAAAGTTAAATGGCTGTGACTGGACACTTCATAAATGAAGACTTCAAATTATAGTCTGCACTGCTGGAATGCAGTCATTTCAGTGGTGCCTATACCAGCTCAAATTTGTCCACAGCTTTGATTAAAATTACAGAAAAATTTAGTCTTGGTGACAAAATTTTAATGGTGGTCACGGACAATGCACCAAATATGAATAATGCAGTTTACACCATTCTCAAGTGGAAACATTTTGGTTGTTATGCCCATACACTTAATTTAGTTGTGCATAATGCACAATAAAACGTTCAGGAAGTCCACCAGAAAATCAAGAAATTGTAGGGTTTTTTAAAGGAGCAGCAGTGTGACAGAACGGCTCTTAACATACCAACAGAACAGTGGCAAAGTAAACATCAAGAAAGTGATACAGGACTTGCCCACAAGATGGAATTCCACCTCGTTTATGTTGGAATGTATTGTTGAATTATCAGAGGCAGTAAAAATTACAGTTGCCCTTTGTAATAGGTCCACAGAACTTCCATCACTGTCAGATGATGAGTGGGAAATCTGCTCCAAACTCTGTTCGATTTTGAAACCATTTGAGCAGATTTCAAGGCAGCTCAGTGCAGAAGAGTACCCAACTGGAAGCTTGGTAAGTTAATGATTTAGTTCATTTGACTCTTGTAAGTTCAATGCCATTTTATTATATACTTTTCTTATATGTTGTGTAGTTTTTCGCATATTTGTCTCAATTTTCAAGTTATAGTACTGACACGTCACCTTCTGGCAGTGTGTGATGAAATAGCCAAAATGCGGTTACAAGAAGTTTCAATGAAAGTTGTTGATGCATCGAAAGAGGGGCTTACTAACTAGTTTTTGAATCTTCAGCAGAGCAAATCCATTGGCCTTGCTACTCTGCTGGATCAATTATTCAAATCACTGGCATTTCAGAAACGGACACCAGCAGACAACACGAAGAAACAGTTAGTGAATATTGTTGCCCCGAAACTGGAAAAAAGTAGGCCTGAATGTAATCAGCCTTCACAACAACCTGTTGAGCCAAATAATTTGGCAACTGAGTCATTCTCTGTGTGGGGCATATTTGATAAGTGCACAGCCACAGGGGACAGTACAGTCATGTGCTATCGTAGAGGTCCAAACGTATGTTGACAGCTCAGTCATCAGCAGAAATGAGGATCCCCTGGCATGGTGGAGACAAAATCAGTTCATTTACCCAACCATTGCAAAAGTAGTCCAAGACAGATTCAATGTTGTAGCAACGTCTGTGCCTTGTGCACAGTGTTCTCTGAAGCTGGGCATTTAAGAAATCACAGAAGAATCCGCCTCAAGCCATCGAATATAGAAAAACTAATATTTCTGAATGCCAATGGTACTTGTGATTAGACACTGTTGCTGGTAAGTAATACATCAATAAGGCACACTACATTGTTAAACTGCTCATAATCAGAATAGTTGTTTATGAAGAATAATAATTTTCATTTTCAATAAGTCTCTTACAAGCATACACTCTGTTGCAGAAAATTGTGGACTCATGTGAGGTTTGGAAAATGTAGCGTCATTGATATAGGCAAATTGGACAGATGCCAGCATACCAAACACGGAATGCATCTAAATTATGAAGGAAAAAACTTTGTATGTAAAATGATAAATGAAATCATTGCGAACAGAGAGAGATAGCGGACAGAAAAATTCCATGTACCGTTATGGGACCAGCCTCAGCAAGAGAAAAAGAAGCATCCTCAAAAGCAGCAAAATCGTCAGTGGCGGAACCAACAGCTAAAACAACATATTCAGCGGTAACTATTGCCCGTCCTACACGCAACAGAAAACAAACTCAGCGTTTTTTATGGTGAGTAACACGAGAGATGAGGATTCAAAGTTGCGTGAAGCATCTCTCTCGTGTGTTCAATATGAGTTTTCCACACCCCAAGCGATACTATCAACTAATGTACTGAAAAAAGCCACTCCTAGCAAACATCACGCAAATGCAGAGGTGAGAAAAAATCAAACTTTGTCTTTATTCCACCAAAATATATGTAGCCTCAAGAATAAAATAGACCAGTTGCTAATAAATTTAAAAGACGAGTGTGAAAGTGAGCCTGATATGCTGTGTTTCTCAGAACATCACGTTATGAGTGGGATCCACATGATACAGACTGAGAACTTTAGTTTAGCTATTCATTACTGTAGATATGTTATGGAAAAAGGTGGTGTTGCAATATTTATAAAAAATAATATAGTGTATAAATCCCTAGATTTAAGCAAATACTGTGATGAACAACATTTTGAGGTGTGTGGCATTGAGTTAACAGCAGACAGTGCAACTGTTATTGTTCTGACTGTTTACAGGGCACCTGCTGGAAATCTAAATGTATTTCTAAAACAAACTGAATCACTTCTGCCCCACCTATGTAGGAAAACTAAATCTATCATTGTTATGGGTGACTTAAATGTGAACCTTTTAACAGAAAATAGAAACAAGACAGATTTTGAACATTTAATGTACTGTTACAATTTAGTACCAGTGGTGGACACCCCAACTAGAGTAACTGCCAGCTCTAGCACTTTAATAGATAATGTATTTGTAGATAAGGATATTTGCAATAACTTAACCATGAAAAATATTATAAATGGTCTCTCTGATCATGAAGGGCAATTCCTCACTTTAAACCAAATGAATGTACAAAGAAAAGAAAATTTCATTTGGAAAACATTTAGGATTATAAACAGACACACCACTGAAACCTTTAATCAGCAATTACGGCTTGTAGACTGGTCTCCTGTATATGCTACAGTTGATGTTAATTCAAAATTTAATATATTTATCAATGAAGTTACAAGCCTTTTTGAAGAAGCATTTCCTAAAAATTCAGTGAGAGAAAAACTGTTCAAATCTGGAAACAAGCCTTGGATTACTAAAGGCATCAAAATCTCTTGTAAAACAAGAAGAGAACTATATGCTGCAGCCAGGAGTTCAAATAATAACAGTAGCGTTACACACTATACAATCTACAATAAAGTTCTGAATAAGACAATTCAGGCAGCAAAGAACATGTGCATGAAAGCAGAAATTGACAACTCGAGCAATAAAGTAAAAACTATCTGGAAATTTGTAAAGAAGGAAACGGGGAAAAATGCAGTTTGTAGTGAAAATATCCAAATCAAAAGTGAGGGTAATCTTGTTAGCGATCCAAAAACAGTTGCAGACATATTCAACGACAATTTTTTAACAGTAACAGAAAAAATAGGTTTACAAGGGTCCATGAAGCAAGCCATCAATCTTTTGAAAGCTATAGTACCTGGTTCAGTACAACAAATGAAGGTAAAAACAGTCACTGTTCAAGAAATTGAAAGAGTTATTAAATCCCTGAAAAGTTAAAACTTTGCTGGAATTGACAACATTTATAACAAATTATTAAAATACTGCTGCAACCATGTAAGTAAAGTCCTTTGCCTCATTTTTGATGTGTCACTTAAGCAAGGAATAGTTCCTGAGAGGCTTAAGTACACAGTTGTAAAATCACTGTATAAGAAGGGGGATAAGACAGATACTGCTAACTATAGGCCAATATCACTACTGACAAGCTTTTCAAAGGTTTTAGAGAAACTAATGCATGCCAGGATAGTTAAGTATCTCAGTGAACACAATAGCTTCAGCAAAAGTCAGTTTGGATTTCAGAAAGGTTTGTCAACAGAAGATGCAATATTTGCATTTACTGGTAAACTCTTGGAATCTATCAACAAAAAACTGAAAGTGATTGGCATATTTTGTGACCTAACAAAAGCAATTGACTGTGTAAATCACGAAATTCTTTTACAAAAAGCTGCACATCTCGGTATAAGTGGTGCAGCAGGGAGATGGCTCGACTCATGTCTGCCAAATAGGAAACAAAAAGTTGCAGTAGATAGTCAAGATTGTGTCCAAGTATCTTCAGAATGTGTTACCATCACATGTGGAGTGCCGCAGGGCTCAGTTCTGGGCCCCCTACTTTTTATTATATTTATAAATGATCTTCCTCTCTCTACGGAATATCGTAGATTCACCATTTTCGCGGATGACACTACACTACGTATTGATAATTCAGTAGATAAGCTTGAGGTAACGGCAAATAAGGTTTTAAATGAGATGGTGAACTGGTTCAACATTAATGGTTTTATTTTAAATTACTGTAAAACAAACTACATTCAGTTCCACAAAACATCCAGAGATGAGGAAATATTTGTAAAGGTAGGTCAGCAGACAATAACCAGGGTAGATTCCTCAAACTACCTAGGCTTGCATATTGATAGCAAACTGAATTGGTCAAACCACATCGTGGATCTGTGCAAAAGACTAGTTCAGCAACATACGCATTGCGCACTGTTTCTTCTTATAGAAATATGGAAACCATGAAGTCAGCATATTATGGTTACTTTCATGCAATTATGGCATTTGGAATTATATTTTTGGGAAATCAGCCACTGGCTAAAAAAGTACTGCGTGTACAAAAAAAAGCCATAAGGATCATGTGTGGAGTCCATCCTAGAGCCACATGCAGGAATCGTTTTAAGAAACTTGAAATACTTACATCCACTGTGCAATATATATTCCCGTTGATGTGCTTCATAAGGAACGAAAAATCCATCTTTTAGCTGAATAGTGCATATCACAGTCACAATACTAGAAGGAAACATGATATCCACTATGAACAGCCAAATCTAAGTATGGTGCAGAAAGGAGTTCATTTCAGTGGCTGTAAGATTTTTAATGCCCTCCCTTCAAGAATTAAGTGTTTGGTAGATGAGGATCTCTTGTTTAAAAAAACCTTAAGGCAGTTCCTATTGCAAGGATCATTTTATACATTAGAAGAGTTCCTGAACTACAGTGTTTAACATCTCTTGTATTGTAAATTGCAAATGTATGCCCAAATTTGTATTTGTAATACCGAATATTTTTATTGTAAACATATATTTTGCAATATTTATTTCTCTGTAACACTTATTATTTTGTAATCTTTATCTCTCTCTAAAATGTATTTTTGTAGTGGGACCTAAGTCACTGTTTACTGTTTTTTGTTTTGTAATCTCTATCTATATCTAAAATGTATTTTTTTGTAGTGGGACCTAAGTTACTGTTTACTGTTTTTGTTTTGCTTTATGTATTACCATAAATTCTGGCCAAAAGCTTGTAAAATTTACACGTTCCATATCCTGTGATAGTGTCACAACATGGATCACCGGAACAAGAGATAAATAAATAAATAAAATAAATAGCAATTTAACCGACAGAAAGAAGATGCTGTGATATGCAAATGATTAGCTTTTCAGAGCATTCACACAAGGTTGGCGACAGTGGCGACACCTAAAACGTGCTGACATGAGGTAAGTTTCTAACCGATTTCTCATACACAAACAGCAGTTGACCGGCGTTGCCTGGTGAAACTTTGTTGTGATGCCTCGTGTAAGGAGGAGAAATGCGTGCCATCACGTTTCCGACTTTAATAAAAGTCGGATTGTAGCCTATCACGATTGCGGTTTACCGTATCGCGACATTGCTGCTCGCGTTGGTCGAGATCCAATGACTGTTGGCAGAATATGGAATCGGTGGGTTCAGGAGAGTAATACGGAACGCCGTGCTGGATCCCAACGGCCTCGTATCACTAGCAGTCGAGATGAGAGGCATCTTCTCCGCATGGCTGTAACGGATCGTGCAGCCACGTCTCGATCCCTAAGTCAACAGATGGGGACGTTTGCAAGACAACAGCCATCTGCACGAATAGTTCGACGACGTTTGCAGTAGCACGGACTACATTTCAGATGTGTTATGACCCATGGCTCTACCCTTCATTCGATTCTTGCGAAACCACACATTTCAGCAGGATAATGCACGACCGAATGTTGCAGGTCCTGTACGGGCCTTTCTGGATACAGAAAATGTTCGACTGCTGCCCTGGCCAGCACATTCTCCAGATCTCTCACCAACTGAAAACTCAGGTCAATGGTGGCCGAGCAACTGGCTCGTCACAATATGCCAGTCACTACTCTTGATGAACTGTGGTATCGTGTTGAAGCTGCACAGGCAGCTGTATCTGTACACGCCATCCGAGCTCTGCTTGACGCAATGCCCAAGCTTATCAAGGCCGTTATTACGGCCAGAGGTGTTTGTTCTGGGTACTGATTTCTCAGGATCTATGCACCCAAATTGCGTGAAAATGTAATCACACGTCTTGTAGTATAATATATTTGTCCAATGAATACCCGTTTATCATCTGCATTTCTTCTTGGTGTAGCAATTTTAATGGCTTCTAGTACTACAAAACTACATAAAGCCCTTAACCAATTAACCAGCTACTAATGTACTACAAACGCTACAGATTTTGTGCTCTGTTTGTTGATTTGTTTTGGCACGTTTAACTCAGAGATGATTGTCTCTGCTACTGGATGCACCCTCCTACTACCCCGGTCAACAGACATTGTCTGCCGGATTCTTTGGGCATCACGTCGGCGGCTTTCCCACTATGCCAAGTAAAGCTAGAGCCACACGCGGAACACGTTGGTCTACCCTCTCGCCAGTGCCACATGGACACACGAAGCCCGGTCTTCCTGCGACCATACATTCCTGTGACCACCCCTGCCAGCAATGGCGTACAGTGGCTACTTTCCTGCCAAGTCTTTCTGCAGTATCGCGGAAGCAACATCCACCTTCTCTTACGCCTACTACACGGTCTCGTTCAAACTCAGTGTGATGTTCATAATGGCGTCTTTGTCGTCTTAAGGGGAGTTGCGACGCCCTATCCCGACAACGTTACACTATTGGCCATTAAAATTGCTACACCAAGAAGAAATGCAGATGATAAACGGGTATTCATTGGACAAATATATTATACTAGAACTGACATGTGATTACATTTTCACGCAATTGGGATGCATAGATCCTCAGAAATCAGTACCCAGAACAACCACCTCTGGCCGTAATAACGGCCTTGTACTTTTTTTGTACGTTATCCTAAATAATTGTAATTGTTGTTCTTATGGTCTTCAGTCCAGAGACTGGTTTGATGCAGCTCTCCATGCTACTCTATCCTGTGCAAGCTTTTTCATCTCCAAGTACCTACTGCAACCTACGTCCTTCTGAATCTGCTTAGTGTATTCATCTCTTGGTCTCCCTCTACGATTTCTACCCTCCACGCTGCCCTCCAATACTAAATTGGTGATTCCTTGATGCCTCAGAACATGTCCTACCAACCGATCCCTTCTTCTAGTCAAGTTGTGCCACAAACTCCTTTTCTCCCCAATTCTATTCAATACCTCCCCATAAGTTATGTGATCTACCCATCTAATATTCAGCATTCTTCTGTAGCACCACATTTCGAAAGCTTCTATTCTCTTCTTGTCTAAACTGTTTCTTTTCCATACATGGCTACACTCCATACAAATACTTTCAGAAACGACTTCCTGACACTTTAATCTACACTCGATGTTAACAAATTTCTCTTCTTCAGAAACGCATTCCTTGCCATGGCCAGTCTACATTTTATATCCTCTCTACTTCGACCATCATCAGTTATTTTGCTCCCCAAATAGCAAAACTCACCGACTACTTTAAGTGTCTCATTTTCTAATCTGCTTCCTTTAGCATAACGAGATTTAATTCAACTACATTCCATTATCCTCGTTTTGCTTTTGTTGATCGGCGAACCTCAAAGTTTTTATTTCTTCTCCATCGATTTCAATTCCTGCCTCGAATTTTTCTTTTGTTTCCTTTACTGGTTGCTCAATATATAGATTGAATAACATCGGGGAGAGGCTACAATCCTGTCTCACTCCCTTCCCAACCACTGCTTCCCTTTCATACCCCTCGATTCTTATAACTCCCATCTGGTTTCTGTACAAATTGTAAATAGCCTTTCGCTCCCTGTATTTTACCCCTGCCACCTTCAGAATTTGAAAGAGAGTATTCCAGTCAACATTGTCAAAATGCTAGAAACGTAGGTTTGCCTTTCCTTAATCTATCTTCTAAAATAAGTCGTAGGGTCAGTGTTGCCTCACATGTTCCAATATTTCTACGGAATCCAAACTGATCTTCCCCGAGGTCGGCTTCTGTCAGTTTTTCCATTCGTCTGTAAAGAATTCGTGTCAGTATTTTGCAGCCGAGGCTTATTAAACTGATAGATCGGTAATTTCCACATCTGTCAACACCTGCTTTCTTTGAGATTGGAATTATATACATAACATTATGTTCTTATTTTAGTTCAGTAAACTCAGAATGTGTGTTATTACTCCCTGAATATTCGAGTATTCTACTCGAGGTGTTTTCTGAGGTTTCGGGAAAAATGCAACAGAAAATGTAAATTTTCAGGAACGTCTTCTAAAGTTTCAAAAACAGTAACTCACTAAATATATACCTAATTTCTTGTTTTTAGTCACCCTGCATCATACTGTATATCATCGCCTTGATATTTCTCCAAGTTTTTTCTTCTTTCTGAACTTCTTATTGGCCGACCGTGCAGCATACTCTGCTTTATCAAATGGTTCAAATGGCTCTGAGCACTTTGGGACTTAACTTCTCAGGTCATCAGTCCCCTAGAACATAGATCTACTTAAACCTAACTAACCTCAGGACATCACACACATCCATGCCCGAGGCAGGATTCGAACCTGCGACCGCAGCGGTCGCCCGGTTGCAGCCTGAAGCTCCTAGAACCGCTCGGCCACAGCGGCCGGCTCAGCTTTATCAATGCGAACCTTGTCCATCCGTTCAAGTTCTCTGATGCAATTTGCTCCAGGATTAATTCCCGTATGCTGCAACTCTTTCACCCTACCAATGTTGCCATCATTAAAAGCAATGACAGCATCACTGACCGCCCACTTTAGTGTCTTCATTAAAAAAAAAAATGTTAGGCGAGTCCATATAAGATTATTGAACGACTCATTGGGATTTTGAGTCTGACCATGCAGACATTTCTTCAGTAACTCAGGATTTCCCAGATCTCTCTAAATAGGTTTTATGATATCCATGACTGCTGCTGGGATGGAATATTTATAGCTGTATGAACTGTTTGGGTACTGGGCATTGTGGTAATTGCACTATGAATCAGGTCCAGGAGAGTGAAGGTTAGCGCGGCTGCACCATCGGAGGTTCGAGTCCTCCCTCGGGCGTGTGTGTGTGTGTGTGTGTGTGTGTGTTGTCGGTAGCGTAAGTTAGATTAAGTAGTGTGTAAGCCTAGGGACCGATGGACTTAGCAGTTTGGTCCCATAGGATCTCACCACAAAAAAGAGCGAAGGTGGTGTACTGGTTTTTCATCAGTTGACAGTCTGTGGAATAAGGTAGCCCATACTGCCTGCTTTATTTTCAAACTATTATTTCTAATGAGCATCCCATAATACTGCTGTAGTTCATCAATCATTTTGACTGTCACACTGCCTCTTAAGGTTTTACCATCATGAAGTTTCTTGTCCGTCAATCCTTGTTTCAACTTCCTCGACCTGGTGCCTCTTCTGAACATGGCCTTCATAACACAGCAATCCACAGCCTTCTATATAAAAAAATTACCGATTTTATTAGATTTGTAGATTATATTTAAAAAAGTAAAATAAAATACTTGCCACGTGCGTTTATAACTGATATATACATAATTTTTTTCAGAATATTGCAAATTTTATAATGAGATAAAAATCCGTAAACGTGAAAAATTTTTTTTCCTTTCTAACTCTTCTTGGGGGGGGGGGGGGGGGCGGGGGGTAGGGGTAGGACGTCAAACGGGCCGACTTGGAACAGGGGAGCCACCACAGGACATTTTAATTTCCACTGTCTGTACTTTTACCAGTAAATTCCTAACACTTTGTCGGCATGACCAGGAAGGATTCATGATTCACACTTATAGCAGCGGAAGTTCAAAAACATAACAAAATAATTTTTTTACATGTGAAATTTCATCATTTTCTTCTCTATTGGCTGTATTTGTTGCTATAGGTATACTTTTCTTCATAAGTAAGAGAGATTCTTCGATGAATGTGGCACAGCATACAAACCATACTTACAGGTGTATGAAACTCTAGAATTTCCCATATCTATTAGAAAATGTGGTAAAAATTCAGATAATTAACATGAAGTTTAAAACGTAGCAGCTCGTTCGTTTTTTTCATAAATTAAATAAATTTTAGAGTTTCATACCCTTGAAAGTATGGTTTGTGCGCTGTGCAAAATTCATCGAAGAATCTCTCTTGCTTATGAATAAAAGTGTATCTATAGCAATAAATGCAGCCAATAGTAAGTGAAAAAATGATGAAATTTCACATATAAAAAAAACATTTTGTTATGTTTTTGAACTTCCACTGCTATGAGTGTGAATCCTTCCTGGTCATGCTGACAAAGTGCTATGAATTTACTTGTAAAAGTATAGAAAGTGGAAATTAAAATGTCCTGTGGTGCCTCTCCTACTCCAAGTCGGCCCGTTTGACGTCCTACCCCGCTTAAGGGCATGCTTTACTAGCATCAACTCATCACTTCCAGTCGCAAAGGCAACTAACGCTCACGACCGCTATAGCGTGTATTTATAGCAAACGTGATACGCAACTCCTAGTGGCGCCACTAGCAGCCACTCTTATGTGACTGGCGCAGAATTTGAATACACACCATCTTTCAGATGTACAAACACGCCTACCAGTTTTCGTTTACCTCGCACAACTTTTTGTTGATGTGGGGACTTTTTTCCGTCAGTGTATTTGACTGTGAGCATTGAAGCGAGAAAAAATTGTAGGACAGGTCTCAAATTATGCCTATAATTTTTTGAAAGACGCAAAATCCTCTCATCACTCAACACCGGATGAATGTAGCCTAGGAAAGTCGCGCTTCAGCGAAAGCCAATTTATGACGCTTCTAACTGTCCGTGACGTCATATCTCTTGAACGACGGCATAATTTTCCAGGTGCGTTCAGTGCTGCAGTTGGATGCTGTCTGGAAGCTGTTCTGAGAATAGTGGCGCCACTAGCAACGAAAAAAGTAACAAAATAAAAAGTTGTGCCGGGTGCCGCCGTTTTGCTGCAGGAAAGGGGGAAAAGTGGGAACCGATTGACTTTTTTGTTTTCCTCATTTACTTGGAAATGCCGACGAGAAAATGTTTCGCAAAGGTTTGAAATTACATGTAGTGATTGGGGCGAAGTCGCTAAGTGGCGTCATTCCCAGAAATTTTAGGCATAATTTGAAACCTGTCCAATTTTTCTCACTTACATACTGACAGTCAAATACCAAGGGTTTATGTGCCGTCAGTTGAGCTGCCCGAAGAAATACACACAGTTTCCAGCTGTAATAGTTAACTTATTGTAATAAGTGTCGAACAGTCTTCCCACAAACACCTCAAATACTTCACGGCCTGATGTTTTCTGCACAACAATAACTATACCACTAAAGTGGACTACTTCTGTCAGTACAGACTGACCGTTTTATCTTTATATCAATGCATCCACAACTCAACAACTGAGCTGCTCTCCATGGTAAAATAAGCATTCATGGCTTGCTCTGCCACATGCCCTTGGATGTACTAATGGACCCGAAAATGTATGACTTGTAATAGCTACAATTATTAGTCTTCACATGATGTAAATATTGATGAAATTTTGTTCAGTACACTGTCCTCGTTCAGCAACAGAAATATCTGTACTTATACCTGTCGGACTGTTTATATTAAAATACACTAATGTTTAGAAAAAACAGAACACCTTGAATGACTAGATATAGGACGTTCATACTCACAGAACAGATACATTGGTATGTTGTGCAGGAATGATTACTATTTCAGTCACCTCAGTTCTGCACATGTCCTGCTGCCTAGTAGGCACAGAGTCTGCCATCGGCATTGATAACTTGTTCCATGCATGATGGCATCGACGCATATAAGGCGCAAAGGACATTCATGCTGCACGCACCTGGTTGCAAAGTTCGTCTGCAGTGGTTGGCACTAAATCACAGCACTGCACCCGTCGTTTTACCATATGTCACAGATTTTCGATTGGCGGGCCGGGTCAAAAGGCCGACGTCCTGTGATACCAGGAAGGCACGTGTCTGTGCAGCAAGATGTGGCCATGCATTGTCTTGCTGAAAAATGGCGCCTGGGCTGTTGTGCAGAAAGGGTGTGGCTGCAGGTCATAGGATGTCATTCACGTAGGTCACAATGGTGATACTCCCCTGGACACACACCAACTGATTTGTGGTTGTACCCAGTAGCACCTCACACCATAAGGGCTCGACTTGGAGCTGATTGTTTTGTGTGAATGCAGTCACTGTGATGCCACTCCCCCTGCCTGCGGCGAACCAAAATGCGGCCACCATTTTCAAACAAACAGAATAGGGATTCATCCGAAAACACTGTCTGATGGCAATTCTGTCCGCAGTGACGTCGTTCCAAACACCATTGCCGTCTACCATGTTAGACAGCCAGTGTGGCTGTGCAGTTCTAGGTGCTTCAGTCTTGAACTGCGTGACCGCTACGGTCGCACGTTCGAATCCTGCCTCGGGCATGGATGTGTGTGATGTCCTTAGGTTAGTTAGGTTTAAGTAGTTCTAAATTCTAGGGGACTAATGACCACAGATGTTAAGTCCCATAGTGCTCAGAGCCATTAGCACAAATTTTTTCGTCTACCATGTCACTGCACATTTGTCAAAGGTAGGTGGAGAAGTGGGCGACGCATATGTAACCCTTGCCGTAATGACCGGCGATTGACTGTCACTCCTGGTAGTGCGTTCCACTGTTTCACTGCTGCGCCAGAGCTGAGGAGGACGGTGGTCCATCCTGCAATGCCATTCGGATGAGGTGTCGATCTTATTAGCGGTGATCCGTTTGGTGCAACCTGACCCATCCTGTCCTGTTCTTCAGCCTTCCATGAAACATTATGCACGCTCCTGTTGCACAACCAAAACACTTTGTCTCACATGATCAGCGATTCCCCAGATGGATGCATCAAATTCTCTCATGCCAATAATACGTCCTCTTGCAAACTCAATGATTTGATGATACAGTTCGTGCATACATCTGTCAGGCATCCTCCACTTCCGCTGTAGTCACACTGATCCATTACCTGCGGTTTATAGCGTCAACGAGATCCGTAGGCACATTTTACAGGTACGTAGTGTTGTGCAGTGATATTGGTCTTGACTGTGCACCCACAAGGGGGCTATGTTCAAATGGTAATCATTTCTGCAGAATATACTAATGTATATGTCCTGTCAATATGAACGTTCTATGTCTAGTCATTAAAGATGTTTTTTTTCTGAATATGACTGTATTATATATATATATATATATATATATATATATATATATATATATATATATATATATATATCACTAAAAATATGACCTATGTCTGTCTAAGCTGTTTTATTGGACTGCTGTGTAAGACTTGGAGGTATATCTGTGAACAAGTTTTCAATATTTTTGGTAACAGTATATATCACATTTATATTCATATTAGAAAATCTATAGCCTATCTCCAATCGGATGTTCACTAGAGTATTGTGTAAAAGTTGGAAGTAAATAGGTCAAATACTTTTCGAGATTTTCGTTACAACATTAAACAATAACTTGTTATTTACACTATGTGATCAAAAGCATCCGGACACACGGCTGAAAATGACTTCGTGGTGCCCTCCATCGGTAATGCTGGAATTCAATATGGTGTTGGCCCACTCTTAGCCTTGACGACAGCTTCTACTCTCAATCAGGTGCTAGAAGACTTCTTTGGCACTGGCAGCCCATTCTTCATGGAGTGCCGTACTGAGGAGAGGTATCGATGTCAGTCAGTGAGGCCTGGCACGGTCGGCATTACAAAATATGCCAAACGTCTTCTGTAGGTCAGCACTCTGTGCAGGCCAGTCCATTACAGGGATGTTACTGTCGTGTAACCATTCTGCCAGAGTCCGTGCATTATGAACAGGTGCTCGATCGTGTTGAAAGATGCAATCGCCATCCTCGAATTGCTCTTCAACAGTGGGAAGCAAGAATGTGCTTAAAACATCAATGTAGGCCTCTGTTGTGATAGTACCACGCAAAACAATAAGGGGTGCAAGCCCCTTGCATGATAAACACGATTACACCATAACACCAACGAATCCTAATGTTACTGTTGGCACTACAGACGCTGGCAGATGATGTTCACCAGGCATTCGCCATACCCACACCCTGCCATCCCGATTCGTCACTCCACACAACATTTTTACACCGTTCAATCGTCCAATGTTTACACTCCTTACACCAAGCGAGTCATGATGTGTGTCTTATGAGCCGCCGCTCGACTGTGAAATCCAAGTATTTCCACCTCCAGCCTAGCTGCCATAGTACTTGCAGTGGATCCTGATGCAGTTTGGAATTCCTGTGTGATGGTCTGGACAGATGTCTGTCTATTACACATCTTGACCCCCTTCAACTGTCGGCAGTCACTTCACTATCACATCGGAAACAGTGGAACTAGGGATGTTTAGGAGTGTGGAAATGTCACGTACAAATGCATGACACAAGTGACACCCAATCACCTGATGAAGTTCGAAATCTGTGAGTTCCACGGAGTTGCTCTCTCATGATCTCTAATGATTACTGAGGTCACAGATGTGGAGCACCTGGCAGTAGGTGGCAACACAATTCACCTTATATGAAAAACATTTGATTTTATGTGTGTCTGGATACTTTTGATGATATAGTGTAGTAGTATAGCTATGCCTTGTGCGGAGTGAGAAGGAATATACATACTTTAGGAGCAAAACTGTAACAACTGTCTGGATACTTTTGATCATATAGTGTAGTAGTCTAGCTATACTGTGTGTGAAGAGAGAAAAAATATATGTACTTTAGGAGCAGAACTGTAACAAGAGGAGGTATCCTATGTTGTAGCAACTGCATTCGTGCCAATGTTTCCAGGACGGCGCGTAGCTCTCTGCTGCAGACTGACCGCAACGCACGACCCCCCTTACCTCCTGCACGCCTCGCTGCCCTCCCGCTCAGCAGCAACTCGGCAGCTGACAGTAGGCAGAGCATCAGCTGCAGGCAGGCATGTCGCCCCCTAGTTCACCCCCCACCAGCCTACCCCCCATCTTCGTGCCCGGCTTCCACAACGAGGCGGCGGTGCGCGCCATGTGCTACAACCCACTGGGCGAGACCAGCCTCTACACGTGTCTCACCTCGGCTGTGGCGGCGGCGTCCTCAGCAGCCAATATGGGTATGTCCTACCTGACACTCTGACCGCCATTTTTCATTATAAGAATAAATCAGATGTAAACAAACAGAAACGTGACGATTAGGCAGCAGCAGTATAAGAATAAATCAGATGTAAACAAACACATAAGCGACGACTGGGCAGCAGCAGTAGCACATGTATACTGGTGTTGTTACTCTCTTTGAAGTACGTCTTATTTACGTATTCTACACCTTATTACTATGTTATGCTAAATGACGACTTAAGATACTGTGGAGGTAAAATAGTCCCCCATTTGGATATCCGGGCGGGAACTACTCAGGAGGATGTCGTTACCAGGAGGAACAAAATTAGCATTCTACAGAGCAGAGCATGTAATGTCAGATCCCTTAATCGGGCAAGTAGTTTAGAAAATTTAAAATGGGAGGTAGATAGATTAAAGTTAGATATAGTGGGAATTAGTGATGTTCGGTGATAGGAGGAGTGGGACCTGTCATCAGGTGAATACAGGGCTGTAAATAAAATATCAAATAGGGGTAATGCAGGAGTATGCTTTGTAATGAATAACAAAATAGGAGCATGATTTATTGATCCATTTTCATCTACAGCTGCACAATGTACAAGATATATTCGGATTTTTATGTTAATATTAACAGTTTCACATATAATATAGCTTTGTACATAATAACACACATTAATATATCAATTAATGATGAATACTTAAATAAATGTTGTTTTGCTATGTACGGAGAGATAAAATACAAATGTTCTTCTGAATGAGACTACATTGGGTTAACACAGAAAAATTTAGTTTTGTAGGTATTCATTTACTGTATAAAAGCAGTGACCAACCAAGTACCACTTCAGCTTATATTTGAAGTGATCAATGTTTTGTATGTGTTTAATGGTATCTGGTAAGGCATTGTATAGTTTGATACTAGGATGGATAAGGCCGTTTTGAAATAACTATGTGTTGGCGCTTTGAACATGTACATCCATTTTTTGTACTTTATCATAGTTGTGTATTGTGTGATTTTGAGTGATGAGTGATCTTTTTGTATGTAAGTTTTGCCTTAAATACATTATATTTTCAAGTATGTATATATATGCAAGGAAGTGGCAGAATCATCCTTTTTTGATACTAGGATGGATAAGGCCGTTTTGAAATAACTATGTGTTGGCGCTTTGAACATGTACATCCATTTTTTGTACTTTATCATAGTTGTGTATTGTGTGATTCTGAGTGATGAGTGGTCTTTTTGTATGTAAGTTTTGCCTTAAATACATTATATTTTCAAGTATATATATATATATATATATATATATATATATATATATATATATATATATATATATATATATATATGCAAGGAAGTGGCAGAATCATCCTTTTTTGAAACAATGGTCTACATGATTTGCGATTATCTACCCTTCCATTATTCTTATAATTTTTTTTGAATTTTGGATGTTTTGATGGCGTCTCCAGAATTTTCCTAGAACATAATACCATACCAGAGGTGAGAGTGTACAACTGCATAATATACACACTGAGGGTGTTATAGCTGGTATAATTTTTTAATGCTGGTATAATTTTTTAATGTATTTTTTGTTCATTTGCTCAATATATGCTTTCCATTTCAAGTTGCCTTATAGATGGAGTCAAAGAAATTTGGTACAGGCTGTTTTGGCAATTGTCTGTCCATATAGCTCTAGATTGGGTGACATCAGATTTTTTTGTTTGTGCTGTGTGTATTTCTGCTTCTGAATGTAAACTAGCTTCCCATTGGGCGAATAGTCCGCATTTATAACGCTACGTGTCGAAGGTTCTCTTTACAAGAAAACAGTACAATATTCACTACTTTTTTCGAACAATTGCCAGACAGAATAACGTATCGAGATCACTAGAATGGCCACGACTTTTCTCGTAGGTATGTGTTAGCTATCTACGAGGGTATTTCGGAAAGTAAAGATACACCATATGCCAGAGGAACGGAAGAGTTTTGGCGAGCAAGTTGGCAACACTGGTGTTAACCTTGAACCGTTAGCTTTCTCTTCACGGTCGTTTGGCAGTTGAACGTTGCTTCTGGTTGGAGTATGTCGTGTTTAAAATGGCTGCGTCGATTCAGAATCCCGCCAAATGCGAAGTGCGCTCTGACATACGTTTTCTTCACGCAAAAGGTCAGCGACCAGCGGATATTCACAAAGAAATTGTTTCTGTTTATGGGAACGTTATGAATCGACAAAATGTAACGAGATGGTATCGTCATTTCTCTGAAGGTAGGACCAATGTTCATGACGAACAAAGAACAGGTCGGCCATCTGTGATCTCTGGTGCCTTTCTTCGGAGAATGGAGGAAACAATTCGTGCGAATAGACGTCTCACATTGAACGAATTGCATCAGATCATACAGGACGTGTCAATGACAACTCTTTATGACGTTGTGACTGTCAAGTTAGGGTACAGGAAATTGTGTGCGTGCTGGGTTCCAAAATTGTTAATGGAAGAACACAAAAAGAAAAGGATGGGCTTTGCACTTGACTGCCTCACACGCTATGCTGAAGCAGGTGATGAGTTCCTTGATCTCATTGTGACAGGTGCCGAGACGTGGGTTTATCACCATACACCCGAATCCAAGCAACAATCGATGCAATGGCGCCATTCCAATTCACCAAAAGCCAAGAAATGCAAAACGTCGATTTCAGCGAAGAAAATCGTGGCTTCTGTTTTCTGGGACAGACAAGGCATCCTTCTGTTCGAATGTATGCCTCCTGAAACGGCAATTAATGCTGCTGCACATTGCCAGACTTTGAAATGTCTTCGAAGGACAATTCAAAACAAATGCAGGGGAATGCTGACAAGTGGAGTCCGCTTGCTTCGTGACAACGCTCGGCCTCACACAGCGCTCGTAACCAAAGCACCACTCAGACAATTCAAATGGGATGTATTGGACCATCCGCCATACAGCCCGGACCTTGCGCCCACCGACTTCCATACTTCCGTTACCTGAAGTCACATCTCAGTGGAAAATCATTCCACGACGATGAAGAGATCAAAGGTGAAGTTGATATGTGGTTCCGACAACAGGCGGCAACCTTCTATGACTGTGGGATACAAAAGCTTGTGCACCGACTTAACAAATGTTTGGATAACGGGGGTGATTATGTCGAAAAATAACAAATAATTCAGCTAATAAGATGTAACTGACGTTTTATAAATAAATGTTCTATTTAAGGACTGTGAGTCATTGTATCTTTACTTTTCGAAATGCTCTCGTATGTGCCAGACAGATGACGCGGACCTGCGTGCTACGAGGGCAGTTCAATAAGTAATGCAACACATTTTTTTTTCTGAAACAGGGGTTGTTTTATTCAGCATTGAAATACACCAGGTTATTCCCCAATCTTTTAGCTACACAACACTATTTTTCAACGTAATCTCCATTCAATGCTACGGCCTGACGCCACCTTGAAATGAGGGCCTGTATGCCTGCACGGTACCATTCCACTGGTCGATGTCGGAGCCAACGTCGTACTGCATCAATAACTTCTTCATCATCCACGTAGTGCCTCCCACGGATTGCGTCCTTCATTGAGCCAAACATATGGAAATCCGACGGTGCGAGATCGGGGCTGTAGGGTGCATGAGGAAGAACAGTCCACTGAAGTTTTGTGAGCTCCTCTCGGGTGCGAAGACTTGTGTGAGGTCTTGCATTGTCATGAAGAAGGAGAAGTTCGTTCAGATTTTTGTGCCTACGAACACGCTGAAGTCGTTTCTTCAATTTCTAAAGAGTAGCACAATACACTTCAGAGTTGATCGTTTGACCATGAGGAAGGACATCGAACAGAATAACCATGACTTTACTGGCTGAGGGTATGGCTTTAAACTTTTTCTTGGTAGGGGAGTGGGTGTGGCGCCACTCCATTGATTGCCGTTTCGTTTCAGGTTCGAAGTGATGAATCCATGTTTCATCGCCTATAACAATCTTTGACAGGAAATTGTCACCCTCAGCCACATGACGAGCAAGCAATTCCGCACAGATGGTTCTCCTTTGCTCTTTATGGTGTTCGGTTAGACAACGAGGGACCCAGCGGGAACAAAACTTTGAATATCCCAACTGGTGAACAATTGTGACAGCACTACCAACAGAGATGTCAAGTTGAGCACTGAGTTGTTTGATGGTGATCCGTCGATCATCTTGAACGAGTGTTTTCGCACGCTCCGCCATTGCAGGAGTCCCAGCTGTGCACGGCCGGCCCGCACGCGGGAGATCAGACAGTCTCGCTTGACCTTGCGGCGATGATGACACACGCTTTGCCCAACGACTCACCGTGCTTTTGTCCACTGCGAGATCACCGTAGACATTCTGCAAGCGCCTATGAATATCTGAGATGCCCTGATTTTCCGCCAAAAGAAACTCGATCACTGCCCGTTGTTTGCAACGCACATCCGTTACAGACGCCATTTTAACAGCTCCGTACAGCGCTGCCACCTGTCGGAAGTCAATGAAACTATACGAGACGAAGTGGGAATGTTTGAAAATATTCCACAAGAAATTTCCGGTTTTTTCAACCAAAATTGGCCGAGAAAAAAATGTTTTGCATTACTTATTGAACTGCCCTCGTACACAGTAAAGTACAGCTACTCCATAACTCTTTTCAGTCGAGTCGACTGACGAAAGAAACGAACGAATAGCGTGTGGGCTGACTGGAGGGGGCTGCCCGGCTGACAATGGCCCCACAAGGGGGGGGGAGTTCAAAGGGGGGGGGGGGCGCCCCGCGCGCCCCACCCATTATGTATCCGCCACCGGTTCAGCGTGCAGCTTGATAGCTCAACATGCGCCCGATGTCCGTCTGGTGTGTGCTGCGTTGACGTTTACATGTGAAACCGTACAACGTTCAGCCACTGCTATTCGTAAAGGTGACAAACAACGACGTGTGGAGTTGTGTAATTTCGTTCTTGGCTAGTTGGAGGATGACAGTTTTATTCTATACTTAGTGTTTAGCGACGAGGAAACATTCCATTTAAATGGAAAGGTGAACCGTCATAATGTGAGAATATGGGGTACGCAACAACCACATGAAGTTGTGGAACATGAGAGGGACTTTCCAAAATTTAATATGTTTTGTGCAGTTTCACGGGAAAAAGTGTACGGTCCATTTCTCTCTGCGGAGAACATTGTTACAGGAAGCAAATATCTCGATATGCTTGAGAACCTGCGTTTACCACAATTGGAGACTGATTCGAACGTCAGCATTTACCAATAGGATGGGGCACCGTCACACTGGCATCTGGAAAAGCAGGAATTTTTAAATGAAAGGATTACTGAAGATTCAGCCTTACATTACTGGCCCCCAAGGTCACCAGACTTGGCCTTATGTGATTATTTGTTATGGGTCAAATGGCTCTGAGCATTATGGGACTTAACATCTGAGGTCATCAGTCCTCTAGACTTAGAACTACTTAAACCTAACTAACCTTACGACATCACACACATCCACGCCCGAGGCAGGATTCGAACCTGCGACCCTAGCGGTAACGCGGTTCCAGACTGAAGCGCCTAGAACCCCACGGCCACACCGGCCGGCGATTATTTGTTTTGGAGGTTTATAAAAGGCTCTGTTTATATTCATCCGTTACCAACAGCAATGAATGAACTGAAACATCGCATAACAGCAGCTGTGGAAGCTGTAGCTCAAGACATGCCCGCTGCAGTGAGGGAACAATCTGAATATCGCATTACACACGCCGTGCATCTCAAGGGGTGCAAATTCAACACCTATGAAAAGGTATGAAAAAAAAGCTTTATGAGTTTCCCATTCCTCAAAAATAAAATTTCTTGTCTATGTTTATTAGTTTCAGAAATGTAGACGTGACAATCAGATGATGTTTTTTGATACACCCTGTATTACCAAAATGAAAAATGGTCCTATCGTATCACAAAGGAGGCGAATGTGTCCTGGTAGCGTTATTGATGTAGAAAAAGGGAACTAGTTTTTCGACTTGTCGTTTAAACATTACACATATCTTCGAATGTGGCATTTGTTGGGTCGTGCATTATGACACAGATGCATGCATCCCACGCTGGGACACTTCCTGAGCAACAAGTAGAACACAAAACTCTCTCTGTTGTACCAACACTACTTCTACTAGAACTGAAGTGGGCGCACACTGCTGCTACCTAGCGGGAACCGTGAAAAACTATATGTTCACGCACATGCCTCAAATAACCAAATAGTTACGATTTTTTAAATCAGGTAATTCTTTTCGATACACTATATGTTGATTGAATCTGATCGAAAGGAGAGTGCTGAGCTACAAACATGGAAAAGTGAAAAACACTAGAAAAATGACAAACGGATATGAAACAGAATTTTGTGCTGGTGCACATAAAATGATTCACTTTCATTGGAGGATTAAGAAACTGCAATTGGACTTTGTCTAGGCAAAGTATTTCAAGAGTTATCGACGTATCTCTATTGCTGTTTTTAATTAATTAGCAGTAATTAAGTGAAATTGAGATATTTTTGGACTCCTGCTCCGAATGAAATATAATTGGTTCAAATACTTTTCTAAAAACTGGTCAAAAGTATGATGAGCAGTGTTCCCTTATCAGGCTTTGCAGGACTGGTTGATGTAGGCCATAACCCACATTACCAGCTGTGACGTTGCGAGTAGCAGGTGGCTCTGACTTCCAATACATGTTGCTCTGTGCATCATTTCTAAAGGACAAACCAAATACCAAAACTTCAAACACATGAAGAAAGCTGCTGAAGTGAAAAGATGGTTATTTACAGAGATAGATAACTTCAAGCAATTTATGTACAGCCCAAAAGTCTCGCCTAAGTTACATTAAAACCAACATTTATTATTTATTTATTTATTTACACGTCAAGTTCGGTAGGACCAAATTGAGGAGCAAATATCCAAGGTCATGGAACATGTCAGTACATGAAATTACAACATAAAAGTAATAACAGCTCAAAATAAAATGTTTATGAACCCGAAAAAAGTCAATCCATAAGTTTAATTAAACGCAATCAACAATACAACAATAATCAGCTTAATTTTTCAAGAAACTCCTCGCCAGAATAGAAAGAGTGACCCATGAGGAAAATCTTGAATTTGGATTGAAAGCTCGTGGATTACTGCTAAGATTTTTGAGTTCTTGTGGTAGCTTAGTGAAAATGGATGCAGCAGTATACTGTACACCTTTCTGCACAAGAGTTCAGGAACTCCGATCCAAGTGAAGGTTTGATTTCTACCAAGTATTAACTGAGTGAAAGCTGCTTATTCTTGGGAATAAGCTAATCTTGTTAACAAGAAATGACAGTAAGGAATATATATATTGAGAGGCCAATGTCGAAATACCCGGACTAGTGAACATGGGTCGTTAAGAGGTTCGCGAACTTACACCAGTTTGCCCGAGCTGCCTGTTTCTGAGCCAAAAATATCCTTTTAGAATGGAAATAGTTACCCCAAAATACAATACCACATTACATAAGCGATTGAAAATAAGCAAAGTAGACTAATTTTCGTGTCGAACGATCATTCACTTCAGATACCATTCGAATTGTAAAAGTGACAGCATCAAGTCTTTGAACAAAATCCTGAACATAGCCTTTCCACGACAGTTTACTATCTATCTGAACATCTAGAAATTTGAACTGTTCAGTTTCACTAATCATATGCCCAATCTGTGAAATCAAAACGTCAGGTTTTGTTGAATTGTGTGTTAGAAACTGTAAAAACTGAGTCTTACCATCATTTAGCATTAGTTGTTTTTTTTTTTGTTTTTGTTTTTTTTTTTTTTTTTGTTTTTTTTTTTTTTTTTTTTGCAAGCTATGAACTTAGGTCATGAACTGCACTGTTTGAAACCGAGCTAATGTTGCACACAGCATCCCTTACTACCAAGCTAGTGTCATCAGCAAACAAAAATATTTTAGAGTTACCCATAATACTAAAGGGCATATCATTTATATAAATAAGGAACAAGAGTGGCCCCAACACTGATCCCTGGGGCACCCCCCCCCCCCCCCCCCCCCCCACTTGACAGTACCCCACTCACACCCCACATCACAGCCATTCTCAACATTGTGAATAATGACCTTCTGCTGTCTGTTGCTAAAGTAAGAGGTGAACCAATTGTGAGCTACACCCCATATCTTGTAATGGTCCATCTTCTGGAGGAATATTTTGTGATCAACACAGTCTATCGCCTTAATTAAATCAAAAAATATGCCTAACGTTCGAAATCTTTTGTTTAACCCATGCAGTAGCTCTCAGAGAAAAGAGAATATAGCATATTCACTTGTTAAACGACTTCTAAAGCCGAAATGTACATTTGATAGCAAAACGTGTGAAATAAAATGATCAATTATCCTTACATACATAGCCTTTTCAATAACTCTAGCAAACACTGATGGTATATAAATGTGTCTAAAACTGTATACTTTATCCCTTTCTCTCTTTTTATAAAGCGGCCTTACTACTGAGTACTTTATTCGCTCAGGAAACTGGCCATTCCTAAAGAAAAAATTACAAATATGGGTAAATACACGGCAAACGTGCAGCACAGTACTTTAATATTCTGCTAGGCACTGCATCATATCCATGAGAGTCCTTATTCTTCAGTGATTTAATTATTTACTCAATCTCCCCCTTGTCTGTAGAATTTTTAGTCATGCCTAACAAAGGAGTTTTCATCTGAAGCAATCGTTTGGAGAAGATCGAGTTGTTGCAATCTGTCTCGATTTATTGATGGAGCGGCGAGTTCAGTAGAATTTCAACACAATATGAGGAGTAAAATGTGGACTTTCACGGCCGGAAATGTCACAGTTATTAAAGCATTGCTGTCTGTTATACCGTGACAGAACAATAGTTCATGTACATGTACATCTATATTCCACAAGTCACGTTCTGGTGTGTGGCAGAGGGTACTTTGTGTACCAGTGTCCCTTCCCCCCTTTCCTGTTCCAGTTGCAGACGGTCCACAGGAAGAACGATTGCTGGCGATCCTCTGTGTGAACTCGAATCTCTCTGATTTTGCCTTCACTGTCTTTTCGGGAGATGTACGTCGGACGAAGCAATGGTTCACTCCTTTAAGGACATGTGGTCACAGAATTGTCCAGCAACCCTCCAGTAGTGGTGGAATGAGGGTTCTGTAAACTATCCCCTTTGCGGGCGCATTATGCTTGACTGAGTGTAGAATTTGCTGTACCTGCGATGAGTTTTACATGGTCGTTCTACACCGGTGTCCAAAATTAAAGCCACAATCTGCTATTTCCCCATCAGGTGTCTAATTCACGATATAGTCATACAAACTGTCAACAGGTGTCATTACGATCGTGTGCTGCACAGAAGGTGGCATTTCAATCAACGGACAACCCCGCCAGCAATGACGTCAGGGCACCTACCAAGCTGGGTAGTGTTTTAAGGGTAGTCCCACATCCACAGACACTGTGTGTACTATCACAGACAGTGCTATATGGCACAGAGAAGACGACTACCAGACTTTCTGCCATTGAGGGCCATATGAAGAAAGGAAAGAAGACAGTCGCAAACTGATAATATGGCCCCATGGCTTAATGCGAATCCTTCTTGGATGAGGCGACAGTTTATAGAGACTGAAACTGTATCCTGAAGACCAGGGCAGGGCCGCCTACGTGTGATATCAAAAACAGAGCTCCGTTTTTTGGCCCTAAGAGCACGACGATACCACCTTAGTACTGCATGACAACTGGCACCTGACCTCACAGCATCCCCTGGACGTGTTGTAAAGGCAGACGGGGTACAGAAGGCTTCGGTGGAGTGCCCTTTATTGTTGGAGACCTTCTGTACATGTACTTCTGTACACAGAACTTAATGTCTACAGTGGAGCTGTCAATGTGCCACGTGGCTGGTCGAACAGGGCGCCAATGATCTTTTCACAGATGAATCCCGATTTGATCTGCAGAATGATTCTCGACGGATTCGCGTCTGGAGGGCACGTGGAACACAATTCCGGGACCTGAACATTGCGGAAAGAGACAGATATCCAGGAGGATCCCTAATGGGCAGGGATTATGTTGACCATTCAAACAGCTCTTCATGAAATTGTAAGGGTGAATCACCAAGATTTAACTGCTGTTAGGAGCGAGAGACACTTACAAAACCACTGTAAGTGATGGAGCATACACAAAGAATGAAAACCGCTGGTAGAGACCTGCCAAGGGACAGGAGGTCTGAGATGAGGGAAAAAGAGGGGAGTGGGAGGGGCAGTGGTGGTGGGGGGGGGCTGGAAGGGGGTGTGAGAAAAAGAAAAAAAGGGGGCAGGGGCGCAACAAGAGGGAGGAGACAGGAGGGGTGGCACACGAAGATTGACGCCAAGGCAGGAGGGAGTGTAGATACATAGAAGAGGGTCACAGGAAAGGGAGGGGCATAGGTGGGAGGAAAACCACTCAGGGAAGGGAAGAGGAGAGGAGAGGGAGCCCTGAGAAGGAGGAGGGGGAAGGTGGGGTTAGAGTTGGTAGGAGGGGTAGATTGTCAGGGCAAAGCTCATCACCTGGGAGGGGTAGGTGCTCGAAGTTGTGTTGGGAAAGGAGGTGGAGGGTGTGGAGATGGAGAGAGGTCGGTACACGATGGTAAAGGCATGGCAACTGGCTGTGGGGTGGGAGAAAGGGGGCTACCAGGGGGTGGGGGGGACGCAGTCAGCAGGCAATGTACAGGGTGGGGATGTGTAGGAGGAAAAGGAGAAGGTGGGGGAAGAGGATGAGGTCAGACGATGCATGTGGTGAATGGAAGGCGGCAATGGAAGGTGAGGTAGAATGCATGGCGTTCTAGGATTTGAAGGGCTTTATAAAATCTGGGAAGGGTGGAAAGCCAAGTGACACTGGCATAACAAAGGGTGGAGTGTATCAAGGATTTGTAGGTGTGAAGGATGGTGGAAGGACGCAGTCCCCATGTGTCTTCATTGCTGCTGTGGTGGCCTTATTTAGCCCGTGGACAGCTTCTGATTGGTCAGCTTGTGATCGGTCAGCAATTACGTACTGCTGTTGCAGAAGGTGTCAATATCTGCGCTGGTGGTGCGACCACTTCCGTGGTAACGTTAACACTGCAAGGAATGTCTCTGCTGCTTCTCTGCATCGAGCGCTCGTATCCGTCCATCGCTCACATACTGTCTGCTATCACGGTTAAAGCTCTTCTCGCTCATTCGCATTTCAACAGCCTCCTTAACAACAGAATCCCAGTGTGTGGAGGTATGGGACAAAATTTTTGTTTTATCAGACAGTATCTTATGTTTGTCAGCTGTGCTCCGCAATTGCCAGTTTCTCTACTTCTCTATTTTTAATATGTCATTGGAGTTCTGCACAGCGGTCGCAAATGGTACGAATGGTCCGATCTATATAATTGCTTCTACACTCACACGGGGTACTATAAATTCCAGGGACCCTAAGGCTGAGACTGTCCTTAACAGGGCGCATCATCTCCTTTTATCCCGAACTGACGCGGCAAGAAAACCCATAATGTTTTATATATGAGTGTTGTCAAGAAAGACTTCGTTCTCAACGTAAATCTGAATGGATGGGCGCGCGTTTGAACTGTCATCTTCCCAAATGCGAGTCCAGTGTGTTAATCACTGCACCACCTCGCACGGTGCTGTCGTCGACTAATCCTGATGTGATGGTTCTCCTCATCTCACTCTCCCAGACTAGCCATCACTACATTTATTAACTTACATACTTACGCCTGTCACTAAACTATTTGACACACGTGGTTATCCTACATCTTTTGCCCTTCGTAGTCAGACTGCCTCTCTCTTGATTTTCCACTCCTGTAGGAGCTGTGCGTGGCTCGTGATCCCGCCATCATGTGTTTTACAGCCTGTTTTTAATGTACTTCCACCTCACTACGCTAATTTAAATAACTACTGTCACTAAGTTGCTGCTTTGCCGGACCATGACCGGCGCTACCAGCGCTATCGATATGTCCCCTCTCGTAGTATCTTTGCTCGACTGCTATTACACTACTGCCCAGTAAAATTGCTACACCAAGAAGAAATGCAGATGAGAAACGGGTATTCATTGGACAAATATATTATACTAGAACTGACATGTGATTACATTTTCACGCAATTTGGGTGCATAGATCCTGATAAATCAGTACCCAGAACAACCACCTCTGGCCATAATAATGGTCTCGATACGCCTGGGCATTCAGTCAAACGGAGCTTGGATGGTGTGTACACGTACAGCTGCCCATGCAACTTCAACACGATACCACAGTTCATCAAGAGTAGTGATTGGCGTATTGTGACGAGCCACTTGCTCGGCCACCATTCACCAGGCGTGTTCAGTTGGTGAGAGATCTGGAGAATGTGCTGGCCAGGGCAGCAGTCGAACATCTTCTGTATCCAGAAAGGCCTGTGCAAGACCTGCACCATGCGGTCGTGCATTATCCTCCTGAAATGTAGGGTTTCGCAGGGATCAAATGAAGGGTAGAGCCACGGGTCATATAATGTAACGTCCACTGTTCAAAGTGCCGTCAGTGTGAACAACAGGCGACCAAGACATGTAACCAATGGCACCCCATACCATCACGCTGGGTGATATGCCAGTATGGCGATGACGAATACACGCTTCCAATGTGTGTTGACTGTGATGTCACCAAACATGGATGCGACCATCATGATGCTGTAAACAGAACCTGCATTCATCCGAAAAAATGACATTTTGCCATTCGTGCACCCAGGTTCGTCGCTGAGGACACCATCGCAGGCGCTCCTGTCTGTAATGCAGCATCAAGGGTAACCACAGCCACGGTCTCCGAGCTGATAGTCCATGCTGCTGCAAACGTCGTCGAACTGTTCGTGCAGATGGTTGTCGTCCTGCAAACGCCCCCATCTGTTGCCTTGTTGCCTAAGGGATCGAGACGTGGCTGCACGATCCGTTACAGCCATGCGGATAAGATGCCTGTCATCTCGACTGCTAGTGATATGAGGCCGTTGGGATCCAGCACGGCGTTCCGTATTACCTTCCTGAACCCACCGACTCTGTATTCTGCTAACAGTCATTGGATCGCGACCAACACGAGCAGCAATGTCGCGGTACGATAAACCGCAATCGCGATAGGCTACAATCCTACCTTTATCAAAGTCGGAAACGTGATGGTTCGCATTTCTCCTCCTTACACGAGGCATCACAACAAAGTTTCACCAGGCAACGCCGGTCAACTGCTGTTTGCTGCTGAGAAATCGGTTTGAAAATTTCGCTCATGTCAGCACGTTGTAGGTGTCGCCACCGGCTCCAACCTTGTGTGAATGCTCTGAAAAGCTAATCATTTGCATATCACAGCATCTTCTTCCTGTCGGTTAAATTTCGCCTCTGTAGCACGTCATCTTCGTGGTGTAGCAATTTTAATGGCCAGTAGTGTACTTCCCAGTCGTCGTCTGCCGTAAGCGATTTCGAGTGGCGATTTTGTGTCGCGAGTTCGGCCTGCCAGTCAGTTGGAACGTGTCTGGAGCGCAGTCTGGACTTGCAATGCGGTACTGGTGCAGTCGGGTTGGAGCAGTGGGGTCTGCGTCGACATGGCTCGCCCAACCATTGCAGCCACGCATCTCTTGAGTCGGGCCACAGTCCTCGTGGACCCTCGGTCGATCTTCCTACCGGACGGTGGGTTTTCGCTCGCCAATCGTTCATGAGTCGGCTGTGTGTGTGTGTGCATTGACTCCCGAGTTGCCTTCGTGCACGCTTAGTTACTACGTTGTCGGCAATCTGAGAGGAGCCAGTCGGTTGCCGCAGACCAGGGATTTATCTCTGCATGGTGCAGTTGGGTGGGTCCATTTGCCAATTTGGTTTAAAAGTGTTATTAAATTACAATAAATTACAATTTTGAGTGCACCTGACCGACACCTTATTTGACCCTTTGCACAATCCTAATCACCTGTTCTGTGCAGTGGAATTAGCGGGCGTGTCACTGTAGTTGCTTCTCCTCCAGTACATTCGGAAGAAATATTGTAACGAAGTACTCGGCTGTTTGCAGGAGCATCACAGAGGAGAAGTGCATCGCCACCATCAGAGAGGCCATCCGCCAGGGGGTCAACTACATCGACACGGCCCCTTGGTACGGACAGGGCCGCTCCGAAGACATCCTGGGTAAGTTAAGCCACCAGACAACAGTCCAGGCCGGCCCAGCCTAGTCTAGCTGAAAAAGAACAAAACATACTAACCGAACAAGTTGTTGTTTGCATAAGGTTGTCTGTGGAAGGCTACATTATACAGACCACCACGATAAATTCTATATATAAATCTAACACTCAGTTCACAAACCACATTACAGTGCATGGTGGAGGATACCACTTAGCACCACTAGTATTTTCCTGTTCCACTCGCAAATGATGTGGGGGAAAGGCGCCTGTCTGTAAGCCTCTGTCTTTTTTGTTTTTTTGAGGTCATCAGTCTTCTGACTGGTTTGATCTGGCCCACCACGAATTCCTCTCCTATGCCAACCTCTTCATCTCAAAGTAGCACTTCCAGCCTACGCTCCCAATTATTTGCTGGATGTATTCCAGTCTCTGTCTCCCTTTAAATACCAACTGAAATAGAGGCTCACGTGACAAGGCTACCGTTTTCCAGCCTAGGGTACAAACTGATACGGTCACGAGCCCAGGAGAGGCGCAGCAGGCGATGCCGCGCTGTTAGCAAAGGCACTCTTGTCGGTCCCCTGCTGCCACAGCCCGTTAACGGCAAATTTCGCCGCTCTGTGCTAACGGATACGTTCGTGGTTCGCCTCACATACATTCATGCTGTGTTGCTTGTCTGCTAGCACTGACAACTCTACGTAAACGCCATTACTCTCAGTCGTTAAGTGAAGTCCGTTAGTCTCTGCGTTGTCTGTCATGAGAGGTAATGCCTGAAATTTGTACTTATTGCTATGTACACTGTTATTAAGTGGACTACAAACATAACATATGTCAAGTCACACAACTGCACTACTGGCCATTAAAACTGCTACACCACCAAGATGACGTGCTACAGACGCGAAATTCAACCGACAGGAAGAAGATGCTGTGATATGCAAATGATTACCTTTTCAGAGCATTCACACAAGGTTGACGCCGGTGGCGACACCTACAACGAGCTGAAATGAGGAAAGTTTCCAACCGATTTCTCATACACAAACAGCAGTTGACCGGCGTTGCCTGGTGAAACGTTGTTGTGATGCCTCGTGTAAGGAGGAGAAATGCGTACCATCACGTTTCAGACTTTGATAGAGGTCACATTGTAGCCTATCGCGATTGCGGTTTATCGTACCGCGACATTGCTGCTCGTGTTGGTCGCGATCCAATGACTGTTAGCAGAATATGGAATCGGTGGGTTCAGGAAGGTAATACGGAACGCCGTGCTGGATCCCAACGGCCTCTTATCACTAGCAGTCGAGATGACAGGCATCTTATCCGCATGGCTGTAACGGATCGTGCAGCCACGTCTCGATCCCTTAGGCAACAGATGGGGGCGTTTGCAAGACACCAACCATCTGCACGAACAGTTCGACGACGTTTGCAGCAGCATAGACTATCAGCTCGGAGACCATGGCTGCGGTTACCCTTGACGCTGCTTCACAGACAGGAGCGTCTGCGATGGTGTACTCAACGACGAACCTGGGTGCACGAATGGCAAAACGTCATCTTTTTCGAATGAATCCAGGTTCTGTTTACAGCATCACGATGGCCGCATCTGTGTTTGGCGACATCGCTGTGAACGCACATTGGAAGCGTGTATTCGTCATCGCCATACTGGCGTATCACCCGGCTTGATGGTATGGGGTGCCATTGGTTACACGTCTCGGTCACTTCTTCTTCGCATTGACGGCTCTTTGAACAGTGGACGTTACATTTCAGATGTGTTACGGCCCGTGGCTCTACCCCTCATTCGATCCCTGCGAAACCCTACATTTCAACAGGATAATGCACGACCACATGTTGCATGTCCTGTACGCGCCTTTCTGGATACACAAAATGTTCGACTCTTGCCCTGACCAGCACATTCTCCAGATCTCTCACCAATTGAAAACGTCTGGTCAATGGTGGCAGGGCAACTGGCTCGTCACAGTACGCCAGTTGCTACTCTCGATGAACTGTGGTATCGTGTTGAAGCTGCATCGGCAGCTGTACCTGTACACGCCATCCGAGCTCTGTTTGACTCAATGCCCAGGAGTATCAAGGCCGTTATTACGGCCAGAGGTGGTTGTTCTGGGTACTGATTTCTCAGGATCTATGCACCCAAATTGCGTGAATATGTAATCACATGTCAGTTCTAGTATAATATATTTGTGCAATGTATACCCGTTTATCATCTGCTTTTCTTCTTGGTGTAGCAATTTTAATGGCCAGTAGTGTACGTACTACCACCGTTCACCACTCTCTTTACCTGGCCCATGATATTCGTTTGTTTCGTACTGTCATGTCCATGCTAGCACTTTAGTAAAGATCAATAAAAGAGAAAACAAGAGGAATATCGACAAACGTAAAACGAGGGTAATGGAAAGTCGTCAGCCGATACTGAGGGAAATAGACTAGGAAATGATACATTAAAAGTGGTAGATTAGTTCTGCTCCCTGGGCAGTAAAGTAACTGATGGTGGACGAAGTAGGAAGGATGTAAAATATAGACTGACAATAGCAATAAAAGCGTTTCCGAAGAAGACAAATTTGTTAACATCGAATATAAATTTAAGCGTTATGATGTCCTTTCTGAACATGTTCCTCTGCAGTGTAGCCTAGAATGGTAGAGATACATGAACAATAAAGGTTCACACAAGAAGGGAGTACAAGCTTTTGGATGTGGTGCTACAGAAGAATGCTGAAGATGAGATAGGTATATAGAGTAACTAATGAGGAGGCACTGTACAAAATTGAGGGAAAGGAAATTTGTAGCATAATTTGGCTAAAACAATGGATCAATCGATAGGACACATTCTTAGATGTCAAGGGATTATAAATTTATAGTACTCTTGGAGGGAACTGTGGGAAATAAAAGTTGTAGAGGGGGACCAAGAGATGAATACCCTAAGCAGATTCAAAAGGATGAGGTTGCAATAGTTATTTAGAGATGAAGGCACTTGCACAAGATAAAGTAGCGCGTAGAGCAGCAGCAAAGCAGTCTTAGGACTGAAAACCACAACAACAACAACAAATTTCTCTTATCGCGAAACGTTTGTTTTTTGCTATTGCCAATCTGCCCTCTTTACTTCGCCCTTCGTGAACTATTCTGCTCCCCAAAAAGCGAAAGTCGTCTACTAGTTTTGATGACTCATTTTCTAATGTAACGCTCTTAGCATCACGTAATTTTACTTTCCTCCGTTATCTTTATTTTTATTTTGTTGATGTTCATCTTATAACCCCTTTTCAACACACAAATCATTCCTACTAACTCCCCTTCCAAATCATTTACCGTCTGCTTCAGAACTTAAATGTCGTCGGTAACCTCAAGGCTTTTTTCTTCCCCATGAAGTTTTAATTCCTTCTCCAAATCTTTCTTTGGGCTCCTTCGCAGCCTGCTCAACATACAGACTGAATAACACCAGGGATAGGCAACAATCTTGTCTCGCTACCTTCTTAACTACTATGTCCCTAACATGTGCTTTTACACCTATAACTGCCATTGATTAATGTAGAAGTTGTAGATAATCTTTCGTTTATATCTCTTACCTTCAGAATCTCGAACATTGTGCTCATCTTAAATTTTTAAAAACGTTCTCTGAGTGTACAAATTTTATAAAGATAGGTTTGCCTTTTTTTAGCCCATCTTCTAAGATGAGTCGTAGGGTCAGTACTGCGTTGCATGTTCCTACATTTCTCTGTAACCCAAACCAATCATCCCTGAGATCGATTTCTGCTTTTTACCTGTGAATTATTCGTATCAGTAGTTTGCAGAAGTAAGTTCCCAAAACTGATGGCTCGGTAATACATACACCTATCAGAAGGTGCCTGCTTTGGAATCCGGATTGTTAAATTCATGTTTAAGTCTGAAGGTATTTTTCATGTCTGATATGTTTTGCATGCAGAGATAGATATAGATGTCGTTACATGTATATAAATGTAGATGTAAATGTAAACAGAGATGTAGATGTTGGTGAAGGGCCAGGTGCAGATGTAGATGTGGATGTAGACACAGACATGGGTATAGATATAGATCCAGAAGCCTCATGTTATGCCATTAAGTTTTGCATCATTTCCACGTGGTACATTCCATGTGGTATGTTTTTGTTGCTGACTCCCTCACTGAGTGGTGCCTTTTCAGGCCCTGAAGGAAGTCCCCCGCCAGGCATACTACATAGGGACCAAGGTGGGCAGCTATGAACTGCATCCTCACCACATGTTCGACTTTTCAGCGAGCAAGACCCGGCAGAGCATCGAGAAGAGCCTCAAGCTGTTGCAGCTGGACTATGTCGACATTTTGCAGGTGAGCAACCTTTCTGTACAATTCATATATGTTACCAGATGAATGGATGAATGAATAGATAGGGTGGGTGGACGGGCAGGGGATGGGTTGGTAGATGTATGTATGTATGCATGGGATGGATGGATGGACTGATCAATGGATGGATCAGTGTGTGGTTGGGTGGGTGTGTGGATTAGTGGATATTTTTGGAAAATTGTGGTAAGTTCCCATGGGAGCAAACTGCTGAGCTCATCGGTCCCTAGGCTTGCACACTACTTAATCTAACTTAAACTAACTTACACTAAGGACAATACGCACACCCATGCCTGAGGGAGGATTCGAAAGACCGACATGGGGAGCCATGCCAACTGTGGCAAGGCATCTCAGACAGTGAGGCTACGCCACACTGCGATTGGTGGGTGTATTGACGCATGTATGGGTGGTGGATGGATGGGAGTGTGAATTGGTGGATAGGTGCGATGTATGGGCAGATGGCTGGGTGCATGATATCTGTGTCATTTACGCCCTTACTGTTCTTCCATCAAGCGAGTAGCATTGAATATGAAATGACTACTTGTTCAAACAACTTATGGGAATGTGGCCTGGAAGCGGTTACCAAGGCAGCCGATATTCCGACATGTGAAAATCCACTCATTTTCAAGGAAGAAAAAGCGAGAGAGAGAGAGAGAGAGAGAGAGAGCCGTGCAAAGCAATTTAAAAACTTAATGGGAGGGCCAACAGCCAGGAAACAAGAGACTACACACGGAGAAAATACACACAATAACATGACCAAAGACAGCCAATGGCAACCGTTATAGATAGTAAAACATCAACAGGGCAGTAAATAGCACTAACCTCATCCTCTTTTGTCTGACCAGGTATAGAGCAAGATTCCACACAGAATTAATTAAAAAGAAAAAAAAAACTGTCTCCATTTATAAAGTCATTCGGTAATTTAATCTCAACTGCGTCCTTCATCATATACCAATAAATGAAAGGCCACCCTAGTTGTTGATATGAACTTTGTTCATTCCACGACCTGTTTTGGCATGTTAAGTTACAGGAAATGAAAAACGAAGCTTACATATGTACAGTATGAGTACAGCGAAAATATACAACTTAGGTTGAGATAGTGAGAAGCAACACCCAGTGACAAAAAAAGGTAAGAAAGTTGGGTAGACTTAAAAAGTTATGTGTCATTGATAATGAAAGAAAAATGGGTGCATCATGATCATAAAAACTGTGAACAATAGAGAGAAGTGAGTCTGATAACCCATATGGGTACGTCATTCCCCACTCCTTCGTCTCAGTGAGAGAGTCCACCAGTCATGGTGGCTGTTGAGTGGTGGCGGGCCAGTCTCTCAGCAACCTCTGGGTGAGTAATCCGGCGTATTGGCCAGGGCAACCGTCGAACGCTCACTGTGTTTTAATATGTCACGTCGTTTCATACCAGTGCACACTCCGCTGCAGAGTGAAAACCTCTTTCTGGAAATCCCCCAGGCTGTGGCTAAGCCATGTCTCCGCAACAGCCTTTCTTCCATGAGCGCTATTTCTGCAAGATTCGCAAAGAGCTTCTGTGAAGTTTGGAAGGTAGGAGACGAGGTACTGACAGCACTGAAGCTGTGAGGATGGGTCGTGAGTCGTCCTTGGATAGGTAAGTTGGTAGAGCACTTGGCCGCGAAAGGCAAAGATCCTGAGATCGATTCTCGTTCTGGCACACAGTTTTAGTCTGCCAGGAAGTTTCATGTCAGCACACACTCCGCTGCGGATTGAAAATCGCATTCTGGCCATCAAAAATGTTGCAAATTGGCCAAAAACACTCTCAACAGGTCGGTATGTGCTTGAAGATGTTTCTCCTTTTTAGATGAGACATAACAGTATCTTCTCGCAAACAAACAAAGATTTACCAATGAGAAATCCCGCTGTTAATCTGTCGTTATATACAAAACTAGTGACCCACCCTCGATTCACATGGAGAGAGCTATAGTAAGTATCTACAACTAGATAACTTGTCTGTGGTAGCGTTGATGTGTTCAGCTACAAATAAAATTCAGAGAACATTGTTGTGTAACTGATTATCTTCACTTTAACATAAGTAAGAACTACATGGCACGAACATCCTCAGGAGGCAAAAATGTTTTCTGTTCAATGTTAAATTGGTGTTTTGCATGATATCTCATGGCAGTGTTGGTATCTGAAACCTACTGCACCACCCGTTCTGGCTGACTGCAGTGGCAGTCTGGTGCGAGCTACTACATTTTCTATTTAAACTTTCCCCGCATTTCCCTTCACACCACGTAAACATTAGCTCTAGACTATGCAATTTGTTCTTGTCAGTTTAATATCCAATACGTCCTGAATCCAAGGTCATTTAGGAAGTTGGCGGTAGCACACATCAGCCTTGCTACAGAGGTAGCTCGCGCCGGTTTGGTGCTACTGTCAGGCAGTCATACGCCTATCACCACTAGATGGCAACAGTGTCATTTTCATGGCAGCTGGGTACTTGAATGGACCATACTGTAGCCAACACGAAATGTTTATAAATCAGAAACATAAACCTTCTTCATGAATCAGTCTATTTGGTAGAGAAAACCACATCAAAAACCCTACAGCAGTTCCTGAGATTAACTTGTATGTAGAACCAGAAACTAAAGTGTCACACTTTAATTTATACACTATGTGATCAAAAGTATCCAGAAACCCCCCAAAACATACGTTTTTCATATTAGGTGCCCCACACTGCCAGGTACTCATATCAGCGACCTCAGTCATTAGACATCATGGGAGAGCAGTATGGGTCACTTCGTGGTACTCACAAACTTCGAACATGGTCAGGTGACTGGGTGTCATTTGTGTCATACGTCTGTACACGAGAATTCCACTCCTTAACATCCCTAGGTCCACTGTTTCCTATGTGATAGTGAAGTGGAAACGTAAAGAGACATGTACAGCACAAAAGCGTACAGGCTGGCCTTGTCTGTTGACTGACTAGCAGGGCCCACCGACAGTTGAAGAGGGCCATAATGTGTAATAGACAGACATCTACCCAGACCATCACACAGGAATTCCAAACTTCATCAGGATCCACTGCAAGTAGTTTGACAGTTAGGTGGGAGGTGAGAAAACCTGAATTTCATGGTCGAGCAGCTGCTCATAAGCCACATATCACACCAGTAAATGTCAAACGACGCCTCGCTTGGTGTAAGGAGCGTAAACACTAGACGATTGAACAGTGGAAAACCATTGTTTGGAGTGACGAATTACGGTACACAATAAGGCGATCCGATGGCAGTGGGTGGGTATGGCGAATGCCTGGTGAACGCCATCTGCCAGCGTGTGTAGTGCCAATAGTAAAATTCGGAGGTGGTGGAGTTATGGTGTGGTCGTGTTTTTCATGGAGGGGGCTGGCACCCCTTGTTGTTTTGCGTGGCACTATCACAGCACAGGCCTGCACTGATGTTTTAGCCACCTTTTTGCTTTCCACCGTTGAATGGCAATTCGTGGTTGGCGATTGCATCTTTCTATGCAATCTAGCACCTGTCCACAATGCACGGCCTATGGCGGAGTGGTTACACTGCAGTATCCCTGTAATGGGTTGGCCTGCACAGAGTCCTGACCTGATTCGTATAGGACACCTTTGTGATGTTTTGGAGCGCCGACTTCTTTCCAGGCCTCACTGGCCAACATTGATACCTCTCCTCAGTGCAGCACTCCGTGAAGAATGGGCTGCCATTCCCCAAGAAACCTTCGAGTACCTGATTGAAAATATGCCTGCGAGAGTGGAAGCTGTCATTAAGCCTATGGGTGGGCAAATACCATACTCAATTCCAGTATTACCGATGGTAGGTGCCACGAACTTGTATGTCATTTTCAGCTACATAGTGTACGTGCATATAGTCAGAAGACGATATAAACAACCTTAATTCTGTGTTATACAGTTGTACTGAAGTGCTAATTATTCATATACCTGAAAATACACACTGTCCAGTCACATCAATGTGACCACTTGTCCAAAACTTGAATAACCACCCTCAGCAGTGCGAGATTAGCAGGAAGCGAGTCTGTGTGGTTCTGGAAGGTACCAACAAGCATGTGGATCCATGCCAATTTAAACTCATCCTGGTGCTCTTCAGACCTGCAGATACGCTATGAGCTGTGTGACACAATGCGTGGTCTGCTTGGTAGATGGTGTTGAGGAAAAACAAACTGCGTACATGTGCTCTAAGAATAGATGTATACTTGTCTTGATCGATTGTGACTTCCAGAATAACAAGACCGTCCAGGAAATTCCATGAAAACAACCCGCATATCATACTGCTCCCGCCTGTGGCAGAATGTTTGCTTTCATATGTCTCACGCATTATATACCAACAGCTGTCCATCCAATGGAACCTAAAACTTGATTCATCTGAAAAGTCCACCTGTCGTCATTCAGTGGACGTCCTGTTGAGGTATTCGTGAGCAAATTCCAGCTTTCATCGCCAGTGTATTGCAGTCAGCGTGGGTGCATGGACTAGGCACCTGCTGCATAGGTCTTTACGCAGCAACATATTCTGAATGGTTGTTGTGGAGGTGACACTTTTGTTTGCCTCTGGGCTATCAGTTGCTTAACAGCTGCACATCTGTTCACCTGAACACATCTCCACATTGGTCCATGTGCATCTCGTGGTCTGGTGGCTAGCATTGCTGCCTCTGGATCACAGGGTCTCGTGTTCGATTCCCGGCTGGGTTGGGGATTATCTCTGCTCGGGGACTGGGTGTTTGTGTTGACCTCATCATTTCATCATCATCGTCATTATTAGTGACAGTGGCAGAATTGGACTGTGTAGAAATTGGAACATTGTATTGGCACTGATGACCGCACAGTTGAATGCCCCACAAGCCAAACATCATGATCTACATTGGTCGTTCGCCCTTGTCATCTATGGCTTGTGGTGCGCCACAGTTGCCTCGGCGCCAGTATATTTTACCCATAGCAGTATGCCAACAGCCTACAAATGTAACCATTCAGAGATGGCTCCATTCTAGGCCCAAAAGCTAATGGTCATACCCTTTTGGAAGTTGGGTATATAATTCTGTTTCCACTATACGACAATTGCTACAGTGTTTACCTGTGTCCTTTCCCTTCCCCCCCCCCTCCCCCTCTTTATATATCCTCCACTGTAGTCTGTCACCTGTTGTCTTTGAGTGGTTATTGCATGTTCATATTGAACATAGGTTCTGGTCACATCAGTGTGACTGGACTGCATAGCACACAATGTCAGTTTGGTGGCTGTTGCATGCCTCTTTGTGGTGTTGCACTTTTAATGGTTAGCACTGTTCATATAAACATTTAGCGGCATCTGTGCATTCCCGTTTGCAGGTGCACGATGTGGAGTTTGCTCCAGATTCGGAAATGGTAATAAACGAGACCCTGCCTGTGGTTAAGGAAGCGGTGGAGGCAGGCAAGGCACGGTTCATTGGGATCACAGGCTACCCTGTGTCTGCACTGAAGGACATCATCACCAGGAGTAAGGACATCAGGATCAGCACAGTCCTCTCCTACTGCCGAGACACCCTCGTCGACAGCACTCTCCAGGAGTACATGCCCTTCTTCAAGGTGAGTCTGTAGCAGCGTGCTGTGCTGGGTACATCATGCTGATAGGAACGGAAATCTTTATACCACGAGACTCCAGTCCGATATATATATCAAACTTCAGGCTGATCTTCCTCACTTATTTTGAAATTAATCTTCTGACTTGCTTGATGTGGCCTGGCAGTATCCCCTCCTGTCAAACCTATTCATCTCAGTGGAACACTAGCATCCTACATTCTCAGTTATTTGTTGGATAAGTTCCAGTCTCTGTTTTTCCCTATAGAGTTCCCCTCTACAGCTCCCTCAGGTGTCGTGGTAGTTATTGCCCGATGTGTTAATACGGGTAAATATCCTCTCATCTTCTCCTGCCTTCTTGTCAGTCTTTTCTGCATGTTTCGCTCCTAAAGCGATTCTGCAAAGAACCTCTCACTTCTTACAATATCAACATCCTTCTTAGTACCTCACGCCGAACGCTTCGATTCAATTCTGTTCCGTTATTACCACAGTCCATGATCCGCTTCCACACAATGCTGTGTCCAGATGCACATTCCCCGAAATTTTTTCTCCAAGATAAGGCCGATTTTTGATACCAGTAAGCTTCTTTTGATCAGGAATGCCTTTATCAGCTGTGCTAGTCTGTTATTTATGCCCTCCCTGTATCGTCCATTTTGTCTTATTTTCCGTCCAAACTAGCAGAACTCCTTTACTTCATCTGCTTCATGGCACAAAATTTGCATATTAAGTATCCCTAAGCTGATTCCTGGTACTCCTTATCACTTTAGTCTTTTGTCGGCCTACTGCCAGTACTTAGTACTCATGAGACCGTTGATTCCTTTCAAAAAGTGTTGTCATTCTTCCTCATTTCCAGTAGGGATATCATTATCATTAGCGAAAATTATCGTTGATATCCTTTCACCCTAAATTTTAATCCCACTCCTCAAACTTCCGTCTGTTTTCGTCATTATTTGCTTCATGTATAGATGAACGGTAGTCCAAATACTACATACCTGTCTAAAACTCTTTCTAATCCAAATAGTTCTTTCTTGACCTTCCATTCTTATTCTACCATCCCACCGAGCGAGGTGGTGCAGTGGTTAGCACACTGGACTCGCATTCAGGAGGACATCAGTTAAACCCCCATCTGGCCATCCTGATTTACGCTTCTCACGATTTCCCTAAATCACTTCAGGCAAATGCCGAGGTGGTTGCTTTGAAAGGCCACACCCAACTTCCTTCCTCGCCCTTCCCTGATGGGACCATAGACCTCACTCTTTGAGACATGAGCCCCAAGGGCACGAAGGTCCTCCTGTATTGACTCTGGGCTGGAAGTCTACAACCACTGAATGTCATCTTGAGAAATTTCTAGCCATGGCTGAAGCAGATACTGTTTCAGTTGATGAAGGATGCTGGATGGAATATGGAGTGTAAGCATATGTCTTTCTGCTGCATCCCAGACATTTTCTAAGGGAGACAAAATAGGGGACCGGACAGACCAGTCTAGGTCCACTACAACCATAAAGGTGTCAATGGGCTGAGCTGCAGCGCAATGGCGCGCATTATCCTGCTGGAATATGTTGTTTGGTATGCTGTGTAAGATAGGTATGGCAGCTGGGTTTCCAATTCGTGCTAGATTCTGGCAAGTATTCAACTTCCTTACTTCCTTTCAGTGATTACCAAATCTGTCCAGTAGTATTATCCAGTAGTTCCCCATGCGAGGAGACAGTTAATTCAAGAAAAAATATTCATTTAAGACACAGACTTGCTAAATATAATGCTTCAGTAACATTTTTCTTTCTTTCATTTGTCATTTTCATTTAATAAGTCAATGAGTTGGATCATTATATGATTCCTCTAGGTCAAGTTTGATTTGTGTGACCTATGGTGTTGTTGGCTTATCTCCTTGTATGTATGTCAGAATTCTGTTGGTGATTACTGATGATGTGTCCATAGCATTTTGGTCTTATTTGTCTGAAATCTGCTGATTGGTTTGACATCTCCTTTGCGATTTTCCTAGAGACTTATCTGCACATCTCCTCTGTCGGCTTTGGGTTGAGGATTTTTCTCACTATTTTGCTTTATTCCTTCAGCATTTCTGTATCACTTTTTCATATGAACTGTTAATGTCTCGTTTGCATACTGTATTTAAGGCCTAGTTACTGTGTTGTAGTGTCTAACGATTGAGTTAATGGGCATGAATTTCTTATTATATGTGTCCTGTATCTAGGCAATGACCTTGCAGCAGTGGATAGACCGGTTCCCGTTAGATCCCGGAAGTTAAGCGCTGTCGGGCGTAGCCTGCACTTGGATGGGTGACCATCCAGCCGCTATGCGCTGTTGCCATTTTTCGGGGTGCACTCAGCTTCGTGATGCCAATTGAGGAGATACTCGACCAAATAGTAGCGGCTCTGCTCAAAGAAAACCATCATAACGATCGGGAGACCAGTGTGCTGACCACACTCCCCTCCTATCCGCATCCTCAGTTAAGGATGATACGGCGGTCGGATGGTCCCGATGGGCCACTTGTGGCCTGAAGACGGAGTGCTGTCATACGTCCTGTGTCTCGCTGTACGATTTTTTCATTTTGTGTTGTCTTCTGTATCTTCTCACCTGCTGTGGTTTCGAGGATTTGACCTAGATATTTGAAATGTGAAACTCGGTTCATCTCGTATTTTGAGTCTAATTTTCGTATCTTTAGTTGTGAGTAAAAGAACTGAGACTTCTGGAAAGAGGTTTGCAGGCCAACTTCTTCCATGCATTCTTTTAGTACTTCTGTTTCAAGATGCAAAGTAATTAATGATATTTAGGGGCTAGTGGGCATTGACTTACATCAAGGGGGAAGTTAAAAATTTGTGCCGGGTCGTGATTCGAACCCAGATATCCTGCTCACTAGATAGATGTTGTGACCACTTTTGTTATATTTTATCTCATTTTGTTCGTTATTGTTCGTTTAGAGTGGACATCACATGACGCTAGTTCAAGTTCATCGTTGACTCATTAACTCAGTTTTATTATTTTTTTTACAGAGGGCACCTAACCCTCTGACCGAACACGCTCTACACTAAGCGATCCAGACGCAGTGGCCATGGTAACAGCATGGATTACCCTAGCACGCCTCCTGTCAGACCTGGACTGTCAACTTGCCGACACACTACTGATGTAGTACCCCTTGCCCATTACTCACTGCGTTTCGCCGTTTCCCGTAAGTGTTCAAGTGTGGTGTGCATCTGCACTGAAGGGATCATTGACTACTCTGTTCTTAATTATACAGGTTGGTCCATCTAAAGTTTAGGATGAGATTATCTCGAAAGCTACACATCAGGTAAAAATAGTGGATGAGACAAGTTCGTAAGCTCAAAGGGAGATACTACACGAGACCTCCAGCCCCCGCCCCCTTGGGTGAGGCGGGGTGCAACTTTTAAATCTTAAATGGAAACACCTATTTTTTATTTCAGTTTCGGAGTCTCCATAAAAAAGTAATCAAGTATTGTCTGAAACATTTTTTTAAACCATTGACAGATGGCGCTGAAATCGTGAAAAAAGTAAGATAGGGGAAAAACTCTGATTAATTAAGAATTATCCGAGAAAGACGCGCCAAATCGATAGAAAAAGTGCACCAGTTCTTTCGTTACACCAGATTAAGCCATTTTTGTACAAAATGTACTGTATCCTTCTTTTACCGTTACCCAGGAACAACGACGTGGAGGTAGTAGAATGATGTTCCCATGGGGTGCTTCATTAGCGTGAGTCCCCTTGCCTCTCACATGTTGGGGCGCTTAATCAATGAAATTAGCCACGAATAAATTGTTCAAAATTATCCCCATTTGCTTCAATGCATAAAGTCAATCGTCTGCGAAAGTTGGCCACAGTTTTGATCAGCGCATCCCATGGTATGGCTGCACACACTCTTCGAATGCGTTGCTCCATATCGTTTCAGATTGTGGGCTGTCTTTCATAAACAGTATTTTTTTAAATAACCCCACAAGAAAAATCAGGAGATGTTAGGTCTGGTGAACGTGGAGGCCACTGAATTGGTCTGCCGCGTCCTATCCACCGACCAGGGTACCGTATATTTAGAACGTTCCGCGCATTTTTAGCATAATGGGGAGCTGCTCCGTCCTATTGGAACCACATTCGTTGCCTAGTTTCTAAATCAACATCTTCCAACAAATCATCACGGAGAAGTTGTAAATAAGATTCCCCAGTTACATTTCGCACAAAAAAATACTGTCCTATCAAGTAACCGTTTAAAATTCCACACCAGACCATTAACGACCATTTGCGTTGATTGTCAACGGGTCTGTGCCAGTGTGGATTGTCAGGGGACCAACAATGACAATCATGACGATTTAGTTCGCCATCGTTTTTGGACGTGGCTTCATTAGTGAACATAACGTATCTAAAAACATCATTGTCACCTCTCACCGTTTCCCAGGCAAATTGGCAGAAATGCACGCGTATTTGCATAGCTTTTGGCGTTAATGCCTGAGTCAATCTGATATGATACGCATGATATTTATGTGCCTTCAGAATCCTCAAAACAGTTGATTTCGGTATTCCAGTTTGTCTCTGAATTGCACGACTACCAATTTATGCGCCCAGTTGAACTAATGCGAGAAAGGTAAAGGTACAAGTGTCATTTTCCTTGTATTCGCGATGTTGTATCCATTTTGAGCTCGTTGAGTGCAATTTCGAATATGTTTTGACTTGGATGTATGTTTGGGAAACGATGCGCATACAATTGCGCAGCTGCAGCGTAATTGTTGTGGCATTCAACTAAAATTAACATCATATCAACAATCTCTGTAGGAGGATAGTCAGCCATGTTTCGCTAAAGAATAATTTACCTTCGTCAGTTGATGTTTACGGTCCACAATCTGAAAGTGAAGTGACGTCTGATCGCATTGCATCGAGCTTTATACTGAGCCATAGTTCGCAATTTTATCACGGTAGTAACGCAATTGTGAAGAGTTCCCTAAGGCGATTTTGATAAATGGTTCAAATGGCTCTGACCACTATGGGACTTAACATCTGTGGTCATCAGTCCCCTAGAACTTAGAACTACTTAAACCTAACTAACGTAAGGACATCACACACATCCATGCCCGAGACAGGATTCGAACCTGCGACCGTAACGGTCACGCGGTTCCAGACTGAAGCGCCTAGAACCGCACGGCCTACGGCCGGCGACGATTTTGATACCATTCTGCCTCCTTCCATCCAAAACTGTGGCGGGTAGGATACATTTTGTACAAAAATAGCTTAATTTGGCATAATGAAGGAATTGGTGCACATTTTGTATAGATTTGATGCTAAATAAATCGGAGCTCTTCCCCAATTTTAATGTTTCTCGATTTCAGCGCCATCTGTCAATGGTTTAAAAAAATGTTTCAGACAAAACATGATTGCTTTTTTATGGAGAATCCGAATCTGCAATAAGATTTAAATGTTGCCCCTCGCCCTACCCATGGGAGCGGGGGCTGGGGGTTACGTGTAGTATCATTTGGTGTCCCCCTTTGGACTTACAAACTTGTCGTACCCACTATTTTTGCCCGATGTATAGGTTTCGAGATAATCTCATCCAAAACTTCAGATGGACCACATTGTACATACGGTCTCTGTTTTTTTGAACATGTCCAGAAGGACAGACACCACATACACATTTCTAATTGTTTGGTTTGAGAGTATGGCCCAGCTGTCTGCAAAATGGAGGTTTGAGATTTCTGTGTTCACTTGGGCTCTTCCGCGTTGCGTTGCTTCCCATTATCTGTAGATTTTTAGTTCTTTTTCCCTGTCCCTCATTATTTTGTCTTGGGCTGGACTGAACAATAGCTGGAATACTTCCAGAACGAAATTTTCACCCTGCAGTGGAGTGTGGGCTGATATGACACTTGGAGGAAGATTAAAACTGTCTCTAGTTCTTTTTTATGTAGGTTTGTTTATTATTTTATCATGTTTTTGCATGGCTGTGTTTAATTGTTTTCATTTGATTATTGTAGGCTTATTTCTTCTATTATGAGTTCTTATTTTAATTGCTCTCTTTAGTTATTTTTATTTTTTTCTGTTTGGTTGATTTATTGTAGTAGGAGTTGTTATTGTATTCGATTTTTTATTAATTCTGATTAAAAAGCGAGGATACATGCATCCACCCTCCGTCGCATGGAATCCCTGATGCGCTGATGCAGCCCTGGAGAATGGCGTATTGTATCACAACCATCCACAATACGAGCACGAAGAGTCTCTACATTTGAGGGTTGAGGTCAGGAGAGCGTGGAGGCCACGGAATTGGTCCGCCTCTACCAATCCATTGGTCACCGAATCTGTTGTTGAAAAGCACACGAACACTTCGACTGAAATGTGCAGGAGCTCCATCGTGCATGAACCACATGTTGTGTCGTACTTGTAAAGGCACATGTTCTAGCAGCACAGGTAGAGTATCCCGCATGAAATCATGATGAAGTGCTCCATTGAGCATAGGTGAAAGAACATGGGGCCCAGTCAAGACATCACCAACAATGCCTGCCCAAACGTTCACAGAAACTCTGTGTTGATGACGTGATTGCACAATTGCGTGCGGATTCTCGTCAGCCCACACATGTGGCGGTGAACCGAGGAAGCACAGTACATACTGAAGAAACTAAAATGAGCTCTAACAAGGAAATTAAGCGTTTCCGGACACATGTCCACATAACATCTTTTCTTTATTTGTGTGTGAGGAATGTTTCCTGAAAGTTTGGCCGTACCTTTTCGTAACACCCTGTATTTGCATATCTTTGTGAATCATGGCAACGGCCTTGCCGCAGTGGGTACACCGGTTCCCGTCAGATCACCGAAGCTAAGCGCTGTTGAGCGTGGCCGGGGTGACCATCCGGGCCGCCATGCGTTGTTGCCATTTTTCGTGATGCCAACTGGGGAGCTACTCGTCTGAATAGTAGTGGCTCCAGTCAAAGAAAACCATCATAACGAACGGGAGAGCGGTGTGCTGACCACACGCCCCTCCTATCCGCATCCTCAGCTGAGAATGACATGGCGGTCGGATGGTCCCGATGGTCCACTTGTGGCCTGAAGTCGGAGTGCTTTGTCGATCACCCTGTATAAGGGGGACGAACAGTGTCACCTGGCCAGCGGTCACTATGACGGACACAGAGATGCTGGGTGCTTGTGCAAGACAGCATTATCAGCAACCGACAGAGCTTTTTTCTGCGGGTCTCCATTTGGCCAGCTGGTCGAGTTGTACAGTATCCAGATTTGGGAGCTGTTAGGAGCTGACAGTGGCACCATCTCGGACCATAGGGGCATGTGTACACATTGTCGAGGTGCTGGTCGACAACTGTCCACCGTAAGAGGGGTCGCTGTATTGTGCACCAGATACATTCTGCCCCTTGTCATTTGCTGCTGCCATTGGAGGACAAGCAATGAACTCCCTGCAATACTGTGTGTCATAACACGCCATTGGCTGGAGACCAGCAGCAGCTGGACTGGGGTATTACCATCTCGTGTTTAGGCTGCCAATAACACTGTAACACAAACGGTTCTGTTTGTAGCACCACGGTTGGGAAGCGTGGACTGCTGTCACACTGTGCTCAGTGATGAATCACGGTCATGTACCCCCCCTTGATGACCACCTTCAGCCACTGTGTGGGGTTCCTGTGGAGAGGCACCGGTCAAGTTCTTTCTAAAGTGTCCTCGATATTGTAATTACTGAAATAACTTCTCATAGCCTCTCCTTCGCTGAAGTCTCAGTTACTTTCCTCCTCCCCACCATGGTGCTTCACGTGTCTTGTCAGGCAGTGTACGCAGTGTGATCAAAAGTCTCCAGACACCCCCAAAAACATACGTTTCCCATATTAGATGCATTGTGCTGCCACCTACTGCCAGGTACTCCATATCAACGCCCTCAGTACCCATTAGACGTCGTGAGAGAGCAGAATGGGGCGCTGCTCGAAACTCGTGGACCTCGTATGAGGTCAGGTGACTGAGTGTCACTTGTGTCATACGTCTGTACGCAAGATTTCCGCACTCCTAAACGTCCCTAGGTCCACTGTTTCCGATCTGATAGTGAAGTGGAAACGTGAAGGGACACGTACAGCACATAATCGTACAGGCCGACCTCTCTTGACTGACAGAGACTACCAACATTTGAACAGGGTCGTAATGTGTAGTACGCAGACATCTATCCACACCATCACACAGGAATTCCAAACTGCATCAGGATGCACTGCAAGTACTATGACAGTTAGGCGGGAGGTGAGGAAACTTGGATTTCACGGTCGAGTGGCTCCTCATAAGCCACACATCACGCCGGTAAGTTCAAAACGATGCCTCTCTTGGTGTAAGGAGCGTAAACATTGAACAGTGGGAAAACGTTGTGTGGCGATCCAGTGGCATGGTGTGGGTATGGCGAATGCCCAGTGAACATCATCTGCCAGCGTGTGTAGTGCCAAAAGTAAAATTCGGAGGCGGTGGTGTTATGGTGTGGTAGAGTTTTTCATGGAGAGGTCTTGCACCCCTTGTTGTTTTGCGTCGCACTATCACAGCACAGGCCTACATTGATGTTTTAAGTACCTTCCTGCTCCCCACTGTAGAAGAGCAATTCGGGAATGGCGATTGCATCTTTCAACACGATCGAGCAGCTGTTCATAATGCACGGCCTGTGGCGGAGTGGTTATGTGACAATAACATCCCTGTAATGGACTGGCCTGCACAGAGTCCTGACATGAATCGTATAGAACACCTTTGGGATGTTTTGGAACGCCGACTTCGTGCCAGGCCTCACCGACAGACATCGATACCTATCCTCAGTGCTGCACTCCGTCAAGTATAGGCTGCCATTCCCCAACAAACCTTTGAGCACCTGACTGAACGCATGCCTGCGAGAGTAGCGTCTGCCATCAAGGCGAAGGGTGGGCCAACGCCATACTGAATTCCAGCATTACCAGCGGAGAGTCTTTTTCAGCTAGGTGTCCGGATACTTTTAATCACATAGTGTATATTTATTAATACCTTTGCCGTTACCAAAATTTCTCTTTGCTTATAAAACTGTGAATACATGAATACGACACCAGGACCAAATACAACCTCTACAAAACGTTTGTGCAATAGTACAGAATGGAGTCAGAGACAATCTTTCAGAGTGCATTATATGTCACTTAGATATCGTGTTGAAGCTTAACATTAAATTGAAGAACTTTCCACTGATCAACTGATTATACTCCACCGTATAGCGTCTTTAGGAAAACTCTTAAATTCAGTGTCTTAAGTTATTCCATGGTTAGAATTGTCTCCATACTACAGTAGCATGAAATCATTTCGCTGACTTGCACTTGTATTAAAACAAACGTACATCCTTGACTAGACCCATCTCTGTGGACTGCATAGATTTTTTCGATTTTTTCAGTCATGTGACTGGTTTTGATGTGTCCTGCCATGAATTTCTCTTCTCTGCCAACCTGTTCATCTCATAGTGGCACTTACACCCAACAACCTCAAACATTTATTTGGCATATACCAATCTCTGTCTTCTCATACAAATTTTACTCGCCACAGCTCTGTCAATCACCATGGACGTTGTTCCTTGAAGTCTTAACACACGTCCGGTCATTCCTCTTCTTCTCTGTGTCAATGTTTTCCACATGTCCCCCTTCTCAGAACATCCTCATTTCTTATCTTTTCTTCTTCTTCTTCACTTCATGGAGTAGACTTGCAACCAGCTGTGTCCTCACTGAACCCAACTGTTCCTTGGTGCTCCTTCGTTTCCCATTCCTGTTGGTTTATAATTGGTTGCTTGCTTAACTAATCTGTCGTCCCCATCCTGTTGATGCGTTGTTTCCGTTTCACGGATCTGCGTCCTGATTTTTATTCACGCAGTATACATTCGAATGGTTCAAATGGCTCTAAGCACTATGGGACTGAACAACTGAGGTCATCAGTCCCCTAGACTTAGAACTAACTAACCTAAGGACATCACACTCATCCATGCCCGAGGCAGGATTCGAACCTGCGACCGTAGCAGCAGCGCGGCTCCGGACTGAAGCGCCTAGAACCGCTCGGCCACAGCGGCCGGCAATATACATTCGGTGTTTCTATTATAATACTGTTGTGTATTTGATCTCTTAACTTTCCATAAAAAATTCGTTGCAGGTGAGAGTGTTCATCTCTTGTCTTTCTCAGTCTATGTCTAAGATCTGCTTTCATATACGAGATATCTCAATAATTTTATTTTTACATGAAAGCCTGTACCTTAATCTACGCACTGACGCCATTACGGTCTGATGCTTCCTTGTTTACGTTGTGTACTGAGTGTTTAAGATGCCTCCGATAATCAAGACTCTTGGGCTGTTATAAGATTTCTTAGTGGTAAAGGCCTAAAAGGCATCGATATTCATCGTGAGATCTGTGCAGTTTACGGAGAAAACATTGTGAGTGATGGAATGGTAAGAAAGTGTGTGAGAGCATTTAAAGATGGCCGCACAAATGTGCACGATGAACAACGGAGTGGACGTCCTTCGGTCGTTAATGAAAGTTTGGTGCAGGAAGTGGACAATAAGGTGAGAGAAAACAGACGCTTTGCGATTTCCTCCTTGCGGGATGACTTTCCTAATGTTTCTCGTAGTGTTTTGTACGGCATTGTCACCGAGCACTCGAATTACCGACAATTGTGCGCACGTTGGGTACCGAAAAAGGTTGACAGATGTGCACAAAACCAAACGTTTAGACAGTGCATTCATTGACTTTCCTTGAGCGGTACCACAACGACGGTGATGATTCCTCAAGCCAAATTGTTACGGGCGATGAAACATGGGTCACCTACGTCACACCAGAATCAAAGCAACAGTCCGTGGAAGTTGAGCAAGCGCATCGTTTTGCTGCAAATCAATGCCCGTCCGCACGTGGCGAATCGGACCAAAGATCTCATCACATCTTTTCGACGGGAAACTCTGGATCATCCTCCGTACAGCCCCGATCTTGCGCCCAGTGACTGCCGTCTGCTCCTGCACTTGAAGAAACACCTGGGCGGTCAGCGTCTTCAAGACGACGACGAAGTCAAAACAGTGGTGATGCAGTGGTTAACAAGTCAGGCGGCAGACTTCTATGAGGAGGGTATTCAAAACTGGTGCAACGTTATGACAAGTGCGTCAGTATTGACGGAAATTATGTAGAAAAGTAGATTAAGGTACAGGCTTTCGTGTAAAAATAAAATTATTGAGATATCTTAGCACGTCTTTATTTTAATTTCAAAACGGTACATACTTAAGAAACACGCCTTGTATAATAGGCGTAGCCATTACTTTTTAAGATATTAGCTTTGTATCCTTCCTTTTCTTGTCACCGAGTTCTCTCTGTATCGCATCACATACCATTTGATATTGATACCATTTATTAGTGACATCGTTGCCATACTTGTACTTATTACCGCAGTCAGACAGTTGGTAATGTGGCACCTGTTCTTTTGTTTGTCTAGTCCAGTGGTTCCCAACAGGTGATCCGCAGACCGCCAGGGGTCCGCGAGCTATGCTAGAGGCGTCCGCAAGATGCTATTAGAATAAAAAATGTATTGAATATATTTCGTATGATAACAGATTTTTTTTGTTTTGGCCGCTTCCTTCACGAGCAGAGCTTTAGCGAACGCTAACTTCTGCGTCTAGCGTCTTCCTAGAGCCAACTGACACTACCACGTTCTAGCGCAAAACTAGAATTAGATAGACGCAAATAGTTCTGCTGTATGCCGTTAGACTGCGCGCGCTGCCTCTTTGCAGCTGACAACTGACAGTCACTTTACGCAGAAACTCGCATTTCAGACGACAATCGGCCATTGTTAATTTCTTGTCAGTGCTTTCACAGACCGTGGAAGTTTCAAGTTTGGAACATACTATTTCACAAATAATGGATTGAAAGGTCAGAATGACCTCATTTCATTAAAAACTGAAAATTAAAACTAACTGTATAACGATGGTGTACTCTGTTGTAACTATTTTTTCAAGTAAATAATACCTTGTATGAAATTAGTGTTTTCTTATTTTTCACACATGTCTACTCAATTCAATCTCAAGTGTAGTACACTTGAAAGACCAGTGCACTCACTTTTAATTTTTTCCTGTCATTTTCAAAAAAATGGCTTGAGCACTATGGTACTTAACATCTGAGGTCATCAGTCCCCTAGAACTTAGAACTGCTTAAACCTAACTAACCTAAGGACAACACACACATCCATGCCTGAGGCAGGATTCGAACCTGCAACCGTAGCGGTAGCGCGGTTCCAGACTGAAGCGCCTAGAACCGCTCGGCCATAGCGGCCGGCCCCCTCATTTCCAGTTCATACTCAAATTTTTTTAAGGAGTTTGTTATACTAAACACCCAGATTTGAAGACAAAGATTTTGAGCAATAATCAAGAATTTAACAATAACAATGATGGCAAGAATAGAATCTTCGAAATGTGGTGCTACAGAAGAATGCTGAAGATTAGATGTGTAGATCACATAACTAATGAGGAGGTATTGAATAGATTTGGGCAGAAGTCTGTGGCACAACTTCACTAGAAGAAGGGATCGGTTGGTAGGACATGTTCTGAGGCATCAATGGATCACCAATTTAGTACTGGAGGGCAGCGTGGAGGGTAAAAATCATAGAGGGAGACCAAGAGATGAATACACTAAGCAGATTCAGAAGGATGTAGGGTGCAGTAGCTACTGGGAGATGAAGAAGCTTGCACAGGATAGAGTAGAATGGAGAGATGCACCAAACCAGTCTCAGGACTAAAGACCACAACAACAACAACAAGAATGATGGCTAAATTGAAAAAGTTTTAAGCTCAATATTTTTTCAACAATGAACATGTCAATGTTTTTTCTAAGTAACAAAAATATAAAACGTGTAAAAAGACTCTTAATTTGCCTTTCTTAGGTAGTTGATACTCTGATATGACAAGGTACCAGTCATGCTGTATGAGAGGGTCCCCGAGAAAATTTTGTTGGGAACCCCTGGTCTAGTCAGTCCACCTAACTTTCACGGTCCTCCTATAGCACCACGTCTCAGCACTTCGATTCTCTCCTTTTCCTGGTTTCTCTACATCCCACGAAACGTTACTGACGTAATGTAATGGCGCCTCTGAACATAGCCTAGTCCACCTCTGGCGCCTTTTGTTCCCAGAGCCAGGGTGTGGAGCTGGGTAAGCTCGCTGTATACCACGCGCTGACGCGCGAGGGCCAGGCGACGCACATCGTAGGGGCCAACTGCAGGGAGGTGCTGCACTTGAACCTGAGGACACTGCGAGAGGGACTCACCGAGGCAGAGCGACAGGTGCTGGAGCACGTCAAGGACAGGTAAGGCGAGGGTTCGGCCCGCGACTGAGCTTCTGGTACTTGGTAAATTACACTGCTGGATAGTAAAATTGCAACAACATACTCACTGAAGAGCCAAAGAAACTGGTACACCTGCCTAATATCCTGTAGGGACCCCGCGAGCACGCGAACCTGCCACAGTATAACGTGGCATGGACTCGAGTAATGTCTGAAGTACACTACGGGCCATTAAGATCGCTACACCAAGAAGAAATGCAGATGATAAACAGGTATTCATTGGACAAATATATTACACTAGAACTGACGTGTGATTACATTTACACACAATTTGGCTGCATAGATCCTAAGAAATCAGTACCCAGAAGAACCACCTCTGGGCGTAATAACGGCATTGGTACGCCTGCGCGTTGAGTCAAACAGAGCTCGGATGGCGTGTACAGGTACAGCTGCCCATGCAGCTTCAACACGATACCACACTTCATCAAGAGCAGAGACTGGCATATTGTGATGAGCCAGTTGCTCGGCCACCACCGAGCAAACGTTTTCAATTGGTGAAAGATCTGGAGAATGTGCTGGCCAGGGCAGCAGTCGAACATTTTCTGTATCCAGAAAGGCCCGTACAGGACATGCAACGTGCTGTCGTGCATTATCCTGCTGAAATGTAGGGTTTCGCAGGGATCGAATGAAGGGTAGAGCCACAGGTCGTAACACATCTGAAATGTAACGTCCACTGTTCAAAGTGCCATCAATGCGAACAAGAGTGACCGAGACGTGTAACCAGTGGCATCCCACACCATCACGTCGGGTGATATGCCAGTATGGCGATGACGAATACACGTTTCCAATGTGCATTCACCGCGATGTCGCCAGACACGGATGCGACTACACTGATGCTGTAAACAGAGCCTGGATTCATCCGAAAAAATGACGTTTTGCCATTCGTACACCCAGGTTCGTCGTCGAGTACACGAAATGAGACGCTCCTGTCTGTGATGCAGCGTCAAGGGTAACCGCAGCCACGGTCTCCGAGCTGATAGTCCGTGCTGCTGCAAACGTCGTCGAACTGTTCGTGCAGATGGTTGTTGTCTTGCAAATGTTCCCATCTGTTGACTCAGGGATCGAGACGTGGCTGCACGATCCGTTACAGCCCTGCGGATAAGATGCCTGTCATCTCCACTGCTAGTGATACGAGGCCGTTGGGATCCAGCACGGCGTTCCGTATTACTCTCCTGAATCCACTGATTTCATATTCTGCTAACAGTCATTGGATCTCGACCAACGGGAGTAGCAATGTCACAATACAATAAACCGCAATCGCGATAGACTACAATCCGACCTTTATCAAAGAAACGTGATGGTACGCATTTCTCCTCCTTACACGAGGCAATGCCAGTCAACTGCTGTTTGTGGCCGGCCAGAGTGACCGAGCGGTTCTAGGCGCTACAGTCTGGAACCGCGTGACTGCTACAGTCGCAGGTTCGAATCCTGCCTCGGACATGGGTGTGTGATGTCGTTAGGTTTAAGTAGTTCCAAGTTCTAGGGGACTGGTGACCGCAGAAGATAAGTCCCATAGTGCTCAGAGCCATTTGAACCATTTTGCTGTTTGTGCATCAGAAATCGGCTGGAAACTTTCCTCATGTCAGCACATTGTAGGCATCGCCACCGGCGCCAACCTTGAATGAATGCTCTGAAAAGCTAATCATTTTCATATCACAGCATCTTCTTTCTGTCGGTTAAATTTCCCGTCTGTAGCACATAATCTTCGTGTTGTAGCAATTTTAATGGCCAGTAGTGTAGTTCTGGAGGGAATTGACACCAGGGATGTCCATAAGCCCGTGAGATTATGAGGGCGCGGAGGTCTCTTCTGAACAGCACGTTGCAAGGCATCCCAGATATGCTCAGTAATGTTCATGTCTGGCGTGTTTGGTGGACAGCGGACGTGTTTAAACTCAGAAGAGTGTTCCTGGAACCATTCTGTAGCAGTTCTGGACGTATAGGGAGTCGCATTGTCGTTTTGAAACTGCCCAAGTCCGTCGGAATGCACAGTGGACATGAGTAGATGCAGGTAATCAGACAGGATGCTCACGTACGTATCACCTGTTCAAATGGCTCTGAACACTGTGGGACTTGACATGTGAGGTCATCAGTCCCCTAGAACTTTGAACTACTTAAACCTAACTAACCTAAGGACATCATACACATCCATGCCCGAGGCAGGATTCGAACCTGCGACTGTAGCGGTCGCGCGGTTCCAGACTGAAGCACCTAGAACTGCACCGGCCGGCGTGTTACCCGTCATAGCCATATCTAGACGTATCAGAGGTCCCATATCACTCCAACTGCACACCCCCCACACCATTACAGAGCCTCCACCAGCTTGAACAGTCCCCTGCTGACACGCAGGATCCGTGGATTCATGAGGTTGTCTCCATACCCGTACCTGTCCATCCGTTAGATACAATGTGAAAGGAGACTCGTGCGATAACACAACTTGTTTCCAGTCACCAACAGTCCAATGTCGTTTAGCACGGGCCAGGGCGAGGCAAAAAGCTTTGTGCCGCGGAGTCATCAACGGTACATGAGTGCCCCTTCGGCTCCGGAAGCCCATATCGATTATGTTTCGTTGAATAGTTTGCGTGCTGAAACTTGTTGATGGCGCAGCACTGAAATCTGTAGCAGTTTGCGGAAACGTTGCTCTCCTGCCACATTGAACGATTCTCTTGAGTCATCGTTGGTCCCGTTCTTGCATGATCTTTTTCCGGTCGCAGCAATGTCAGAGATTTGATGTTTTACCGGATTACTAATATTCACAGTACATTTGTGATGTGATCGTATGGGAAAATCCCCACTTCATCCTAATCTCGGAGACGCTGTGTCCCTTCGCTTGTGCGCCGACTATAAGAGCTCGTTCAAATTCACTTAAACCTCGATAACCTGCCATTGTATCAGCAATAACGGATCTAACAACGGCGTCAGACACTTTTTGTCTTATATTGGCGTTACTGACATCAACGCCGTATTATGCCTGTTTAAATGTTTCTGTATTTTAATACACATGCCTATAGCAGTTTCTTTGGCTCTTCAGCGTATTTGGAACATTACTGTATCCAAACACTATTGAATATCTCGAAAAAACGATTTACTAACACACAGCGCACATTCACAACACGAATGGCTCTTTATTCACTCAAAGTAAGGAGTGCTACCAACGGTGGATGTCGTTGATTCCATATTTCTGAATTTACACAAGGCTTTTAGCACAGTTCCTCACAAGCAGCTTCTGTTCAAATTGCTTTCATTGTTTAAGTTGCGGAGCCCGAATCGTGATTTCTTGTCAGAAGTAGTCTGTAGTAACCTATGGAAAACCATCGAGTGAAACAGAAGTGATACCTGGCGTCTCACAAAGAAGTGTTATAGACCCTCTGCTGTTCCTAATGTACATAAGCGATATAGGCGACAATCTGTGCAGCTCTCTTACATTGTTTGTACATCATGCTGTTCATGAAACGGTCCATGTCATAGCAAACAGACCCTGAAACGAAAATATCTCACCTCGTAATGTAACTGCTTAGGAAGGCGTTGCTTGCTGCTTTCGGTGCACCAGTTGCAAATTTCTCACTACAGTTGCTGAGAGCGTATTTCAATGCTCCAGGCGACAATTAATCTATTTTATACACGTCACTGAGCGAGACACTCTTTAAATAAAAATGACCTGCATCGAGGATGTGGACAGTGCTCTTGGTAAAATATATCTTTAACACACTGTTTTTAAATTACCTGCTATACTATCACTTGTGCGAAATTTATGTTACAACACTCATTAACGTTGACAAAGGGCAACATTGATATCAAACCCCTACTCACAAAAATGTTAGACAAATAAATAATAAACATTAAAAATACCTTACAGTGAAAATTACTCAATCTTTAAAGAAAAACCTGAAGTCCCTCGACATAGATGTCTCATTAAACAATGGTTCCAAACCACGCGTGACTGCAATGCAACTGAATAAAAAATATTACCTCCATCCCTCTTCTTACTCTTTTCTAATCTCATTACATCTCATTTCATCCTAAATCACTAATCGAATCCTTCTTCTGTGTTCCACAATATTCAAACACAAATCATTCTACTTCAACACACGTGCCCTTAACTTTACGTCTACATACGAGTCACCTGATCGGCGTCTGTCTCATTACCACTCCAACTATAGGACTCCAGCGCCAGGCAGCGATGACAAAACAAACACATCTTCCAGCAAGTCAGCTACTCTGACCAAAGACTGCGCGCAAATACACTAAAGCACCACAGAAACTGGTATAGGCATGCGTATTAGTACACAGAGATATGTAAACAGGCAGAATACGGCGCTGTGGTCGGCAAACCTATATAACACGAGTGTCTCGGGCAGATGTTAGATCGGTGTCTGCTGCTGCAATGGCAGATCGTCAAGATTTAACTGAGTTTGAAAGTGGTGTTACAGTCGGCGCATGAGCGATGGGACATAGCATCTCCCAGGTAGCAATGAAGTGAGGATTTTCCCGTAGCATTTCACGAGTGTACCGTGAATATCAGGAGTCTGGTGAAACATCAAATCTCTGACATCGCTGCGGCCGGAAAAAGATCGTGCAAAAATGGGACCAACGACGACTGAAGAGAATCGTTCAGCGTGACAGAAGTGCAACCCTTTCGCAAATTGTTGCAGATTTCAACTTTGGGGTATCAACAAGTGTCAGCTTGCAAACCATTCGACGAAACATCATCGATATGGGCTTTTGGAGCCGAATGCCACCTTGACGAATGCACGATACAGAGCTTTACGCCTCGCCTGGACTCGTCAACACCAACATTGGAGTGTTGATGACTGGAAACATGTTGCCTGGTCGGACGAGTCTGGTTTCAATTTCTATCGAACGGATGGACGTGTACTGGTATGGAGAGAACCTCATGAATCCATGGGCCCTGTATTTCAGTAGGGGACTGTTCAACCTGGTGGAGGCTCTGTAATGGTGTGGGGCGTTTGCAGTGGGAGTGATACGGGACCAGTTATACGTCTAGATATGACTGATAGGTGACTCATACGTAGGCATCCTGTCTGATCACCTGGATCCATTCACGTCCATTGTGCATTACGACGGGCTTGGGATTTTCCAGCAGGACAATGCGACACCGTCTAAAATTTCTAGAGAGAGGCTCCAGGAACACTCACTGTGGCATTTGCTGGACACCAAACACCCTGGTCATGAACATCACTGATGATACCTTGGATGCCTTGCAACAGTCTGTAAAGAAGAGACCTCAACCCCCTCTTACTCTTATTGATTTATGGACAGCCCTGCAGGACTCATGGTGTCAATTTCCTCCAGCACAACTCCAGACATCAGTCGATTCCAAGCCAAGTCGTGTTGCGGCACTTCTGCGAGCTCGTGGGGGCCCTACACAATATTAGGCAGATTTCTTTGGCTCTTCAGTGTAATAAGCAATTTAAAATTGTCGCTCAGCGTTCGAGACATCCAAAGTATTTTCAAATCCTAGAAGTGCAAATAACTGACAACAGATCTGTTTTAACAGGCCGCCCGCAAGAATATGAAAAATCGCCCCAGGTTTTTGAAGGTAGGTAGAACATTGCAGGTTGCATAAAATGACATCGGTAATGGCAGCTGAACAGAGAACGTGAATGACATCACTCTTACCTGCCCTGTGTTGCTGCACGAAACTGCTAATCAATTGCACCTCCAAGCATGTAGTGCACTTCATGCCAGCCTGGTGTTTCTTGTACGACGACGTCGTGGTTCTGCAGTACTAATAGCCAGCAGTGTACTTACAGCCAGTTGGGGCTTTCTTTTGAGATGTGGCACGTATACACATGTACCAATATTATCATACATGTCACGTTCGAGTAATGGGAGGAGTCATAGTGAGTGATGTCTGTTTCAGGTTCTTTGCCGATTTGAAGGTGAGGCACTGGGAAGGCAAGGAACTACGAGAGAGGGCGGAAAATGAAAAACTAGAAGGCAAGTCCTGATGAAAACGCCAGCGCACCACGAAGACAATGGGTCATTTGGGTCGGTAATCGTGCTGATGGTACAGTGCACATCCAATGTAGGTAGGCTTTGTGCCATGCTTTTCGTCTGCCCAGTAATTACTTGTAATGGTTAAAAAGGGTTCTGTATCTGTGAGAGAAGAATCTGAAGCAAAGCGAATCAGACAACTGTGTGTTAGATGATAAATTGCTTCAAACACCATTAATGGTAAACACCGTTTTTTAATTGTAAATAATATCCACTCTACAATAAATGTTAACGTTAAAAGCAATATTATTACTTGGAAAATACTTCCTGGAGTTTCTTACGGTTGATGTCAGACACATACTGTCACTCATGGTCGTATTCATTTTCCTGGTCCACTGAAACCTGATCAGGGCAGTAGGACCTTGCTGTGGTTTGATTTATTATGATTCTACATTTAACAGTTAACCAAGGAACTGTATATGGCCATGACACCAACAACTCCATGGTTTGTTATTTTTCCAGTGTTATTAAGCCTGTACATTTTACGAATCTACTGATGGCTATTCACAGACTTAAACACAAAAAATGAGCTGATCATTAAGTTGCTAGGCTGCGCTAACTTTTGTGCACAAATAGATTGATACCAATATTATTTTCAAACTGACAGTATCATTTTTGCAGTACATATGCTCAAGAACGGTCCATTCTTTCCTTTTCTACACGTATTTTTGGAGGAACATTAATTCTTGAAGAAAGGCAAATAACTTTCTACAATTCGATTAGTTTATACAGTTTTTAGAAATGGAGAGACCAGTAAGATATCACAAATTTTTGAGACATAGAGCTTTTTGTAACAGTGTGTTTCACTGGTATAGATTATATTTACAATTTACAACAAAAGTTCGGATTACTTCTTGTTTAGTATCAAAAATAAACCATATTTTTCTAGTGAATCGATCTCAAAAATTTCATTTCAAATGTACTGAAATCTGTTGTTCATATTTGATTCTCTATGCAAACACTTTCATGTGAACTACATACATAATTATTAGTGGTAAAAATAGTGTTTCAAAACTTCTGTAACTCTAATGTGGAAAACTCTTCTGAACAGGTACAGAATTTATGACAGTTATTTTGAATAGCAAGATGAAGAAAATGTGTTAGTGAATTTATAGTAATAAAGAGACTGGTAACAGTGTTGATAGATTTGTGGTGGTATCACCAGCCTTTACCACTTCTGTGCTTTACTAATAAATGTTTGTGTGTGGATAGTCAATTTGGTGTTTAGCCAACTCAGTTCATTTTAAACTTAAAACAATTTTTACACATCTGTATCACAACAAATTTGACTGACAGTGCTCCTCTCTTAGATTTTGCTTAGCTTTTTTATGTCAGATTTAATTTTGGGTAAAACCTTATACCTTCCTGATAAATGCTTATGAACTGTTTGAAATGAGGGAATAGTAAACTGTAACAAATATTAAAGTCATGCATTTTATGTGCCAATATTATATTACTTAACTAAAGTTTGGATTACTTTTTTCTTAAATGAATGAAAATAAATTATTTCTACAAACCTGAATCTACTCCAAGTCTTTTATTTAAAATAAAGTTGATCTTTGGTTGTGTATGACTTTCCCATCTAGCTGCTACTATTAAGTTTAGTATAAAAAAGAATTATCCTCACAACGTGACCAACAAGAATCTTTTAAGTATATTACTAATCAGTGAAATATCAGATATTTCCTTTAAATTTAACTGATTTAACAATGACCGCCAAGCAATGTAGTCTTTAAACTAATTTTTAAAATCTTTCGTTTTTATTTTACACAAAGCGCTTTTCTCATACAATATTACAGTGCAAAAAATATCTTCTGGTGCATTAATTTGTTCTTTATAGTTCTAATAATGTAAAACAAAAAATGCTATGGCATTTGTTTTTTAAATAAGGAAAGGTATAGATACAAAAAATACAGTCATTAAGGCTATCAAGACAAAAATATTGACTACAGTCTTGAAAGAAATATTGTCACAACCATAGGCTGTTAAACTTTATGCATTTCTCCACAGAACTAATACATGCTGCTGCAACAATTACAGCAATATTTTTGGTGATGCAATTCTAAAAATAAACGGATATTGATCGTATCGTAGTCTACAAGTGTGTAATACATTAGACACTAATAAAAAGGAATGATAGTTAATTCTCACTGTATTTAGACGTGGACAGACATGCAGTATACTCAGGGACAGATTTAATAAAAAAAAAAAAAACGAGAAATGACTTCCTTCCTGATACACCATTTTCATCAGTTTGAGGTGGCATTTTTTCATCTTGTTTATGAGCTGTGATGCAGATGTTATGTGGACATGTGTCTGGAAATGATTACTTTCCATGTTATAGCTCATTTTATTACTTCTCTTCATATCACATTAATCATGGAATGGAAACACACAGCAACAAAACGTACCTGCGTGACTTCAAACACTTTGTTACAGGAAATGTTCAAAATGTCCTCCGTTAGCAAGGATATATGCATCCACCCTCTGTCGCATGAAATCCCTGATGCACTGATGCAGCCCTTGAGAATGGCGTATTGTATCACAGCTGTCCACAATACGAGCACGAGGAGTCTCTACATTTGGTACTGGGGTTGCGTAGATAAGAGCTTTCAAATGCCCCCATAAATGAAAGTCAAGAGGGCTTAGGTCAGGAGAGCGTGGAGGCCATGGAATTGGTCCGCCTCTACCAATCCATTGGTCACCGAATCTGTTGTTGAGAAGCGTACGAACACTTTGACTGAAATGTGCAGGAGCTCCATCGTACATGAACCACATTTTGTGTCGTACTTGTACAGGCACATGTTCTAGCAGCACAGGTACAGTATCCCGTATGAAATCATGATAACGTGCTCCATTGAGCGTAGGTGGAAGAACATGGGGCCCAATCAAGACATCTCCAACAATGCCTGCCCAAACGTTCACAGAAAATCTGTGTTGATGACGTGATTGCACAATTGCGTGCAGATTCTCGTCAGCCCACACATGTTGATTGTGAATCGAGGAAGTACAGTGATTAATGTGATTTGAAGAGAAGTAATAAAATGAGATCTAACATGGAAATTAAGCATTTCTGGATACATGTCCAAATAACATCTTTTCTTTATTTGTGTGTGAGGAATGTTTCCTGAAAGTTTGGCTGCACCATTTTGTAACACCCTGTATAGTTCCCTGATATAACCACAGTTTTTGCACAATGCATCCTGCAACCACAACACAGAAGGACTTCAGTGCTATGATTAATAGAGATTTGATTAAATACAGGGAATGCAGCCTGTGAAATAACTAGTAAGTTCTCTTTTGTAGGACTTTGCTTCTTTGGCGTTAGCAGTTCATATTTTCCGATATTATAGCTTTTTCTGTACTAAATTATTTTTTTAAAAATTTTATAATGAAATTAGATCCACAAAATCTCTTCCATCAAGCAAAATCTTTTCTTTCACAATTCGTGAATATCACAGCCATTGATTATAATACACCAAAAGTCATCGTATCAGTCAAACACTTTTTCTTAAACAAAAACTAGTAGATCAAAATATTAAAAGTGCATTACAATAATACATGCGCTACGAGACCATAGAAAAACTGAAGTAGAAGCAAAAAACTTACAGTTTTCATAGTGCTAATTTCATAGATCAGGTTTGACTGGAAGTTAAATTAAAGTGTGGCAGGAAGCCTTATTTCTAATATTGTGAGACAATTATATTTGAAATTTGTTGCAATGCTTCAGTATTTATATGATATTTTTCTTTGTTTTTACCATCCATTATCATTGCAATCTGCAATCAGTGAAATAAATTAACATGTAGTCCACTTTTTCTTGTAAACAGTTGTCTGAAATATTAAGGCTTTAGTAGATAAGAACAAAAAGTTTTGGGCAATTAGTTAGGAGCATGTTACACTACCAAATCTGGCAAAAAATAGCATGTAACAAATTTTCACTGAAACTTGCCCATTGTATTATAATGATGGGAAGTAAACATTGGTACCAAGTCTCAAAGAATACTTGTGAAATGTAATTATTTATATAGAGTGTGTGTTCCAGCATGCTTCTGGAATGCCTGAAGAAATTTCAGTATGTGAGAGACATATGACTAAGAAGAGAACTGGTGTGGTGGTAAGATACTCCTAGCAATTGTGGTGGCACAAATCTGGAACACATAAAAATAATAAAAAACGAATATAGTAGTCTCAATCCAAAGTATTCTGTTATTAGGCCGATTCTTGACAGTCGTGATGACATTTGACTAATAGGAGTCATGGTGAGATTTGAGGAAGGGAAGGGGATGACATGTGTAGTGTGGGCTGTTTGTATGTGTGGAGTAATTTCAACACATTACACCCAATCTGGAGATGCACTGGGAGAACCATTCTCCTTGCATATCTACATGAGGTGTGAAAGTGATGACATGGAAGATTATTGGAAATATTTGTACAACCTACCATGGATTCTGGGGTCGTTGGGTAATGGGTAACAGTCCTGATAACATTTCAACCCTACTGGTTGGGTGTGGAGAAGGAACAGGGTCACTTAAAAATATGTAACTGGCAACAATGAATAATCAGCTAAGAACTGGTTGTTGGCAAATCATTTCGGAATTTTATTTCTCATCCATTACCATAGTTTCAAAGCGCCAGAAGGTAGTTCAAATGCCTCTGAGCACTATGGGACTTAACTTCTGAGGTCATCAGTCCCCTAGAACTTAGAACTACTTAAACCTAACTAACCGAAGGACATTGCACACTTCCATGCCCGAGGCAGGATTCGAACCTGCGATCGTAGTGGTCGCGCAGTTCCAGACTCTAGCGCCTACAACCGCTCGGCCACCTAGGTCGGCGCCAGAAGGTAGTGTCGCTTATTTTTTACGAAATGAACACAAGTCGAGTTCTGCTGGGAGCAATATCTTCACAAACTGGGGGAAGCAGCAGAAGTGAAGCTTCAGACGTCTCAAAGGCTTCAGACTGTGTGAATCATTAAATTCTTCTAGATAAGCTTAAGTGTTGTGGTATGAATGGGACAGTGCACAAATTGTTTAATTCATATTTAACTGGAAGAATGCAGAAGGTTAAAATTAACAGTACAGATAGCCTTCAAAAATCTGCAGAGTGCTCTAACTGGGGACATATCAAGAATGGTGTCCCACAGGGTTAGTCTTGGGTCCCTTATTGTTCTTAATACACATTAATGACTTGCCATCTATATCCATGAAGGTGAAAATTTAGTTCTTTTCTTGATGATACAAACATTGTAATCACACCCAACAAGCAAGAATCAGTGAGGAAATAGTAAATAATGTATTTCAGAAAATTGTTAAATGGTTATCTGCACAGGGACTCTCACTAAATTCTGGGGAAACACAGTTTATACAATTCTGTACAGTAAATGGCATAACATCATTGATAAATATAGACTATGAACAGAAGTCTGTTGCTAAGACAGAATATTCAAAATTTCTGGGTGTGTGCACTGATGAGAAATTGAACAGGAAGAAACACATCGATGATATATTGAAACAGTTAGGTTCAGCTACTTATGCTATTAGGGTTATTGTAAATTTTGGTGATAAACATATCAGTAAATTAGCCTACTATGCCTATTGTCATTCACTGCTTTCATATGGCATCATATTTTGGGGCAATTCGTCATTAAAAGAGAAAGTATTCATTGTACAAAAGCATGTAATCAAAATAATAGCTGGAGCCCACCCAAGATCACCTTGCAGACATTTATTTAAGGAACTCGGGATATTCACAGTACCTTCGCAATACATATATTCACTTACGAAATTTGTCATTAATAACACATCTCAGTTAAAAAATAACAGTAAAGTGCATAGCTACAACACTATAAAAAGGGATGATCTTCACTATTCTGGATTAAATATCAGTTTGGCACAGAAAGGGGTGAATTATGCTGCCATAAAAATCTTTGGTCATTTGGTAAATAGCATTAAAAGTCTTACAGATAGCCGAACAACATTTAAAAGCAGATTAATTGAATTTCTGAATGAAAACTCCTTCTACTAAATAGATGAAGTTTTAGATATGAAACAGTAACTGTAAAAAATTAATTAATTATTTTGTGTAAATATAATTTATGTTAAAGTGACACTTTCCACATCATTACGAACAGTCGTATTCATGATCTATGGAACAAGGATTAATGTATGTATGTACAATATGTGAGCAAAAGTATCCATACACCCTCAAAAATTTACGTTTTTCATATTAAGTGCATTGCGCTGCCACCTATTGCCAGGTACTCCATATCAGTGACCTCAGTAGTCATTAGACATCGTGAGAGAGCAGAATGGGGCGCTCTGCAGAACTCACGGACTTCGAACGTGGCCAGGTGATTGGGTGTGACTTACGTTGTATGTCTGTATGCGAGATTTCCACACTCCTAAACATCCCTAGGTCCACTGTTTCTGATGGGATAGTGAAGTGGAAACGTGAAGGGACACGTACAGCACAAAAGAGTACAGGCCCACATCGTCTGTTGACTGACAGAGACCACCTACAATTGCGTAATAGGCAGACATCTATCGAGACCATCACTCAGGAATTCCAAAGTGCATCAGGATCCAATGCAAGTACTATGGCAGTTAGGCGGGTAGTGAGAAAACTTGGATTTCATGGTCGAGCGGCTGCTCATAAGCCACACACCACGCCAGTAAATGCCAAACGACGCCTCGCTTGATTCAAGGAGATTAAACAATGGGCGATTGAACAGTGGAAAAACGTTTTGTGGAGTGACGAATCACGGTACACAATGTGGCGATCCGATGGCAGCGTGTAGGTACGGCGAATGCCCGGTGAACGTAATCTGCCAGCGTGTGTAGTGTCAACAGTAAAATCTGGAGGCTGTGGTGTTATGGCGTGGTCGTGTTTTTCACGGAGGGGGCTTGCACCCCTTGTTTTTCGTGGCACTATCACAGCACACACCTACATTGACGTTTTAAGCACCTTCTTGCTTCCCACTGCTGAAGAGCAATTCTGGGATGGCGATCGCATCTTTCAGCATGATCGAGCACCTGTTCTTTACGCACGGTCTGTGGCGGAGTGGTTACACAACAATAACATTCCTGTAATGGACTGGCCTGCACAGAGTACTGACCTGAATCCTACAGAACACCTTTGGGATGTTTTGGAACGCCAACATCGTGCAAGGCCTCACCGACCGTCATCGATACCTCTCCTCAGTGCAGCACTCGGTGAAGAATGGGCTGCCATTCCCCAAGAAACCTTCCAGCGCCTAATTGAACGTATGCCTGCGAGAGGGCGTCTGTCATCAAGGCTAGGAGTGGGCCAACACCATTTTGGATTCCAGCACTATTTGAGGGCGCCACAAACTTGTAAGATATTTTCTGTCTGGGTGCTTTTAATCACATAGTGTATGCATGACGACAACCGGAATGTGGACAAGGGTCTCGATGAGGTGTGTGTTGTGCACAGTGATCCGGGCTCGCGAGATGGTGGATTGGCCTCTGGCTGGCTCCACAGCAGGGGCGGCCGCACCAGTTACGGGTGCAGAGGCAGAGGTGGCTTTGACAATTCGGTTGCTCCCTTGTAAACGTGGAGTCAGGTGATTCCTTGTGTAGCGAGCGTGAGGATATATCGGCTCGTGTGCGTCGTTGACGTTTTCTCTTCGAGAGCAGTGTCGCGGGTGGCCCTTCGAGAGTATCCTGGCGGCGAAAGCTGGCGGGGCAGTCGGTGGATTCTTCCTACGACCGACATCCGCGCGGAGACGGCCGATCTTTTCAAATCAATACGCCCCTAGGCGCGCGGTCACACCGCAGCCGATCTTATCTCCCGAACTTACAGGCTTCGGACGACAATCGGTGGAATTCAAATTCGTTTGTTTTCTTCGGTCGAATCGACCTTCGTTCCCGCACACGAAATTTGCGCCGTGAGAAACTGATCAGTTTACTCCAAGAAAGAGTTTGTGGCAAACTGAGGATGAAAATATTACAATCTGGAAATATGCGGAATCTTTGGACTAAAATCGCAGGTTTATTCGAAACCTCAGATAAGCAAAATCTTTATTGGAAATTTTAGGCATAGCTTATAACATCAAAAATTGATTTGTTCAAGTGAAGAGCGTGGCGTATCTTACATGCTTATAGCTGCTATACTGGGCCTTATTGTGGTAATTTGCCATCAGTGTGTAAACTAAACACCATCCGACCAGGTCTTGCAAGGCCCAACGATATCGACCGACCGCCCTGTAATCCTCATCCCACAGGCGTCACTGGCTGCGGATATGGCTGGGCATGTGGTCAGCACACCGCTCTCTCGGCCGTCTGTCAGTTTACGAGACCGGAGCCGCTTCTCAGTCAAGTAGCTCCTCAGTTTGCCTCACAAGGGATGAGTGCACCCCGCTTGCCCACAGCGCTGGGCAGATCGTATGGTCACCCATCTCAGTGTTAGCTGTGAACGCATTGCTAATAACGCATATAAATTTTTTTTCATGATTTTCGTTAGATTTCTATTCTTTTTCTTTTGTTCAAATGGGCATTTTAATTGTGATTATGTAACATTCTACTGTGGTTTTTACATGTAAAGATGTAATTGTGATTATTTCGTTTGCCAATGGATAAATATGTTTCTTGCTTTGTACCTGTGGTACAGTTTGTAAAGTTCTCTTTTGGAATATTATTAATTGTGAAAAATGCAGTCAATAACATTTATAAAGATTTATGTAATTTACGATAACGATATAACATCTATAGACAGGGGACATCGATAGTGATATCGATAGTCGAAAGGTTGCTGTGTAGTAGAGGGGATAGTGGATAGTGTGTCTGTGAAGCGTGTGCGGAAAAATAGTACTGTGTTTTATGAAAAGCATACGTAATTGTATCGACTGTGATACCGAACTATCAGATTGTTAATGCTCTTTACCACTGCGGTATGTAATGCCATCGCCAGCGAACTTTTAAGAGCAAATAAACTGGACTGTGAAAGTGCCGCTAACATCACTTTGTTGTGGCCGACACGAACTGTGCTTTTATGTGAATGAACTTTGCTGGTATTGGTTTTGTCTATCACATTCTATCAAGCCGTGAAAGTGAAGACTTTAATTAACTGTGCAATATAAATGACTTTCAGTGACGTTGTCGAAGTTTGAAATGCGAGAACAGAGTGGACATTGTTCAGGGTGTGCTTCACACACAAGAACAATTCAATGAACTGTGTATTTGTGGCTAAGACTATATGAATGTAACGAACTGTGTAATTACGGACGATAGCGTCACGGACAGTGCATAAAGTGTAAAAACGAGCGATGTCTATGTAATGTACTTTGAAAGAGAGGACTCGTATACTGGCGTCTTGTGGTTTGTTAATCACCACGGGGTTAATGATACAGCTGTGCCGGAACTTTATTTGCGTTTCGCCGGAGAAGCTTAACCAGCGGAACTGCCTGTATCCTGCTCTCATCATCGAAACCCGCCGACATCGTGCTGCCCAACGCAACGCTTCGTATGCAACAAAAAGTTAAAGAGATTTCGCCGAACGCTATCCCCTGACCTAGAAACTTTCTTTCTCTATTAAAAGTATAAGAATTACAGACTCTATTCAAATAAATTCTTTGTTTAGTTTATGTTTGCTTTCTGTTAACGAAAATAAAATTACAATCAGTGAATTAAAAGTTGCCTGGTAGTCATTGTTGAAACACCAGTGCATATAAATTTCTTCCTCTCATTAGAACTAATTCTCCTTGCATGTCAAAATTATTGTAGTTATTTTATGTAGTTTTATGTATTGTTATGAGACTAGATGTATGACAGTGACTAATAAGAATATTTTGTCGCGAAATATGGTTTCGCGCGAAAATTACGGCGACCGCCATAATTGCTTGCGTTCTGACCAATAACGTAATAGCTGCTATTCCCGTATTGGTGCATTTCCTGACGTGATCTTGAATTATAAACGTCAGCTGTCAAATCACGTAGGGACTGTTTACCCAGTAATAAAAGTTTCTGATATTGTACCGCTACGAGTCGTAGTATTATAAGACACTGGTTATACTCAAAAGTGGGTAGATGTATGGTGAACGCCCCCCCCCCCCCCCCCTCCCCCAGTGTTCATGCAATTATTAACAGTATTGTGTGTGATTCACGAAATTTTGTCACTTTTTCCAATTCCTTTCAGATATTGTCTTAGATGTCTTTGAAGTTTCAGAGAATATATACACAATTTTGTCGGTTCAGGTTAATTTCAGAGCAGTTTCTTGTGCATATTAGATTTCAGTTCATAAACAAAGTGGGATCGTGACCAATTGAGAAGTATAACAAAGAGTGTGGTTTCCCAACTAGAATTTTGGATGACTTCACAGTTCAGATTTTTATAATTATTTTTCCTGTGGGTTGAGGTCATCACATAGGCCAGCACAAGTGTTTAACTCTGGTGATCTGATGGGAACCAGTGTTATCACTGCAGCGTTTTATGCCAATACGTTAGTGATACTATTACACTACTGGCCATTAAAGTTGCTACACCAAAAAGAAATGAAGATGATAAACGGGTATTCATTTGACAAATATATTATACTATAACTGACATGTGATTACATTTTCACCCAATTTGGGTGCATAGATCCTGAGAAATCAGTACCCAAAACAACCACCTCTGGCCGTAATTACGGCCTTAATACGTCTGAGCATTGAGTCAAACAGAGCTTGGATGGAGTGTACAGGTACAGCTGCGAATGCAGCTTCAACACGATACCACAGTTCATCAAGAGTATTAGTGACTGGCATATTGTGACGATCCAGTTGCTCGGCCACCATTGACCAGACGTTTTCAATTGGTGAGAGATCTGGAGAATGTGCTGGCCAGGGCAGCAGTCGAACATTTTCTGTATCCAGAAAGGCCCGTACAGGACCTGCAACATACGGTCGTGCATTATCCTGCTGTAATGTAGGGTTTCGCAGGGATCGAATCAAGGGTAGAGCCACGGGTCGCAACACATCTGAAATGCAACGTCCACTGTTCAAAGTGCCGTCAATGCGAACAAGAGGTGACCGAGATGTGTAACCGATGGCACCCCATACCGTCATGCCGGGTGAGACGCCAGTATGGCGATGACGAATACACGCTTCCTATGTGCGTTCACCACGATGTCGCCAAACACGGATGTGACCATCGTGATGCTGTAAACAGAACCTGGATTCCAGAATGGGATTTTCACTCTGCAGCGGAGTGTGTGCTGATATGAAACTTCCTGGCAGATTAAAACTGTGTGCCCGACCAAGACTCGAACTCGGGACCTTTGCCTTTCGCGGGCAAGTGCTCTACCATCTGAGCTACCGAAGCACGACTCACGCCCAGTACTCACAGCTTTACTTTAGCCAGGCTATGGCTAAGCCATGTCTCCGCAGCATCCTTTCTTTCAGGAATGCTAGTTCTGCAAGGTTCGCAGGAGAGCTTCTGTAAAAGTTTGGATGGTAGGAGACGAGATACTGGCAGAAGTAAAGCCGTGAGTACCGGGCGTGAGTCGTGCTTCGGTAGCTCAGATGATAGAGCACTTGCCCGCATAAGGCAAAGGTCCCGAGTTCGAGTCTCGGTCGGGCACACAGTTTTAATCTGCCAGGAAGTTTCAGAACCTGGATTCATCCGGAAAAATGACGTTTTGCCATTCGTGCACCCAGGTTCATCTTCGAGTACACGATCGCAGGCGCTCCTGTCTGTGATGCAGCGTCAAGGGTAACCCAGCCGTGGTCTCCGAGCTGATAGTCTGTGCTGCTGCAAATGTCGTCGAACTGTTCCTGCAGATGGTTGTCTGGGAAATGTCCCCATCTGTTGGCTCAGGGATCGAGACGTGGCTGCACCATCCGTTACAGCCGTGCGGATAAGATGCCTGTCATCTCGACTGCTAGTGATACGAGGCCGTTGGGATACAGCACGGCGTTCCATATTACCCTCCTGAACCCACCGTCTGCTAACAGTTATTGGATCTCGACCAACGCGAGCAGCAATGTCGCGATACGATAAACCGCAATCGCGATGGGCTACAATCCGACCTTTATCAAAGTCGGAAACGTGATGGTACGCATTTCTCCTCCTTACATGAGACATCAAAACAACGTTTCACCAGGCAACGCCGGTCAAATCATGAAAAATCGGTTGGAAACTTTCCTCATGTCAGCACTTTGTAGGTATCGCCACCGTCGTCAACCTTGTGTGAATGCTCTGAAAAGCTAATCATTTGCATATCACAGCATCTTCTTGCTGTCGGTTAAATTCCGCGCCTGTAGCACGTCACCTTCGTGGTGTAGGAATTTTAATGGCCAGTAATGTAACAATATGAAGTGGTTTGCAAATGTGGTGCTTTATGTTCTCGAATATGAAACAGAATGGGGTTCGGTGCTGTCTGCTGGCTGTCATTTCGTGGCCATCCGTCCACCATCGTCCATCAGCACCCAGGACCACTGCAGAGGCTGGGCATTTTCTTACTTTTTTTTTTACAGATATAAACACAACAGAGTACTTACGTGCTCCTACGAGACTCCGAGATCTGCTTTGACAGGACCATCAATAGAAAATGAAAAAGCGCAATAGATTGATTTTTCTAATATATGTAGGCCATTTTGCAGATGTAAAAAATCGGGGGAAGATCATTTAAGTAGGACTATAACTGAGGTCATTAAACACAAATACATGATAATCAGTTTTCACTTTTAAGTCATATTTAGTCTCGTCTACTTCTTTTCTATTGTTTTTTTTTCATTTTTGGTTTGTCTTATAAGATATAATTTCTAATTCTTTTAACATTACTCTGATTTCTAATTCAACAGTTTTTCATGATTTCAGTTATAATGCAAGAAGGTTGACTTACCAGTTGATACATATTTTTGTAAACATCTTTAGTTTTCTGTTTTGTTATAATGGCACAATCGGAGAAGGAAACGAAAGCAAAAGCGATAGCGTTAGAGCAATAGACTGACCACGAGGAAATCGTTCCAGAAAACGAACGCGGTTAACGGGTACGTCGACAGGAAATGACAAGCTTTCAGACTGCGGTATTGGTGTGTGGAGGGGAAAAAAGCGCTTCAGCAGTTTAGAGGTAGAAGAAGCCCTTAGTCGACGACCTGAGCAAACACTAGAAAGACGGCCGTGGGAGCCAAAAAATGATCAATCTCTCCCTCCAGATGTGTCCGAGCGCACCTTTAAGATTGGGGACACTTCGAAAAGGCCCTCGCCTGCTTGGAGCAAACAAGAGTGATGTTGTACTACCCCCTCACCGCCCCACCCTTGATTCGCCCTGTTACCTCCGTTGTGGGGACAGTCTGATCAGTAGCATAGTTCGAGGTCTAGGTTAGGTGAAAAGTGATGATCCGGTTGAGAGTCGATGAATGCCAACTAAAGGTTGTGGTAGCAGATGGACCCATAGTTAACCTCCATAGTTAAATACGCACAACGTACTCCTCATCATAAAAAGTAGAACTGCAGGGTAAATTCGGAAAATGTACATTAGGTAAGGACAAGTTTCCGACGATATACATTATAGGCATATACAGTATATAAACCAAGGCAAATGGAAAGGGGTGTGTGTTCACTACTTAACTTACGGATACTTCTTTCAACACTACAATATACGTGTAAACTTTTGCGTGTGTCTCGAAATATCGTTGTTCGGCTTTATAACTGGAATATCTGTACTTCTCTTGTCTTTTCATTTGCATATGATCAATGTATAACCGAATCTTTATCAAGAATTACTTGGCAGAAAATTTAGGGCTACGGAACATTAACAAGGACAGAGTGGAAATTTCATAATGCTGGCAGAGTTTACATTCACTTATCATCCGTTTGAAAAACGCATAACGAGTTGAAAGACACGGCGAAGAAATAATCAGTTTGCACACTTTACAGGCGACAAAATGCGACTTCCGTTGCACGGAGACGGGTCACCTGGCCAGAAATAGCAGTTAGCACTAGGAACGGCGGTTATGACTGAAGCAATCGCTTGTCGGGTATACCGGTACCTTTCATCTCCAGTTTAACCTGACAGATAAAACCTCTCAAAATAACCGATATCTGAAATACATGATTGAATAATGATGGTAAAATTCTAAGACCCTCTTTTGCATTATTCCTTCCAAGGTACATATAATCAATTTATCAAATAAATTAGGTAAATACAAGAATATTTAGTCCATCCAGCGTTCGCTACTTTTCTCCAAAAGTAAGGAGGGGTTGACTACTGCTAAAAACTCATGTTTCCTCCTACTGATTATAATTTTTGCAAATCTCTGGCCAGAAATCGTGTTGCAATTGAAGATCACACATTCAATATTTTGGAGTCAGTGCTAAAGACTGAAAACTGAACCTGGAGAACTCTCTTTTTCGTTTTAGTTTATGGCTCCACGAGCTTCGAGCAGATAAAAGCATATTATATTGACACAAAGGGCGGATAAAGACTCTATTTCTTCTGTAAACTTTTCATGATTTGCAAAGTTTTAAAATTGACCTGCTCGGGGGAACAAAATGGTAAGCGCCAAAATCACAGTTTCGAGATACAGCACATCTAAAGTTTCAATTGATCTGCAAACCTGAATTTTTTTTTTTTGAACAGTCCTTTTATTCTGTATTGATTCTAACATCTATCTTCTACTATACAGACATAAATGAAACTCAGAACTGACTAAAACAAATGAAATCTACAAAAATTCTTACATTACCATACACCATTAACAACACACAGTGATAGAACATTAAATATTAAATTTTACAGTAAGTCTTCAACAATTTACTGAAACTGCAAAATCATTCATGATTCTCATTACTAATGCCTTTTTAATCCAAAACTGTTGGTTTTAGTGAAAGGAAAAATCCATAGTGGACAAGAGGTATGTAATTTAGGAGCGACAGGACGTCAGCAACTTTCTTCCTTTCAATAAGCCTTGGCCCATTGTATTTAAGTCGAAGCGCAGGAACTGGTCTTTGCCTTCCACGTTTCCTGAAGCTTATTTCATGCCAAATGTCATGACAAAATGTCTCGCTGATGAATAAAGATGATGCATATTCGCAGGTCACCTTCCACCTACATATTTTCCTTAGGTTGCCATCTCGACCATCAACTGTCTTCTTTCTGAAGACAATCGCTTCTTTAGAGTGACGTATTTGATAGAAATCCTCTCTTTTCATATTATACAGGTTGTTACAAAAAGGTACGGCCAAACTTTCAGGAAACATTCCTCACACACAAATAAAGAAAAGATGTTATGTGGACATGTGTCCGGAAACGCTTAATTTCCATGTTAGAGGTCATTTTAGTTTCTTCAGTATGTACTTCCTCGATTCACCGCCAGTTGGCCCAATTGAAGGAAGGTAATGTTGACTTCGGTGCTTGTGTTGACATGCGACTCATTGCTCTACAGTACTAGCATCAAGCACATCAGTACGTAGCATCAACAGGTTAGTGTTCATCACGAACGTGGTTTTGCAGTCAGAGCAATGTTTAAAAATGCGGAGTTGGCAGATGCCCATTTGTGTATGGAATAGCACGGGGCAATAGCCGTGGCGCGGTACGTTTGTATCGAGACAGATTTCCAGAACGAACGTGTCCCGACAGGAAGACGATCCAAGCAATTGATCGGCGTCTTAGGGAGCACGGAACATTCCAGCCTATGGCTCGCGACTGGGGAAGACCTAGAACGACGAGGACACCTGCAATGGACGAGGCAATTCTTTGTGCAGTTGACGATAACCCTACTAATGTCAGCGTCAGAGAAGTTGCTGCTGTACAAGGTAACGTTGACCACATCACTGTATGGAGAGTGCTACGGGAGAACCAGTTGTTCCCGTACCATGTACAGCGTGTGCAGGCACTATCAGTAGCTGATTGGCCTCCACGGGTACACTTCTGCGAATGGCTCATCCAACAACGTGTCAATCCTCATTTCAGTGCAAATGTTCTCTTTACGGATGAGGCTTCATTCCAACGTGATCAAATTGTAAATTTTCACAATCAACATGTGTGGGCTGACGAGAATCCGCACGCAATTGTGCAATCACGTCATCAACACAGATTTTCTGTGAACGTTTGGGCAGGCATTGCTGGTGATGTCTCGATTGGGCCCCACGTTCTTCCACCTACGCTCAATGGAGCACGTTATCATGATTTCATACGGAATACTCTACCTGTGCTGCTAGAACATGTGCCTTTACAAGTACGACACAACATTGTGGTTCATGCACGATGGAGCTCCTGCACACTTCAGTCAAAGTGCTCGTACGCTTCTCAACAACAGATTCGGTGACCAATGGATTGGTAGAGGTGGACCAATTCCGTGGCCTCCACGCTCTCCTGACCTCAACCCTCTTAACTTTCATTTATGGGGGCATTTGAAAGCTCTTGTCTACGCAACCCCAGTACCAAATGCAGAGACTCTGTGCTCGTATTGTGGACGGCTGTGATACAATACGGCATTCTCCGGAGCTGCATCAGCGCATCACGGATTCTGTGCGACGGAGGGTGGATGCACGTATCCTCGCTAACGGAGGACAATTTGAACATTTCCTGTAACAAAGTGTTTGAAGTCACGCTGGTACGTTCTGGTACTGTGTGTTTCCATTCCATGATTAATGTGATTTGAAAAGTAATAAAATGAGCTTTAACATGGAAAGTAAGCGTTTCCGGACACATGTCCACATAACATATTTTCTTTCTTTGCGTGTAAGGAATGTTTCCTGAAAGTTTGGCCGTACCTTTTTGTAACACCCTGTATACAAGTAATGGATTCTTCTTAGCCGACTTCTTGATGATCTCGTACCACTTATCTGGACTGTACACATCTTGTAGTTGTCGGCGAACGTAATTTTCAATTGTCACGAAATCTCTATCGGACGGCAACATTGTGTGCCCGCTCACGGGGAAGTGGTGTTCAGTCACACGAAATCTACCAGTTGAAATTAGATATTTCCAAAACAGTACCATGTTCCAGTTCTTATTCTGGCCACAGCAGTTATCAGATATCGCAATGACAGTCTCTCCTTTTATGTCGTTTTCCTCAAAGTAACGTAAAAGGCAGCTCAAAATTTCCTCTGATCCACGGGCAGCAGAAGTCTCATTCCACACAGTGCCCTTTCTTCTTGACACAATCATGGACATTGAGATTATACAACCAAATCTTCCTTTTGTAAAATGCTGGACCACAACTTGACTTAGAAATTGGGAGAGTCTGCTGCAAGTCAAAAGTCACAACATGTAGATTACTGTCTGCTTCTGCTCGTTTTGTCTGGATGGCAATGTTAGCTTGCCTTGCTTCTGCCCGACGTTGGTGTAGTTCCAGCTGATGTTCCAGACTTGCTTTCAGTTGGGGGGCATCAGTGCTCTCAATTTGCACTTTGAGCATGTCACAAGTCTTACACGTATCATTCTTTAGTGACTTTACTCCTATGTTATATTCTTCAGTGGCCACCCGCGGCGGCCATGCGGTTCTAGGCGCTTCAGTCCGGAACCACGCGACTGCTACGGTCGCAGGTTCGAATCCTGCCTCGGGATGGATGTGTGTGACGTCCTTAGGTTAGTTAGGTTTAAGTAGTTCTAAGTTCTAGGGGACTGATGACCTCAGATGTTAAGTCCTATAGTGCCCAGAGCCATTTGAACCATTTTTGAACTCTTCAGTGAAAACTGGCCTGTACTTGTCTGCAGATACAGGCTCATAGGACATCTCCTTGCAGAAAACATTCTTATAGTGCTCGTAACAGGAGGCGATTGTTGCATCTGTGCCCAGGTACAAACTGGTACGACTGTTTGAGCGTCTGTAATGACTCTCGTATTTCGGTATTTTGTCGATGTGTTCCCTGACATGGTTAACACTAGCTTCAGAGTAAGCATGCGGACGTTCGGTATGCTTGCCCCGTTTATCCTGGGGTGGCGTGATCGATCCGGATGTGATTTTCTTCTGTATATTTTCGACACGACCGCGATTGTTATGTAGACCATGAATGGCAAGAAAAGCTTTTTTGCATACTTTTATATCACTGCCACTAACTTTTACGCTGTAGGAAATACACTCCTGGAAATGGAAAAAAGAACACATTGACACCGGTGTGTCAGAACCACCATACTTGCTCCGGACACTGCGAGAGGGCTGTACAAGCAATGATTACACGCACGGCACAGCGGACACACCAGGAACCGCGGTGTTGGCCGTCGAATGGCGCTAGATGCGCAGCATTTGTGCACCGCCGCCGTCAGTGTCAGCCAGTTTGCCGTGGCATACGGAGCTCCGTCGCAGTCTTTAACACTGGTAGCATGCCGCGACAGCGTGGACGTGAACCGTATGTGCAGTTGACGTACTTTGAGCGAGGGCGTATAGTGGGCATGCGGGAGGCCGGGTGGACGTACCGCCGAATTGCTCAACACGTGGGGCGTAAGGTCTCCACAGTACATCGATGTTGTCGCCAGTGGTCGGCGGAAGGTGCACGTGCCCGTCGACCGGGGGCCGGACCGCAGTGACACACGGATGCACGCCAAGACCGTAGGATCCTACGCAGTGCCGTAGGGGACCGCACCGCCACTTCCCAGCAAATTAGGGACACTGTTGCTCCTGGGGTATCGGCGAGGACCATTCGCAACCATCTCCATGAAGCTGGGCTACGGTCCCGCACACCGTTAGGCCGTCTTCCGCTCACGCCCCAACATCGTGCAGCCCGCCTCCAGTGGTGTCGCGACAGGCGTGAATGGAGGGACAAATGGAGATGTGTCGTCTTCAGCAATGAGAGTCGCTTCTGCCTTGGTGCCACTGATGGTCGTATGCGTGTTTGGCGCCGTGCAGGTGAGCGCCACAATCAGGACTGCATACGACCGAGGCACACAGGGCCAACACCCGGCATCATGGTGTGGGGAGCGATCTCCTACACTGGCCGTACACCACTGATGATCGTCGAGGGGACACTGAACAGTGCACGGTACATCCAAACCGTCATCGAACCCATCGTTCTACCATTCCTAGACCGGCAAGGGAACTTGCTGTTCCAACAGGACAATGCACGTCCGCATGTATCCCGTGCCACCCAACGTGCTCTAGAAGGTGTAAGTCAACTACCTTGGCCAGCAAGATCTCCGGATCTGTCCCCCATTGAGCATGTTTGGGACTGGATGAAGCGTCGTCTCACGCGGTCTGCACGTCCAGCACGAACGCTGGTCCAACTGAGGCGCCAGGTGGAAATGGCATGGCAAGCCGTTCCACAGGACTACATCCAGCATCTCTACGATCGTCTCCATGGGAGAATAGCAGCCTGCATTGCTGCGAAAGGTGGATATACACTGTACTAGTGCCGACATTGTGCATGCTCTGTTGCCTGTGTCTATGTGCCTGTGGTTCTGTCAGTGTGATCATGTGATGTATCTGACCCCAGGAATGTGTCAATAAAGTTTCCCCTTCCTGGGACAATGAATTCACGGTGTTCTTATTTCAATTTCCAGGAGTGTAGTACAGTTTCTCCGAGAATTTTCTCCAGCTGCTTTTCGGCGACGTGCAACAGTATTAGACTTCATTGCACCAAATAAGTATGCATTTTGAATGTTAGAATCACCTACTTCCCAAAATGTTTTGAATAGTTTCATCACATTCAAATCTCCTACTTTTTCGAAACATTTACGAGGACACTGGCAATTAGGTCCCACAGTTGTTTTACTTACAGTTGCTCCTGTACGAGAAACATACTCTTCGCCCAAATTACGCCTCTTCTGTTTAATTTTGCGTTGAGAATCGACTTTCAGCCTTTTCTGAGACAACCTCTTTGTCTGTTCGAGGGCCCCTTCCTGAATGGTTTCTGCAGGAGCTATACACGGTTCGTTGTTTTGGGCGATGTGATCTGATTCGCTATTAACCTGTATGACAACAAAAACTACTATCACCATTATTATTAATACGTGTAACAATATAAATGAGAAATGCGCATTTCCAAACCACTGAGCCAAAAAATGTAGCCACTCTAAGATAACCTCAAAATTAACGTACTTCAGGAACATAACGGTATGTACATGCACTTACCATTATGTTCGTGAAACGTACTAAAGTCAGTATATTTACAAAATAACATACCTCTGAGTCATCTAAACCGTTAGGAATGTATTCTGGATCCCTCTCGAAGATATTAGTATCATTGGAAGTATATTCCTCGTCTTCTGCTATGTTCACTGTTGCCATAATCTCGGAGATGTTTTTACTTGCCGCAATTCTCTCTGTCATTTACCATTATGTTTCCGCAACAGACGGACAGTGGCGCTTACCACTAAGCTCCGCCCTGACATCTGTTGAGTGAATTTTGGAACTACTAGTAAGTTTACTGCATTGTGCATCCCACAGGTGGTGTCATTAGCCATGTACCGCAAAATACACGGCGATGGCGCTTTATTGTGTTCCCCCGAGCAGCTCAATTATTGCTGTTGCCGCAACTTCCTTTGTCTTTCATTATTTCATAGAAATGACAAATAATAACCCTTCGTGTAAAATTTTCCCTTAGTTATTTCGAATGAAAAACGAATTTTTTTCTCAAAAATATGGCTTTAATTTTTAATCGGAATTTGAATGCAACTGATTTTTTATCCTTGAACGCCATGCTCTCCGCCTTGCCTATCGCATCCGTCTCCCCTCCCCCACGCGGATCCTGTATGATCTCATCCCCTTCCCCCACCTCCTCCTTTTCCTTGAAAGGATACGTATCCTGTACACCTCACGTAAACTTGATCCTCCTCACCCGCTCATTTCCCCGATCCTCTCCCACCCCCACCCGCTGCCGCGCCTGTATTCTCACGTCCCACCCGGTCTCCATCTCTCCACCCTCCATACCCTCTCCCAAGGTGGCTTCCGCCAGCTCCCTCTCCCTGATGATGTCCTCGTCCCCTCCATCTACCCCTCCTATCAACTTTGACCCTGCCCCGCCCCCCACTTCCCATGTCCTTTCCTTTCGGCACCCTCCCTCCCTTCTCTTCTCTTCCCTTCTTTTTCCGTCTCCCTGTCCCCTCCCTTCCCCCTCTTCCCCCGGGCTTCCTCTCCCCCTTCCTCCCTCCCCCCTATCTCCCCTGCCTGTGGCATCTCTGCTCTCCCCTCTCGCTCTCCCACTCCCCTTCCTCCTCCTCCTCTCTTGGCAGGTCCCCGGACTCGCACACGTATAGTGAACATTTGCGCGCCGGAGATCGTCGCCTTTTGTGTCTCGTGTGTGTGACGTCGTATAGTGTTTTTGGTGTCCGCCGTCCCACTCCTACGTTCACTTGTGCCGTCGGACTCATCAGTGTTTTGTGCGCCGTGCCGACGTGTTTTCAGTGTTGTTATCGTCACATGTGAACGACTCCGTGTTTTTTATGTCTCTGTGACCTCTCTCTTTTGCCCGTCACTTTGTTCATTGTCATTCACCATGTTTTATACTCTTGTAAAACGCTATGGCTGAAGAGCGGCGTAGTGTGCCGCTGCCGGCCTACCTGAGTTGTACAGGTTTTAAAATTACAATAAAGTAAAAAAAAAAAAAAAAAACTGATTTTTTATTGACAAAACCAAACAAGTTGTTACAAAAAAAGATACCAAAATTAAGTCAAACTCGCTTTTTTTAGAAAAAAAATTTTGGTTAAAAATATAGAATTTAACCACCACTGCAATGGCAAACAGATATACCGGTTTCACAATCGGTTATCAGTAAAAAATACCTGTTATAACCGAGATCAAAGAAATACTGAAAATACTAGTAATACAGAACTAAAATACTGGTATCCATCTTAATCAGACGGCTTTTTGCATCTTTATTTAGCACACTTGTTAGCGTCAGTCAGATGCTACTTGTGACTAAGTACAACGTAAGATCTGCGATGACAGGCCGTGTTATCCTTTGCAGTATACTGGAGATTGTGTTTACTGTACTCATAACCTACGCAAGCACCATCCGTATGTTAGAAAATTGGGTGACACCAACCACATGTTCATACCGATTGATAAGTGTCAAGCATATTTAAAATATAATATTACTTCTATCATTAAGCTTGATGTATCTATTTCTAAATCAAGCTTTCCAAAAATTATCATAATTTCGTTCAAGCCCTATGGACACCAATAAATTTCCATTGTTGATTGTATATAGCATTCGTCAGAGAATGCATCAACGAGTGTGATATATTTTTGTCGTAAATCGCTCAAGAGCAAGATGATACAGAGGAAGGTAATCAAACAATTAAAAATATATATTTATTGGTCTGAGCTTTAGTTCAACTATTCTCCCCTGAAACGTTGAACTGCGGAAAAACCTCGACTGCTGCAATAGGCTATTATCGAACGGTGAAACGGCCACGACGCTTTTGCTTGGCGCCACCAACAGATGGCAGCGCGGTAGCTGCTCTTGCAGTTACTGCAGTGTCCGATCGTGGGAGTGCAGTTTTTAACGTTAGTTTAGAAGAAAAAAAAATGCGAGCTGAACGTGTGAATTAGGGTCTTCAACGTGTCCGATAGGTAAAGATGACAGACTAGCGTCGTATGTATTAAGGCCGGTTCCCAGCACCGACAGCGGCAAGCGTTTTCTGCGGTGACGCGTCTTTGGAGGAATTGCGTTCCCACCTGGAAGTGGCAGACGCTAGCGGCAGCCAATGGCTACTTTGTTTTCGACATATCCTTCCACTTTTTTCACCGTAAAGAGACTGGATGAAATATAGCTCATGATTGATCCCTGTTTCATTATGTAGTCCATAACATTTAGAAAACAATGGCCACAAACAGAAACTTGCTGTGACCCCTATAACAACTTTTAGTATTGACAGTTGCAGTACCTAAATACAATTTACTAGAATTATAATACTTTACGCAGCAGACATTTACCACACGGGTGTGGTATGTCATATTTGTGCCAACTTTTCAGTGCAGTGTTTAAGTGAGTGTTTAGTGTCGTGCGTCTTTCCACAGTGTTGCGAACAGAAATCATGCTGTCGCTGGGTGTGCATTTTATATCTTTTATGAAGAGAACCCAGACTGTCACTGTGTTTTTTAATTGTCTGTCTATTATTTTTCTGCTTCCTGTGTATTTTATTAGCATCATCAACCCTGTGTTTTATGTTTTAAGCTCCAGAATTTTCTGCCATTTTGCCTTTAAGTCACCGATTTTATCGCCAACTGTTATTATTTTTTATTATCTTCATCTTTTTACAACAAATTCTGTAGGCTGAAGAGCGGCGTAATAAGCTGCTGCCAGGAGCTTATCACAGCTTTACTTCTGCCAGCATCTCGTCTCCTACCTTCCAAACTTTACAGAAGCTCCCCCTTTAGGGGGAATCGAAACTCAATAAAGGAAAAAAAAACATTTACCACACATTCGAGGGTTGGATCCCCTCAAAAACGACCCACTTGCCCCGACCTTTCCCCCGACGAACTACAGGACGAATACGTTGTCCTGGTAGCTGTTGCACTTTCCGCAACCGTCCACCTCTGCCTGCCCCCTGACGCCCACAGCAGAAACCCAGCGAATCCTACGACGGAAATGTGGCCGGTGAGCCTCTGCATTCGACGGAATTTTCAATGAACATCATTGCGCCTTCCGCATACACCTCTGATCTTGAAACTTCCTGGCAGATTAAAACTGTGTACCCGACTGAGACTCGAACTCGGGACCTTTGCCTTTCGTGGGCAAGTGCTCTGAGCTGCTGAAGCACGACTCACGTCCGGTCCTCACAGCTTTACTTCTGCCAGTATCTCGTCTCCTACATTCCAAACTTTACAGAAACTCTCCTGCGAACCTTGCAGAACTAGCAGTCCTGAAAGAAAGGATACTGCGGAGACATAGCTTAGCCACAGCCTGGGGGATGTTTCCAGAATGAGATTTTCACTCTGCAGCGGAGTGTGCGCTGATTTGAAACTTCCTGACAGATTAAAACTGTGTGGCCAAAGGAGACTCGAACTCGGGACCTTTGCCTTTCGCGGGCAAGAGCTCTACCATCTGAGCTACCGAAGCACGACTCACGCCCGGTCCTCACAGCTTTACTTCTGCCAGCATTTCGTCTCCTACCTTCCAAACTTTACAGAAGCTCTATTGCGAACCTTGCAGAACTAGCACTCATGAAAGAAAGGATACTGCCGAGACATGGCTTAGCCACAGCCTGGGGGATGTTTCCAGAATGAGATTTTCACTCTGCAGCGGAGTGTGCACTGATATGAAACTTCCTGGCAGATTAAAACTGTGTGCCCGACCGAGACTCGAACTCGGGACCTTTGCCTTTCGCAGGCAAGTGCTCTACCATCTGACATCGGGCTGGCCGGGGCGAGCTGCGATGCCGTGAGACGGGAGATCGGCGCGCCTTCCTGCATCCGTTGAAGCGACTGGCAGGGTTTCGGGAGAGTGTTGGGGGTGCTGCGCCAGATCTTCGCCAAAAAACGCAGTTTATTAGAAGTGATTGGAGATATGTTGTTTCATTTTCTTGTTAAATTCTACTTGTTTTCTTGGTGAGGTCACCATCCACTTTGTTTTGGGGTTGTCCCACCATTCTTCTCTGTTTGCCCACCCGCAGGAAGGTGGTTATTTATGAATTGGGTGGTCCGTTTTTCCCTTGTGGAGTTGGGGCGGGTTAGAGCGAGCTGCGGTTCGGGTTGTTCAGTAATCCCCATCTGTCATGTTTGTCGGATTCAGTATTAACGAATTTATAGAATTAAGGTGTAAAGAGCAAATTCCTGAAATATGTTTTTATCTTACCTATTATCTTGCGAGGTGGTATATGTGTAACGTAGAGCATGTTGGTACATTTTATCTAATACTGCATTTCATCGATTTTATTTAAGTGGTCATTTTAGTATATAAAATTGCCACCCTTCCGCCATAAGAGTTCTTTTAAAAACAAGTTGCACTTTCAGTGGCAAATAATTTTTATTGAGAGTGTTTTGTACCATTTCCATCCCTCTTACCGGGTGCACAGTTTGTGTGAGTTGTTAAAATTTTTACTTTAAAGTAATCTGGTGTGTTGCAGATTTGCACCAGTGTAGTCTTTCAGAGGTTGTTGTGAGTGGTCGTGACTACAGCTGTGTTAAAAGGGAGCGGCAAGGTTCTCAGCCCAAAAGCTCATACTGTGAAAAAAAAAAAAAAAAAAAAAAAAAAAAAATGTTATTTCTGCCTCTGAAAAAATTGTAACTTGATATTTACAGGGTGCTTTCTGATTATAATTTTAAATCTGTTTTTAAAAAAGGGCTTTTAGGAAAAAAAATTTCCATTGACTAAAAAAAATTTTTTTAATTTGTGTCTTCAGTTAACATTGGCATCTACTTCCACGCTCACATAATGTGATTAAATGTGTTAATGTTCTTGATGAATCGATAGTAAATAAAGTAAATTCTTAAGAAAAGGTTTTGAAAGTAAATTCACGGTTCAACCTGCAATGAACCCCCACCCCACCTACTTCTCCAAATGGAAAGCCAAACCCACTACCACCACGCCTGAGCTCACTATCCCCATTTGCCCCATTGACCAGCCCATCCTCCCCAACAATTCCCAACGCTCTGCCCCTATGCCTGAAGACATAATCCAGTTCCTGACCATCATCCTGCAGAACATCCACCACTTCCAATGCCCTCACACCCTCCAGCATATTTCCCTTTCCACCCGTTCTGTCTCCCATCTGAGTACCTACGCCACCTACTCCCACAACCAGGCCCGCTTTACCTTCAATTGCCTAGACACCCTCGTTTAAGTCCCTCTCTCCTCCCCCCTCCTGGTGCATCAACAGTATTGTCTCCTCTATGTCAAAATTCGCTCCCCCCTGTCAACAAATACCTCTTCATGCATACTCTATCCCAGCACCAGGTCGACTCCTTCATCATTAATGAAACCTTCCTCCAACCTCACCATGTTCTTTGCACCCTATCTCCTTCACCACAATGACGATCCTCACCCGAGGTGGAGTCACTATTGGCCACCTTAAGCATCTCCCTGTCCAGCCAGCCACAACCCCCACTCAACGACCCAACTGAACACCTTCTCCCCCACCATCTTTCTTCCCTCCCTCCCCATCACCTGTGGCACCATCTATATCTGCAGCCCCCCTACCTTACGACCCTGCCACCCTTCGGCAGTGGCACCAGTTCCTTGCCACCCTCCAAGGTGACCTTGCTCCATCCATACAACACACCTGTCCTGAAAGTAAATCCACACCAGATGTTATACTGCTTCCTGCAACCTCCTTGGTCGTATTGCCACAGATGTTCTCGACCCCATTGGTAGTGACCACTTTCCTGTACTTCTGTCTGCTCTGCCCATGGTCTCCCTCACAGCCCACTGCTCTGTTGCCCCTCCAAAGTCCATCCACAAGTACTGCCACACTGACTGGGATGCCTATTGGGAAACCATTGCCTCACGGGTTGACAGCAACCCCTTCACCTTTCACCATCCCACTGACATCATCCATGCCTCTTCCTTCCTTCAGAAGACTATCACTGAGGCTGTGGAGGCCCACATTCCTACCAAACTCATCCACCCTCACCATCCTACACTTCCTCCACAAGCTGTCCTTCTTCGTGAATCCTGCAGGCTCTACCGCTCCTTCCTCCACACCGATAACCGGGATACACTTATCTGCCACTGGCAATTACAGCGACACATCTGGAACCTCCTTACAGCAAAGAAACGCCAGGACTGGCGCCAGACATGCACATACCTCCATCCTCCCTGTCATGTCCTCCAAGTGCTGGTCAGCCTTCCACCACCTTACTGGTAGCCATCCCACCCCACATTACCCTATTCCCCATGACAATCACTCCTTCCCTGCCAACCTCAGTAAGACTAACCATTTTGATTCCCACCTATCTGAGGTCTTCCCCACCGTCCTTGACACAACTGATATCTCTCTCCCACCACTCACCCCTAGTTTCAAGTACTTCAGTTACCTCCCTCAGACATCAACACTCCAATTTCCACACATGACATCCACTCCAAATGCAACACTGCCCCTCGTCACAATGGTGTTACCTACCATCACCTCAAGGAGTGCCCCCTGTCCTTCCTGGCTGACCCTGCTACTCTGTACATCCTCCTCTCCACTGGCTTTTACCCTGACTACTGGAAGACTTCCTGTGTCCTGCTGTACCCTAAACCTAACAAACGCTCCTCTGACACCTCTTCTTATCGTCCCATCTGCCTCACCTCCATGTTCAGAAAGGCCGAAGAGTCCATCCTCTTTATTGGTATTCATCGCCACCTTAACCAGCACCAGCTCCTTCCTCTTACCCAGTCTGCCTCCTGGCCCTCCTTTTCAGCTGACAACCAGCTCCTTAACCTTACCAGTTTCCTTTCCTTCAACTTAACTCCCATCGTTCCACTATCTTTGTTTCCCTCAACTTCCAGTTAGGTTTTCCGTGATTTCCCTAAATCGTTTCAGGCAAATGCCGGGATGGTTCCTTTGAAAGGGCACGGCCGATTTCCTTCCCAATCCCTCCCTAACCCGACCTTACGCTCCGTCTCTAATGACCTCGTTGTCGACGGGACGTTAAACACTAACCACCACCACCACCACTCAACTTCCAGAATGCCTATGACCGTGTCCGGCATCCCAGGCTCCTCTTCGAACTCCAGACCCATTCTCTCTATATCAGTTTCGTCCGTCTTGTTGCTTCCTTCTTCTCCCGTCGCCCCTCCTACATCACTTTCCAACTCCCACACTTTCTACCCCTAGACTGACTTGGCCCAAGGCTCCATCCTTTACCCTCTCCTCTATCTCCTGTATACTGCTAATATGCCCAAACCTTCTGCAGTTGTTCATCTCCTCCAATTTGCTGATGACACTGCCTTCCTGGCCCTTTATCCCACCTTTCATTGGTCCCAAGATACCCTCCAAACCCATCTAGACCAGTTCATCACTTGGTGCAACCAGTGGTTTTTCGTATCAATCCCTCCAAGACCCTGGAAATCACAACCTGCTCCTTCAGTATCCATGATTTCTATCTAACCATTTATGGTCGTCCTATCCACCTCACTCCTACCCTCAAATACCTTGGCCTCACCCTTAACTGCCACATCACCTGGACTCCCCATCTCCTTACGATCCAAAACATAGCCACAACAGACTCTGCCTCCTGAAACTCCTGTCTGGCTGGACATAGGGATTGCATCCTTCCACCATCCTTCACATCTACAAATCCTTGATCTGCCCCACCCTTTGTTACGCCAGCGTCACTTAGATTTCCACCTCTCCAAGATCCTATAAAGCCCACCAAATCCTAGAACGCCATGCATTCTGCCTCGCCTTCTGTCCTCTACAACCTCGTCCCCATCCCCCACCTTGAACACATCCACACCCTATATATTGTCCACTGCCTCGATCCCACTTTCCCCTGGTGCCTCCCTTCCTCTCCACCCCCAGCCTGTTCCCGCGCCTTTACCGTTGTGTCCTGCCCTCTCTCTAACTCTTCGCCTCATTTCCCAGCGCAACTTCCAGCACCTACCCCACCCAGACGATGAGCTTCGCCCTGACATCTACCACTCCTACCAACTCAAACCCCACCTTCCTCCCCCTACTCCCCAGGGCTCCCTCTCCCCATACTTTCCCTTCCCCTGAGCCGTTTTCCCCTACTAACCCTCCTCCCTGTGCCCTCCCTTCTGTGTCTTTGCAATCTCTCCAGCCTTGTCTTCCATCTTCATCTCCCACCTCACCCATCTCATGCCTCTTGGTGCGCCTCCTGCCACCCTTCTTTCTCTCCCTCCCGTCCCCTTAGTCCCTCCTCCCTGGCCTCCAGTCCCACGGCAGGTCTCTCCCAGTGGTTTTTATTCCTTGTCAGTGTTCTGTCGTTTCCAGTGGTTTTTCAAGTGTCTGGCTCTGTGTGATTTTTATACTGTGGCCACTGTTTAACTAGTGTTGGACTCCAGTGATTTTAAGTATGCAATGAACTGCCAGCCTAAGTCGACTTTTTAACTGTCCCCCAGCATATGCCACATATTAGAGTATATTTTAACTCCCATCATCTCCATTTGCTGTATTTTTACGTCCTCCTTTTACCCCCCTTTCTCATGTAAGAGTTCCACTTTCCTGCATTTTTGGTTCAAATGGCTCTGAGCACTATGCTACTTAACTTCTGAGGTCATCAGTCGCCTAGAACTTACAACTAATTAAACCTAACTAGCCTAAGGACATCACACACATCCATGCCCGAGGCAGGATTTGAACCTGCGACCGTAGCGGTCGCTCGGCTCCACACTGTAGCGCCTAGAACTGCATGGCCACTCCGGCCAGCTCCTGTATTTTTGTTAAAGCCATTTGTCTGAAGAGCAGTGGACTGCACTACTGCCAGCCTTCCACTGCCAATATGGCGTAGGGGCATGAAATTACAATCAAGGGAAAAAAACAACATATTTATTATTGAAGATTTATGACAGTTGATAGTGTATGTGATATTAAGATCATGTGTTCTTACTACTTTCATATTGAAACATTCAATGAACTACTATGATCATACTCAGCTCCATCTATAAACTGCCATCAACATTACCATAACCAAGATAATTTTATAATGTGATATGTTACAATACAGCTCCACCTGTTTTGCAGTGTAACTGTGTTGGTGAGGCAGGAAATTTATCCACCAGGCAGTGATGCTGCATCACTGCAATAACTTTGGAGGTGTGGCGGTGGGACTTGGAGTCCCATACCACCCTCCAATGGTGACAGTACATCAGTCAGGCAGAAAAATATAGCCCGACATGGATAGGTAGGGTGGGAAAGTAGTGGACATAGAATGGGGGGGGGGGGAGTCCAACCAAAGGATGCATCCATGGTGGGCATGCCAGGTCCATCACAAGCCAAGATCCGTATTTGATTCCTCAAGGATGGTTAGAGGAACCGGATGTCGATGCCGGCGGCATGGAAGTGTGGTTCCAATGCGGGGTAACCCATGGACAGTGTCCCAAGGGCATCCACTTTCTCATAGAGTTGCCGCACGTTGTTGCATATGGTCGTCTTGAGGGTGAGTCATAATTTTCGTGCATAGTTGGGTGTTCAGGCTCCAACTGAGAACCTTGTCATGCAGGCGCTGCACACTAATCGTGGCCCATGCAGCAGAGCCATACATGAGGGCAGGCAGGATAACTGCTCAGTAGATGCAGAGCTTGGTATGCAGGTTAAGTTCCCTACTGCGAAAGAGAAGGTACAAAGCCCTGGTCAGCTTTTGTCCCTTGTTGGCAACATACTCCGCATGCCAGTGTAATAGCAACTTGTGGTCCATCTGGATCCCTAGATGGGTGCTTATCAGAGACCAGGGCACCTGCACACCTGCAATCGAAACATTGCGGTGGCGGACTGGGTGCTTTTTCGTGAAATAGACTGCTGTAGTTCTGGTGGCATTGAGAGCTATTTTGTTTGTCTCACTACTGGTGATGGTGACAACCACCTGTCACTGGAGGCGGATGATGAAAGCGTCAGTAATATGGCAAATCGTATATAAAGCTGTGTCGTCAGCATATTGTGCTAGGTGGCACTCGGAGATGACTGGCATATCATTCACATAGATATTAAAATGGATGGGAGACAACAACAATCCTTGTGGAGTGCCCACTGACGATTGGAAAACGCCAGAACGCATTCACTGTTGAGACACTATGAAATTCCTATCACGGAAAAAGTCATCCACGTTCTTGACATAAATATCTGGTGTAGGGGTCTGCGTCCGTATCTTGTGTACTAGGTTGTCTTGCCATATCTTGTCGTAGGCATTCTGCAAGTACAGGAAAACGGCAGCTGTTGACTGTCGGCGTTGAAGCCTTTGCTGACGTGTTCAGTTATTTGTAGGACCTGAAGTTTGGCACAGAGGTGCAAAGTGAATTCAAATTGTTCAGCTCGGATCATCCCAGCCACTGCCAGAGGTTGAGAAATTCGGTGAACGGCCACAAATCCAAGTACCTTCGCTATAGTATTAAGGAGACTGATGGGCTTGTGGTTGGTGGGGACCATAGGGTCCTTGAACCACTTAGGGATCGCAATCAGGTTGGCTTGTTTTCACTGAGGGGAGAAAAGGCCAGATGTGAGACAACAGTTTAAAATCTTGGTGAACAAGATGACAGTCATGCAGAGAAGGTGTGAAAGATATTCATTTAAAATTCCGTCCAATCCAGGGGCAGACCGGCCACGTTTCCATTGTAGGATATTCTGAATTTCTGCTATGGACGTCAGGAGAGGGGCAAACTGGGGTGAGCGGTTGTGGAAAGCGGCAACAGCTGTAGTTCGTCCGGAGGAAGGTCTTGGACAAGGGGGCGGTTTTGGGCCTCGAAAGAATCCGCCAGCGTATTCACAATTTGGAAACTATCATACAACAAGCCTGCTGTCGTGCGAATAGGATGAGCAGTTGCTGGCATAGAACGCTGCAGGGCGCGAATGACAGGCCAGTAAGACTCATGGTGGAGGAGGAAAGCGGACATCTTGTCCTCCAATTGTTCAGACTTCCAGTTGGCGAGCCAGTGGCAGAATTCGTGCTGGAGGCATTTCATTTGGCGTTTGTCGCAAGGATCATGAAACTGCTTCCACCACCGGTGGTAGCAGTTCTTTTGCACCTTCAGCTGCCATAACAGGGGAGGCAAATCGTCCAGGAGGGTTAAAGCCCAAGGTACAGTGGAGGTGGAAAGTTTCACTGCTTTCTGTATTTTGGCCGTAAGGTGATCAACAGCACAGATTGCATTGGCCAGTGCTGTCAAGTTGAGGTTGAGCAGTGTTATTAAGTACCCTGGCAAACTTGCCCCAGTCGCTGAGGGTCACATTGGAATGAACATCAAATAAAAAGTCAGAGTCAGTGAAGTGCATGTGTACTGGGTCATGGACAGAGGCCAGTTCGTGGAGAACATTCAGTGAAAACTGAGCAGCGATGTTTTTGAAGATGGCCACATCCAGAACATCTGGCTGGGAGTTATAACAGCCAGGGATATGGGTAGGTTAGTGGAGGGCCATAGACCAATAGTGCTGAAATATCCTCCAGGTCAAGGAGGAGTCAGCCTTGGGGTTAGAGACCCGAGATTGCCAAGTCGGGTGCTTGGCTTTGAGATCCGCCCCAACGATGAGCCTGTTGAAGGATGTCAATGTGCAGAGTCCGCTTCCAGCAGTGGCATGTTTCATATGAAATATGCTGCTGCAAAGTAATGGCACCAAGCGTGTGGAGACAATAACCGCTGTGGCCTCTGAATGTTCCATTGGTTGGAGAGTCTATTGGGTATGGACAAGAGCTCTGGTGAGGAACTCTGTCTTGCATCCACCAAGGCGGATGAGGTGGTCAGAACAGTAACACACCATGTTGAGATGGTGAAAAACGTTCACCAGTTTAAGATGTGCTTCTGTGACCAGTAAAACATCCACATGACGGTCATGGAGGAAGGTGTTCAACTCCATTTTCATCCATTTTATGCCATTGGCATTGAAAATGCAGTTGACAAGGTCCCGAAGGGGCTGGTGGTGATGTGGTGGTCGATTCGCCATTACAATAATATTTGACTAAGCCCTTCCACTAGGGCAAAAACCTCGGAGAGTCCATCCTCTGAGTGGTTTCCCTAAATCACTCCAGGCAAATGCCGGGATGGTTCCTCTGAAAGGGCACGGCCGACTTCCTTCCCAATCCTTCCCTAATCCGATGAGACCGATGACCACGCTGTCTGGTCTCCTTCCCCAAACCAACCAACCAACCAACCACTCCATCCTCTGACCGACGGATTTTGTGTGCAGTGTCACGAATAACAGCCCACGTGTAGGATTTCATGAAGAAGGGGATGATATGGAGGATTTTGCACATGTCCTCCCAAAAGGACGTATTAGTCTGCACCACTAGTGGAGGGTCCCAAGTGGGCTGCTTGCCCCTGTGACAGGCAGGGACGGGCGTAGTAGTAGGAAGAGTGGGTGCCCAGGCCGAGGGCCAGGACCTAGCCACAAGTGGACTGGAGGGAGCTGCAGCTGACTCCCATAGCCAGTGAGCAGTGGAAGCCATCATGGAAGATGCACAATGCATAGGATGTCGGAGGAGTCTGGGCAGAAGGGAGCACAGGTGCCACAGAACTGTCCAGTGCCTGAGTGGCTGGCACCAGAGCAGCTTCTGAGGGCAGCACACCAGGCTGGCCCCACAAAACAGGAAAGTTGGTCATGTCCCATCATGGTGGGGAGGTCCATTTGTTCTTGGTTTCTTTTTGGCAGGGCGGGAAGACTTCAGTGCTCTCTGGTAAACAGGGCACACCCTCCATGTGGTAGGGATCATGCATTGTGCCCAAACACCTAGTGCAGGTAGGTTTCCCCGAGGTGGGGAGTGTGCAGTTCTCCACTAAATGTGGGCCGGCACTCTAAACGCACCACAATGGCAGGGAGCAGTAATTCTCAGTATGTTGTAACCATTGGCATTTGTGACAGATGACTGGCCCGTTGCAGCCCTCATACAATTCAATCTGGACATTTGCGTACAGAGGGTACTGGATTTGGTAAATCTGCTCTGTGTCTCAGGATCCCTTTTGCTATACTGGTGGACGCACGCTCGCGCACTTGTGTGTATGTGTGCCTACTGCTGACAAAGGCTTAATGGGTATACTTGGAAGGAGAGACAGCATTGGTAGTATATTTTTGTTTTATTCCCGCAAAATCGATTTTCGGACACTTAGTGACCATCTTCAGTGCTGTAATATATAACTTAAATTGGTAAGCACCAGTGCCTTTATTGATTGGCGACTCCATAGAGTGTCCTGTGCACCACGACCAGATAATGGGTATACTTGGAAGGACAGACAGCATTGGTCGTATGTTTTTGTTTTATTCCCGCAAAATCGATTTTTGGTCACTCAGTAACCATTTTCAGTGCTGTAATATATAACTTAAATTGGTAAGCACTGGTGCTTACCAATTTAAGTTATATATTACAGCACTGAAGATGGTCACTAAGTGACCGAAAATCGATAAAGGCTCAATGGCCGAAAGCTATGAGTGTGTGAATCTTTTTATTGTGCCTATCGCAACTCAGCATCTACGCTATATGGTGGTACTTTCCTTCTCTGGTATTGTTACATTCCATTCTGGATTTTCCATTGTTTAATATTGGAATGATACTCTCTCCACTATGCATTGCATACTAGCTTGCAGTATGTAAATGTTGATCTGTAGCTCTTTATCACAACTGGAATGATAACTGCTTGCACATTCTGGAACACAGCAATTATTTGACACATAAAAATGTTTTAATAACCATGGAGACTTCCTATGGGTAACACATCTCTCTTTAATTATACATTACATCTGCGCAGTTTATTATCTAATTTCACTCTCTTATGGTAGACATCATTTCAGCAGCTACAAATCAGTCAGGAAGCTCACATCGACAGACAGGTCAATATGAAATTTTCACTCTGCAGTGAAGTGTGTGCTGATATGAAACTTCCTGGCAGTTTAAAACTGTGTGCCGGACCGAGACTCGAACTCGGGACCTTTGTCTTTAGTGGGAAAGTGCTCTATCATCTGAACTACACAAGCTCGGCTGAAGACCCATCCTTAAAGCTTTAATTTTGCCAGTACCTTGTCTCCTACCTTCCAAACTTCACAGAAACTCTCCCGTGAACCTTGCAGAACTAGCACTCCTGGAAGAAAGGATATTGTGGAGACATGGCTTTGCCACAGCCTGTGGGATGTTTCCAGGAGAGCTTCTGTGAAGTTTGGAAGGTAGGAGACGAGATACTGGCAGAATTAAAGCTGTGAAGATGGGGCGTGAGTCATGTTTGGGTATTTCAGATGGTAGAGTACTTGCCTTCGAGTTCGAGTCTCGATTCGGCACACAGTTTTAATCTGTCAGGGAGTTTCAGACAGGTCAGTGGTCGTTGGAAGCCTTGAGAAACAATCTATCAGATGTTCAAGGTCTCGCAACAACCAGTGTCAAAACATTCACAATTTGTATTTCCTTGAACAGGTCTGCATCAGCAATTGGCTATCTTCATAGGGTTGCCACTTCTCATGACTGTGGCTTGTGTGAAGTCAGTAGGTCCCTTAGGCATACAGCTACAGGGCTATTACAAATCATTGAAGTGATTTCATAAATTCACTGTGGCTCCATTCATTGACATATGGTCACGACACACTACAGATACATAGAAAAACTCGTGAATATTTGTTCGGCTGAAGCCGCACTTCAGGTTTCTGCTGCCAGAGCACTCAAGAGCGCAGTAAGACAAAATCGCAACAGGAGCCGAGAAAACGTATGTCGTGCTTGAAATGCACTCACATCAGTCAGTCATAACAGAGCAACGACACTTCAGGACAAAGTTCAACAAAGATCCACCAACTGCTAACTCCATTTGGCGATGGTATGCACAGTTTAAAGCTTCTGGATGCCTCTGTAATGGGAAATCAACGGGTCGGCCTGCAGTGAGCAAAGAAACGGTTGAACGCGTGTGGGCAAGTTTCACGCGCAGCCCGCGGAAGTTGACGAATAAAGCAAGCAGGGAGCTAAACGTACCACAGCCGACGGTTGGGAAAATCTTACAGAAAAGACTAAAGCAGAAGCCTTACTGTTTACAATTGCTACAAGCCCTGACACCCGATGACAAAGTCAAACGCTTTGAATTTTCGGCGCGGTTGCAACAGCTCATGGAAGAGAAGCGTTCAGTGCGAAACTTGTTTTCAGTGATGAAGCAACATTTTTTCTTAATGGTGAAGTGAACAGACACAATGTATGAATCTGGGCGGTAGAGAATCCTCACGCATTCGTGCAGCAAATTCGCAATTCACCAAAAGTTAACGTGTTTTGTGCAATCTCACGGTTTAAAGTTTACGGCCCCTTTTTCTTCTGCGCAAAAAGCATTGCAGGACACGTGTATCTGGACATGCTGGAAAATTGGTTCATGCCACAACTGGAGACCGACAGCGCCGACTTCACCTTTCAACAGGATGGTGCTCCACCGCACTTCCATCATGATGTTCGGCATTTCTTAAACAGGAGATTGTAAAACCGATGGATCGGTCGTGGTGGAGATCATGATCAGCAATTCATGTCATGGCCTCCATGCTCTCCCGACTTAACCCCATGCGATTTCTTTCTGTGGGGTTATGTGAAAGATTCAGTGTTTAAACCTCCTCTACCAAGAAATGTGCCAGAACTGCGAGCTCGTATTAACGATGCTTTCGAACTCATTGATGGGGACATGCTGCACCGAGTGTGGGAGGAACTTGATTATCGGCTTGATGTCTGCCGAATCACTAAAGGGGCACATATCGAACATTTGTGAATGCCTAAAAAAACTTTTTGAGTTTTTGTATGTGTGTGCAAAGCATTGTGAAAATATCTCAAATAATAAAGTTATTGTAGAGCTGTGAAATCGCTTTAATCATTTGTAATAACCCTGTATTTGTAATCTCTTGCCTTGTCATGATTAACAGGGTACTTGAATGACCTCTATGGTTTGTATGTGTGCTGTGGCAGTTGACCATGTGTTTCATCTGTTTGCATTATTTGTACTTGCAGCAATATGTTCCATTTTTTAGGAACATGAACTCCTTTTTCCACTGTATAATTGAATTTCAATGAAAAAATTTTCACTGTATAGTTGAATCCCCCCCCCCATGAACCACGGACCTTGCCGCTGGTGGGGAGGTTTGCGTGCCTCAGCGAAACAGATAGCCGTACAACCACAACGGAGGAGTATCTGTTGAGAGGCCAGACAAATGTGTGGTTACTGAAGAGGGGCAGCAGCCTTTTCAGTAGCTGCAGGGGCAACAGTCTGGATGATTAGCTGATCTGGCCTTTTAACACTAACCAAAACAGCCTTTCTGTGCTGGTACTGATTATGGCTGAAAGCAAGGGGATACTATAGCCGTAATTTTTTCCAAGGGCATGCAGGTTTACGGTATGGTTAAATGATGATGGCGTCCTCTTGGGTAAAATATTCCGGAGGTAAAATAGTCCCCCATTCAGATCTCCGGGCAGGGACTACCCAGGACGATGTTGTTATCAGGAGAAAGAAAACTGGCATTCTACAGATCAGAGTGTGGAATGTCAGATCCCTTAATTGGGCAGATAGGTTAGAAAATTTAAAAAGGGAAATGGATTCGTTAAAATTAGATATAGTGGGAATTAGTTAAGTTCAATGGTAGGAGTAACAAGACTTCTGCTCAGGTGAATACAGGGTTATAAATACAAAATCAAATAGGGGTAATGCAGGAGTAGGTTTCATAATGAGTGGGAAAATAGGAATGTGGGTAAGCTACTACAAACAGCATAGTGAACACATTATTCTGGCCAAGACAGATACGGAGCCCGCGCCTAAGACAATAGTACAAGTTTATATGCCAACTAGCTCTGCAAATGACGAAGAGACTGATGAAATGTATTATGAGGGAAAAGAAATTATTCAGATAGTGAAGGGAGACGAAAATTTAATAGCCATGGGGGACTGGAATTCGATAGTAGGAAAAGGGAGAGAAGGAAACATAGTAGGTGAATATGGATTGGGGGGAAGAAATGAAAGAGGAAGCCACCTGGTAGAATTTTGCACAGAGCATAACTTAATCATAGTTAACACTTGGTTCAAGAATCATAGAAGAAGGGTGTATACTTGGAAGAAGTCTGGAGATACTGGAAGGTCTCAGATAGATTATATAATGGTAAGACAGAGATTCAGGAACCAGGTTTTACGTTGCAAGACTTTTCCAGGGGCAGATGTGGACTATGACCACAATCTATTGGTTATGAACTGTAGATTAAAACTGAAGAAACTGCAAAAAGGTGGGAATTTGATGAGATGGGACATGGATAAACTGAAAGAACCAGGGGTTGTAGAGAGCTTCAGGGAAAGCATTAGGGAACGACTGACAAGAATGGAGGAAAGAAATACAGTAGAAGAAAAATGGGTAGCTTTGAGGAATGAAATAGTGAGGGTAGCAGGGGATCAAGTAGGTAAAAAGACGAGGCTAATAGAAATCCTTGGGTAACAGAAGAGATATTGAAGTTAATTGATGAAAGGAGAAAATATAAATATGCAGTAAATGAAGCAGGCAAAAAGGAACACAAACATCTCAAAAATGAGACTGACAGGAAGTGCAAAATGGCTAAGCAGGGATGGCTAGAGGACAAATGTGAGGATGTAGAGGCTTATCTCACTCAGGTGTAAGATAGATACTACCTACAGGAAAATTAAAGAGACCTTTGGAGAAAAGAGGACCACTTGCATGAATATCAAGAGCTCACATGGAAATCCAGTTCTAAGCAAAAAAGGGAGAGCAGAAAGGTGGAAGGGGTATATAGAGGGTCTATACAAGGGTGATGTTCTTAAGGACCATATTACAGAAATGGAAGAGAATGTAGATGAAGATGAAAAGGGAGATATGATACTGCGTGAGAGTTTGGCAGAGCACTGAAAGACCTAAGTCGAAACAAGGTCCCAGGAGTAGACAACATTCCATTAAAACTACTGACAGCCTTCAGAGAGCCAGTCCTGACAAAACTCTACCATCTGGTGAGCAAGATGTATGAGACAGGCGAAATACCCTCAGACTTCAAGAAAAATATAATAATTCCAAATCCAAAGAAAGCAGGTGTTGACGGATGTGAAAATTACCAAACTATCAGTTTAATAAGCCACGGCTGCAAAATACTAACGCGAATTCTTTACAGACGAATGGAAAAACTGGTAGAAGCTGACCTTGGGGAAGATCAGTTTGGATTCCGTAGAAATGTTGGAACACGTGAGGCAATACTGACCCTATGACTTATCTTAGAAAATAGATTAAGGAAAGGCAAACCTATGTTTCTAGCATTAATCTGTATATTGAGTAAGCAGTGAAGGAAACAAGAGAAAAATCTGGAGTAGGAATTAAAATCCACAGCGAAGAAATAAAAACTTTGAGTTTCGCCGATGACATTGTAATTCTGTCAGAGACAGCAAATGACTTGGAAGAGCAGTTAAACAGAATGGATATGGTCTTGAAAGGAGGATATAAGATGAAAATCAACAAAAGCAAAATGAGAATAATGGAATGCTGATGCTGTGGGAACTTGATTAGGAAATGAGACGCTTAAAGTAGTAAATGGGTGTTACTATTTGGGGAGCAAAATAACTGATGATGGTCAATGTAGAGAGGATATAAAGTGTAGACTGGCAATGGCAAGGAAAGCATTTCTGATGAGAAATTTGTTAACATAGAGTATAGATTTAAGTGTCAGGAAGTCTTTTCTGAAAGTATTTGTATGGAGTGCAGCCATGTATGGAAGTGAAACATGGACGATAAACAGTTTAGACAAGAAGAGAATAGAAGCTTTCGAAAGGTGGTGCTACAGAGGAATACTGAAGATTAGATGGGTAGATCACATAACTAATGAGGAGGTATTGAATAGAATTGGAGTGAAGAGAAATTTGTGGCACAACTTGACTAGAAGAAGGGATTGGTTGGTAGGGCATATCCTGAGGCATCAAAGGATCACAAATTTAGTATTGGAGGGCAGTGTGGAGGGTAAAAATTGCAGAGGAAGACCAAGAGATGAATACACTAAACAGATTCAGAAGGATGTAGGTTGCAGTAGGTACTGGGAGATGAAGAATCTTGCAAAGGATAGAGTAGCATGGAGAGCTGCATCAAACCAGTCTCTGGACTGAAGACCACAACAACAACAGTTGAATTTCTTGTAAGTGACCCTTATTAATCTGGTTCATCTGGACATTTTTATCTTTTTTACTACATAACTGCACAGTATTCAATACTGTGTAAGTAATAATATCTACAATACATGATATAAATCATTAAATTTAAATCCAGCCAGCTGCCATACTTGGATGTTGGCAGTGTCTGCTGTCACTATTTCTTACGAGTATGAAGTGGTATAAGAGAGAAAGTAGGTAGTAATGCTTGTGGACAATACAGTGTACTGCATACGATGCAGCTGAATTTGTTTTTGGAATCTGATATCAGTTTGGAAGAATAATCCATGCCCAATCATTTCTGAGTCCATGGACGAAATTTGAATACTGAATAAAGAATCAGTAGCAATATCAACCCATTGGAGTTCATTGAAGGATTTGTAAACATTCCAGGATGCTCAGACATAGGTGTGAACTACATAAATGACTGAGAAATGACAGTACTGGCTATTATAAGAAAAAATCTTATTTCAAGCAGCCACCCTGTCTAAAGGTGATGTCTCAATATTAAAGACATGATTATGTTTCAGAAATTAACTTGATCTTTGTATATATTACATCTTTGGAATTGACTGTTGATCATTCTTAGTTAAAATATAGAAGTCTCATTCCCTTCCTTCCTCCCTCATCTTCTGTGTGCTATTATGATATAAGCATATATAATTCCTTCAATTTGTAATGTGTGTTAACTAATTATTATTATAGTCTCTGTCATATATTTTTCTTTTGTAGTATAGTTCCAAACCTGAAATCCAATACTAATGAAGTTCGTTTTATGCAATTTTGGCCTGTAAATTAGTTGGAAGTAGTTAGTTCCATGATGCAATAATCACACACCATAAGCACGCTATCATTTATCCCATTTAAACATTTATAAGTCAAACTTACGATCTATGTTTTTAACAAAGTCTGATTTCTTTATTATCACCATGCCAAACTAACTCTTTGCATTAATTATAAACAATAAGACAGTTTCATGTTACAAGGCTTGCTGCTTTCTGATGACAACTTCATGGCCTTATGCTACTGCGAATGCAATAAGAAAAGATTATCAGACCTAGCTTCTACTTGGCAACTGTTATCAATACAGGTTTTCTTTTCTTATCTGCACTGTGATGTATCCTTTCTCCAGTGATATGTTTCTCCCATCAACAAGTGAAGAAATAATGAAACACACACAGTAAGAAAGTAATGGTACATTACACTATGTTATGGTTTTTGATGGAGCCATTGAACCACATACATACAATGTAGCTGGACAAAGAATGGTTTATTTGGAACACCAGGTGGAAAAAGTTAAGCCAAACGAATACTGGTGAAAACACTGTGCAATCATGCTGCACACAAGTGACATAATAGTCTGCCTGACAAGAAACTTCCATATTATTTCTGGATACAAATCCCACTATGAGGTTTTTTTCTTTTTCTTTTATTTCAATATCTCCTCAAATTGTATGTTAAGAGTTATGTGTAATTCATATGTTTACATGAAAATAAATATAACATGTTTGTTTATGGCATTTTGCCAATGTCATTCTAATTTCTTCACAGTGATTAAGTTGATTGATTTATTCATCAAAGGATCATCTCACAATGACATGAGACTTGTCATCAGAATACAGTGAAAATAAATAGCTCAAAACACACACACACACACACACACACGTGTAATATGTAAGTACACTTTCATGTGCTTGATGGTTGGTCATGGCCTTATGGCCAGACAGACCCTGAAAATGAGGTGAGCATTTTAACAACTGCATTCCCTCTTGCATTGGTCCATATTGTATAATGTTCTTTGATTTACACAAAATTTGCTCCAAATAATATGAAATAGAACGTAGTTCTGCACTTCATCACTGTACATGCTAATGATATCCACCATGAACACCTGATACAGACCAGATCAGTTTAACACGTATACTGTAGTGATGGTTACAACAATGTTTTTAGTTCTTTAAGGGCGAGTGACTGCAGAAATTCCAATTAACAATGTAGTTATATCAGTAGCAGTATTCTCTACCTTATGGATTATATAAAATGCAAAGGTTTGTGAAACATCAGTGCACAGGAACATCTGAAATTATCATATTCTGTTCCAATTAGCATGTAATCATGTAGTACAACAGTAGTCATTTTTATATGTTAGCCAAAACATCTGAAACAGCTGTTGGAATAACATGTGAACTGTTTGAAAAGTCCACGAGTATACTGCTGGTGCACAGAGTCCAACAGGCATGATATTTTGGCAATCAGACATGTTGCCAGCATCAGCTGCACTGACAGACCAAAATATCTCATAATGGTGATACGCATAGTTGCCAAATTATTGCACCTGTTGGACTATGCAGACCGCTGTACACCTGACTGTTCAATCAACAAACACAATGAAGAATAATAAGCGAATTGCTATTATCCATCTGTATAAGAAATCTACATAAAAAAGTCATTACTTTTCAAAGTGATTAAGACAGTTTGCAGAATTATGCAACCTGAAATACAAAAACAAATCATCAAAAGATACTTTCTACATAAAAAGACAGTATTACTGTTAATACCAATAAAAAGCTCTACTCACATGTATATCAAAAACATGGTAGGAGAGCTGTCCTCAATTTCGTCTTCATATAATTAAAGTAAGTATTCTAAAGGAACAAGGGCTAGAAAATAAAACACTTAACACTGATTAAGGAAACATTAAATGTCACTAGCTCTAAAGTTAAATCCATGGGAGAAATTCCTGAACCATTTTATATAAAGACTGGTGTTGGACAGGGAGATGGACTCTCCCCATTACTGTTTAACTGTGTTTTGGTAGAGGTGGTTACAGAATGGTGAAAGCAAAAGCCAAGTTGAAATTCTTAAAGAAGAAATGGAAAAAGAAGGACTACAAATATCATTTGAAAAAATGGGATATTGACGTCCAACAAACAAGCACCAAAGTTTTTGAACACAAAATATGGAAAAATGTTAAAAAGGATTTTTCAGTTTAAATATTTGGGGGAAGTCATACAAGAAAACGGTATGGAAAAAGCTGCAAACAAAGATTACTGTCAAAGAATGGCAACTGCATTCAGATTAACACAAAATATTTGTAACAAATAATCAATTTCTAGATTCAGTTAATTTAGGCATTACAGCACTGTACTCAAACCTGAATGTCTTAATGGAGCAGAAAGTCTTAATTTAAATACAAAGAGGGATATTGAAGAAATTCAAAAGAAAGAAAGAAAGAAAGATAGATAGATTATTAGGAAAATATTAGGCCCACAGTTACTGATGGAGAAACTTATAGGCTGAGAAGTAATAAGGAAATAGAAGACTACACAAGAAGACAAAGACTTAAATTTTATGGGCACATTAGAAGAATAGCACACACTAGGTTGACAAAACAAATAGCAGAATTCTATGAAAACAGAAGTAAGGCCAAAACTGAGCCAATTAAATGGATCACTGCAATTGAGGAGGATCTTAAAGTAGCCGGTATAATTCAGGCAGACATTAAAGATAGAAAAAAATGCAGACAAAAGATATTTGATTGGAAAGCTGGTCAGAGAGAAATTAGAAAACAGACTGGGACACCATGGTCTGATGAAAGAAAGGACATCATTCTGAAAGGAGCAAACAAATTTGGACACAAAGGAAGGCCAACCATAGAAAGTGCCAGAGGTGGACTGTACCTCACATAGACTTATTGGGTCCATACGTGAATACTAATAATAATAATAAAGTAAGTATAAAATTGATTGCTTGTTTTGCATGTTTGACATAAACTTGGGGTGATAACTGTTTGTTGGCTGAATTATATGTCTGAAATTGGTAACAGTATTTGAAACGATTTTGTACGTATGTCAAAGTTGCTTGATGTGATAATTTTTAATTTTAATATCTAAAATCTGTACTGTTAACAGTGGAGTAATTGTTCAAAAACAACTGTCAGAGTGCGAGTTAGTTCACTAGACAGCACTATTAGTCAGAGGATCTGTAACAGACTACCTGTGCCACTTTGAGCAATGAAAATGTAATGAAAAGCATAAAGGGACATCTGTAACTTAATCCACATAGCACACTCACTAAATGGACTTTAGAGCTGAATCCAGTTCTTGTGAAGAATTCCAGGATAATGAGCAAGAAAACAAGATAAGTAACCTAGTTACATCCACCATACAGGCAGTTCACATTTCATCAAGTTTAAAATTGCAGCAAGTTCATATCAATTTTTTTTTTTTTTTTTTTTTTTTTTTGTCAAGATGAAAATACATTTAGTTCAGAAAAAGACAGAAGTGACTGCACTGAACCATGAACATGCTGCTATGCCCCTTGCACTAACTCCAGGCCATAAACAAACAAGTATGCTCCTTGCATGTCTTCATATCCTAATCTCAGTATGCCTGGAAAAACTGAGTCGGCACCCCCGATGATGAAAGAGAAGTTGAGTTCAGGAGAATGACAACATATTACTATCAAGCATTGTAGATCTTGGCACATGATTTTCTTGTAAAAGCTTTATATTGTGATCATACTTTTAGATTAAAGAAGACCATTCACCAAAAAGCAGAAGCACTTAGTTGGGTTGGGTTGTTTGGGGGAAGAGACCAAACAGTTATGTCATCGGTCTCATCAGATTATGGGAAGGAAATTGCCCATGCCTTTTCAGAGGAACCATCCCAGCATTTGCCTGGAGTGGTTTAGGGAAATCACAGAAAACCTAACTCAGGATGGCTGGACGCGGGATTGAAGCATCATCCTCCTAAATGCAAGTCCAGAGTGCTAACCACTGCACCACCTCACCCGGTACAGCCCCACACAAAAAGAAAGGAAACTTCACACACACACACACACACACACACACACACACACACACACAAAGAGAGAGAGAGAGAGGTGCCACAGGGTGCCCATTCATAACTATCCACATTTCTGAATCCTCGAAGGGATGGTTACGTGTGTAGTATGCATTACGTATGAAGAATGTTTTTGCTGTCATTTTAAACATATATTTTAGTTAGATTTTTGAAATTTATTTCCTTATGAGCAATACAGTTTTGTGTTTGTTTCTCCATGGTGAGTGCAAGTCCAAACTCCATGATTATGAATGGAAGTTTTGGTGAGATGCTTAGAAATGTTTTCCCTGATTTACACAACACATTGGTAGATTTACTCCTTGGTGAAGTAAGGACACCAACTTTGTTACATAGTTTCATTTAATGAGGTTGGATTATCTGGTTTTTTGATAATCCTGATGGCCTATGGTCTCACCTAGTCTAAATAACTGACGTCTCACTGTAACTGTACTTTATTGGTTCATAAATCTGTACAGAAGGTAGAGTTAGGCAAAGAAAAAGTTGTCATTAATAGATTATGAGAGATGGTACAATGATTGCTGTCTCACATTACATGGTTGCATAGGAAATGGAACTACAATACTATGAAACTGGTATGCAGAGCAAATGCATTTGGTAGATGAACAATATAAATGGGAAGGACTGAACAGAAACTGCCAAGAAAGTAATGGGTCAGTCCAGTGAAACTGGAAGGAAGAGGAGTAGAAAGAACCAAGTCTGCATTTAATTCTTTACACTATTAGCCACCTTGCAGCAGAGGGTACTTCTGGGACCACTGTCAATTGTCCCTTCACCTGTTCCATTTGCAAATAGTGCAAAGGAAGGATGGCTGTCAAACTTCTATAGGAGCTCTCATTTCTCAAAGTATCTAATTGTGGTCATTTCACAACATGCATGTGGGAGTAAGTAATTCAATGCTTGGCTGTTCTTGAAATATACACTCTCACAATTTCAACAGTAAACACCTCCATGATCCACAACAGCTTTATTCTAGACCCCCCCTCCCCCCCCCCCCCCCCCCTTACTTTCACTCTCTCTCATTTTGAGGTAGAAACCACCAATGCTATTGCAAGATGGAGACATCTAATGGTATACTGAGGTACTTATAGAAATATAGTGCATTAACATTCAGTGTTTATTAATCAAAGTGGCAATTCTTCTGGAACCCATGGAATTCTCAGGGAAAATTTGAGGCATCTCATGGAATTTTGTAAAATGTTGGGGAATTCTTTTTTTTCTTTTTTTTTTATGCAGTACTGAATTTTAATTTTATTGAGTTTTATGAAACACAAATTTTAAAATACTCAGTTGTTTCAAAATGTGTTAGTTATATGAACACAATTCCACACAAATTATTGATGTTTAAAACTGCAGTTGAACAACAGCTAATATATTTTAGCTGAGAAGAAAGGAACATCATTGTTGTGTCCCCCCTCCCCCCTCCCTCCTGCTCACCATTGATTTATCACAAACTTCTTATGGCACCATATTCCCCCCATACCTTGAATTCTCAGGGATTTTTCCCCCAAGTATGAGTAGGCACTGTGTTAACAAATCTTGCTGTTCATATGTTTGGCAACTAGTTTCAACCAACTTTTTCATTCTCAAGGTTGACCTACTAACGCTACACTGAAAGTTCCTGATCTTCATAAGACACATCAGAGTTGTAGTACGTGGTTTACAAAGTAATCGCAGATGACTGTCACACTCAACACGCCCCTACTTAGCATGTCAGAATCAAACTTACAGGTGATGTTTGTTGTGAAGATCAGGCACTTTCAGTGCAGTCTCAGTAGGTCAGGCTTGAGAATGAACCATCTGGTTTAAAACTAGTCTTCAAACTATGTACTGCAACTCTGACAGATCTGTTAATAAACACTTAATGAAATACTGAAAAAAACATTGCTGGTCATGTATCAACAAAATGTTGAAACTGAAAAATTGTGCATTATACAGAATTCAAAGCACCAGTCAGCACACACATTGTGCTTTGCTTAGGGACTGTAGGAGATGGCATCTCTTAAGTTACTATAATGTAACATTATCTCTCTCTCTCTCTCTCTCTCTCTCTCACTGTCTCTCTCTCTCATGCAACTCACACATGACTGCAGTGTCTGGCAACTGAAGCCACACTGTCATATGTGAGAGTTGTGTGTGTGTGTGGTCTATTTTCAATGAAGCCCTTGCTGGCTGAAAGCTTATTTGTGACAGTGTTTTTGTTGTGCCTATCTGTGACTCAGCATCTCCGCCATGTGGTGAGTAACAACTTTCCTTCCATATTGTTGTAATGTAAATTTTATTTTGTGCTACTGCTTTTATGAGTGGTTTCAAAATGAATTTATTACATTTTATGCCCAATTTTATTGTTATTTTGGACTATAGTTTGTTTTAGGCATTATGAGATCATGGGAGTTTTGGAATGTCGGATCGTGTCTAGGAAAAATGTGATATTGCCTTCAATATATCACTTACAATAATGGGTGATTGAAACCGTATGTCCCACTGGTTCCAAAGTGAAACCACCTGCTTAAAACAATTGACTGTTTACTTTTTACCCATTTCTTCTTATACTCACTGCTTATTATGATAATAGAGATTAATTATATGAAAAATGTTTAAAAATTATCCTCCAAAGTCAAACCACCTTCTGAAAACAATTCATTGTTTGCATTTGATTTCTTGTCATATTTGTTGCTCATGACAAGGATAAAGGTTAATTTTGTGAAAAAAATTTGAAACAGTTTTTTCATATTGTTGGGAATGATGAGAAAATAGTCCAGAATTGCTTGTACAAATGTTTTGTAAGCCACTCCTTTCATGGGTCAATCAAATATCCTTACTATTTTTGAATGAATTTCAGCCTGGCATCAGACTTTCCTACATTTAATTTTATATGGTCAATCCAGTTTAGGTTATTGTGAATGTTTGGACTGCAGTATGTCAAGAGTGTTGATTTATCTGGTGGTTTGTCAACAGTGGTGTAATTGGACACTAGTGAATCTCTCTAGCTATTTACACATAGCATGTTGTTATTTGCATTCTGGGCCAACTGCAAGTCTGTACACCAATAACGGATTCATCGCATGACTTCTTGCACTTTTACTACAGCTTTCTGGCATTTCAACCTTCTTAGAGAGAACAGTATCATCTGAAAACAGTCTCACAGAGCATCTGGCATTATACAATAGATCTTGATTGTATACTGTAAATAGTAAACATCCTTGGAGTTTGAGCAGCTGCTTACGGCAGGTGCTCTGTCACATATTGGTGTGGATCCAATTGATTCTGTTAGCAGATGGGATTATACTAGGCACAGCCTTCACCTCAGATAGAAACTCAATGATAAACTGGCTGGGCTAGTAGCAGGGGACTTAAAAGTGGGGAGGCGGGGGGGGGGGGGGGGGGGCACTCTCATGAGTGGCAAAACACCAGCGCTTATAGGTGTCACAGCAGCACTTTTTTTATGACAGTAAAGTCAGAAAGAAATAGTTTTAAGAGAGGTTAGGATGGAAATAGACCTTCAGTTTAAGAAAGACTCTGCATCAGCTTAAACAGTTGTTGGTAAAAAATTTTCAGCAATCAGCAGAAATTTTATTTCCACCCACTTACAAAGGGCTGACAGATGAAAACCGAACGCCCACCACAATGGGACCATGCAATGGTTCCAATCAAAAGTAATCACCTCACAAATTAAGACATCTATCACATTGGCAGAAAAGATCATCAATTCACGTTTCATAGAACACAGTCAGCTGCCGACAGATCCACAACCTCACCCTCTTGCGCTTCCTCATCTGACTGAAACTGATGTCCACACGTCTTTCTTCAGGTTACCAAAGATGATGAAATCACAGAGTCAAATCAGTGAACCATAGCCTTCATCTGATTGGAGGTGTGGGGGTGGATGTTATCGTGCAATAGGATGATTCCATCAGACAGCATTCCTTGACGTTTTGATGTTATAGCACGTCACAGTTTTGGCAGTGTCTTCCTGGCATTGCACATTGATTGTGGGTCCACACTTGAGGAATTCGACAAGCAGAGGACCCAAGGAGTTGAAGGAGGAGGTTATTGTGACCTTACTGGAAATTGTGTGAACAGCTTTGGATTTCTTAGGCAGGTGAGACGTGGGATGTTTACACTGTCTGTTTTACAATTTGCCCTCTGGCTGTTGGATGCAATCATCCTGTTGCACAATAATGCCTGCCCCCACACCAACAGTCGGACCAAAGCTGTGCCTCAACAATTTGGTTGGGAAATACTGCAACATCCTGAATACAGTCTGAATCTTTTGCCATGTGGTTTTTACATCTTTGGCAATGCCTTAACAAGTTTGGTGATTACTTTTGAATGGAACCATTCCATGTGTTCAGTTTTCGGACCCCTTATATATTTGAGTACTAACAACTAAAATTAATGAACTACAGTACTTGTCTGCCTTGGTGAATTACAGTCATCAAATCCATCTGACATAATTTACCTCTATGAACATTATGTGCCCACTGATACAGAAGTGTTAAGTGTAACAGGGTTTAGATTAGTCTCTTGCTTCTATAGAGCAGAAATGGAAACAGAAGGAGCTGCTGCATTCATCAGGAATTGTCATCTGCCTAAAGCAGCTTGTGGAAGCATGCAGGACAGAACTAGAATTTCATAATAAATCATTTTTAATGGTAAGGGTGTACTGAATGCCACTGGGTAATTTTAATTTGTTCATAGATCACACTGATGTTCTATAGGCCTATGTAACAGCGATAAGAAAAAGATAAATAGTGATTCTGATAACTTTAATGTAGATTATCTTAAAAACTTGTCCAGTAAGGATTTATCAGTCAGTAACACTATCATTCAGGTCAACTTCCAAACTATGGTAGCTAATTGCTCAAACACAGCTATTGATAACAATGCACTATTAATATTATCTGCAGGATCATTTATATACAACAGGAAAATCAAGGTCCCAACACAGTTTCTGCACATCTGAAGATACTTCTACATCTGACAATAAAATTCTGTGACTTCTCTACCAAAAAGTCCTCAATCCAGTCAGAAATTTCACTCGACATCCCATAAGATCGTAGTTTTGATAATAAGCATAGGTGATTTACTGAGTCAAATGCTTTTCAGAAATGAAGCAACACAGCATGTTCCTGACACCCTTGATCCAAAGCTTTCAGTAGGTCGTGGGAATAAAGAGTGAGTTGGGTTTCATAAGACTGATGTTTTTGGAATACATGGTCGTTGGTAGTGAGGAGATCATTCTGTTGAAGATACCTCATTATGTTTGCGCTCACACTATGTTCTAATATTCTACAACAAATCATTGTGTGGGATATAGGACAGTAGTTTTGCGGTACACTTCTACTACCCTTCCCGTATACATGTGTGACCTGTGCTTTTTTCCAAGAACTGAGCAAGGATTTTTGTTCGAGGGATCTGCGATATATGAAAGTTAGACGAGAGGCCAACTCGGATACAAGTGCAGACAGACCTGCAGCGAGGAATAGAGGACACAAGGATGAAGGGAGAGATGTCAGAGAGAGAGTAGCTCAGGGATAAAATACACTGCCTGCTTCAGTGCAGAAATGACACTGGCACAGTTAAAAGTAAAGATAGATTAGAAAGAAGAGGAATGAATAGTACAATTAGGAACTATGACACTCTAAGGGGTGGACGAAAAGATGGGAGGTAAGTAAAAGAATGAAGGTGGACAATAAAAGGAGAGAAAACCCTAGTGAAAGAAATTTGGAGGAGGGACGTGTTAATGAAGATTAAGAGCAGGATAGGGTGGTGTCGAAATGTGAGGATGTGACAGGTGACAGATTGGCAGCTCCAAATAATGGAGTCCAGGATAAAAGTACCAGGCGAGGACTGGGGGGGGGGGGGGGGATCCAAATGGCCTGTTGTTGTTGTTGTGGTCTTCAGTCCTGAGACTGGTTTGATGCAGCTCTCCATGCTAATCTATCCTGTGCAAGCTTCTTCATCTCCCAGTACCTACTGCAACCTACATCCTTCTGAATCTGCTTAGTGTATTCATCTCTTGGCCTCCCTCTACGATTTTTACCCTCCACGCTGCCCTCCAATGCTAAATTTGTGATCCCTTGATGCCTCAAAACATGTCCTACCAACCGATCCTTTCTTCTAGTCAAGTTGTGCCACAAACTTCTCTTCTCCCCAATCCTATTCAATACCTCCTCATTAGTTACGTGATCTACCCACCTTATCTTCAGCATTCTTCTGTAGCACCACATTTCGAAAGCTTCTATTCTCTTCTTGTCCAAACTAGTTATTGTCCATGTTTCACTTCCATACATGGCTACACTCCATACAAATACTTTCAGAAACGACTTCCTGACACTTAAATCTATGCTCGATGTTAACAAATTTATCTTCTTCAGAAACTATTTCCTTGCCATTGCCAGTCTACATTTTTTATCCTCTCTACTTTGACCATCATCAGTTATTTTACTCCCTAAATAGCAAAACTCCTTTACTACTTTAAGTGTCTCATTTCCTAATCAAATTCCCTCAGCATCACCCAACTTAATTTGACTACATTCCATTATCCTCGTTTTGCTTTTGTTGATGTTCATCTTATATCCTCCTTTAAAGACACTGTCCATTCCGTTCAACTGCTCTTCCAAGTCCTTTGCTGTCTCTGACAGAATTACAATGTCATCGGCGAACCTCAAAGTTTTTACTTCTTCTCCATGAATTTTAATACCTACTCCGAATTTTTCTTTTGTTTCCTTTACTGCTTGCTCAATATACAGATTGAATAACGTTGGGGAGAGGCTTCAACCCTGTCTCACTCTTTTCCCAACCACTGCTTCCCTTTCATGCCCCTCGACTCTTATAACTGCCATTTGGTTTCTGTACAAATTGTAAATAGCCTTTCGCTCCCTGTATTTTACCCCTGCCACCTTCAGGATTTGAAAGAGAGTATTCCAGTTAACATTGTCAAAAGCTTTCTCTAAGTCTACAAATGCTAGAAATGTAGGTTTGCCTTTTCTTAATCTTTCTTCTAAGATAAGTCGTAAGGTTAGTATTGCCTCACGGGTTCCAACATTTCTACGGAATCCAAACTGATCTTCCCCGAGGTCCACTTCTACCAGTTTTTCCATTTGTCTGTAAAGAATTCGCGTTAGTATTTTGCAGCTGTGACTTATTAAACTGATAGTTTGGTAATTTTCACATCTGTCAACACCTGCTTTCTTTGGGATTGGAATTATTATATTCTTCTTGAAGTCTGAGGGTATTTCGCCTGTCTCATACATCTTGCTCACCAGATGGTAGAGTTTTGTCATGACTGGCTCTCCCAAGGCCATCAGTAGTTCTAATGGAATGTTGTCTATTCCCGGGGCCTTGTTTCGACTCAGGTCTTTCAGTGCTCTGTCAAACTCTTCACGCAGTATCTTATCTCCCATTACGTCTTCATCTACATCCTCTTCCATTTCAATAATACTGTCCTCAAGTACATCGCCCTTGTATAAACCCTCTATATACTCCTTTCACCTTTCTGCCTTCTCTTCTTTGCTTAGAACTGGGTTTCCATCTGAGCTCTTGATATTCATACAAGTGGTTCTCTTCTCTCCAAAGGTCTCTTTAATTTTCCTGTAGGCAGTATCTATCTTACACCTAGTGAGACAAGCCTCTACATCCTTACATTTGTCCTCTAGCCATCCCTGCTTAGCCATTTTGCACTTCCTGTCGATCTCATTTTTGAGACTTTTGTATTCCTTTTTGCCTGCTTCATTTACTGCATTTTTATATTTTCTCCTTTCATCAATTAAATTCAATATTTCTTCTGTTACCCAAGGTTTTCTATTAGCCCTTGTCTTTTTACCTACTTGATCGTCTGCTGCCTTCACTACTTCATCCCTCAGGGCTACCCATTCTTCTTCTACTGTATTTCTTTCCCCCATTCCTGTCAATTGTTCCCTTATTCTCTCCCTGAAACTCTCTACAACCTCTGGTTCTTTCAGTTTATCCAGGTCCCATCTCCTTAAATTCCCACCTTTTTGCAGTTTCTTGTTTCAATCTGCAGTTCATAACCAATAGATTGTAGTCAGAACCCACATCTGCCACTGGAAATGTCTTACAATTTAAAACCTGGTTCCTAAATCTCTGTCTTACCATTATATAATCTATCTGATACCTATTAGTATCTCCAGGATTCTTCCAGGTATACAACCTTCTTTTATGATTCTTGAACCAAGTGTTAGCTATGATTAAGTCATGCTCTGTGCAAAATTCTACAAGGCGGCTTCCTCTTTCATTTCTTCGCCCCAATCCATATTCACCTACTATGTTTCCTTCTCTCCCTTTTCCTACTGACGAATTCCAGTCACCCATGACTATTAAATTTTTGTCTCCCTTCACTACCTAATAATTTCTTTTATCTCGTCATTCATTTCATCTATTTCTTCATCATCTGCAGAGCTAGTTGGCATATAAACTTGTACTACTGTAGTTGGCATGGGCTTTGTGTCTATCTTGGCCACAATAATGCGTTCACTATGCTGTTTGTAGTAGCTTATCCGCACTCCTATTTTTTTATTCATTATTAAACCTACTCCTGCATCACCCCTATTTGATTTTGTATTTATAACCCTGTAATCACCTGACCAAAAGTCTTGTTCCTCCTGCCACCAAACTTCACTAATTCCCACCATATCTAACTTTAACCTATCCATTTGCCTTTTTAAATTTTCTAACCTACCTGCCCGACTAAGGGATCTGACATTCCACACTCTGATCCATAGAACGCCAGTTTTCTTTCTCCTGATAACGACGTCCTCTTGAGTAGTCCCCGCCTGGAGATCTGAATGGGGGACTATTTTACCTCCGGAATATTTTACCCAAGAGGACGCCATCATCATTTAATCATACAGTAAAGCTGCATGTCCTCGGGAAAAATTACGGCTGTAGTTTCCCCTTGCTTTTAGCCGTTCGCAGTACCAGCACAGCAAGGCCGTTTTGGTTAATGTTACAAGGCCAGATCAGTCAATCATCCAGACTGTTGCCCCTGCAACTACTGAAAAGGCTGCTGCCCCTCTTCAGGAACCACATGTTTGTCTGGCTCGTAGCGATACAATATCAGAAACTTTTATTACTGGGTAAATAGTCCCTACATGATTTGACAGCTGACGTTTATAATTCACGCTCACGTCAGGAAATGCACCAATACGGGAATAGCAGCTTTTATGTTATTGGTCAGAACGCAAGCAATTATGGCGCTCGCCGTAACTTTCGCGCGACGCCATACTTCGCGACAAAAATTCTTATTAGTCACTGTCATATATATTGAGTCTCATAACAATACATAAAACTACATAAAATAACTACAATAATTTTGACATGCAAGGAGAATTAGTTCTAATGAGAGGAAGAAGTTCATATTTACTTGTGTTTCAACAATGACTACCAGGCAACTTTTAATTCACTGATTGTAATTTTATTTTGGTTAGCAGAAAGCAAACATAAACTGAACAAAGAATTTATTTGAATAGAGTCTGTAATTGTTATATTTTTAATAGAGAAAGAAAGTTTTGAGGTCAGGGGATAGCGTTCGGCGGAATCTCTTAACTTTTTGTTGCATACGAAGCGTTGCGTTGGGCAGCACGATGTTGGCGGGTTACGATGATGAGAGCAGGATACAGGCAGTTCCGCTGGTTAATCTTCTCTGGTGAAACGCAAATAAAGTTCCGGCACAGCTGTATCATTAACCCCGTGATGATTAACAAACCACAAGACGCCAGTATGTGACCGTTGTTGACATGTCCTTACATTACGTAGACATCACTCGTTTTTACACTTTATGCACTGTACATGATGCTATCATCCATAATTACACAGTTCGTCACATTCATATAGTCTTAGCCACAAATACGCAGTTCATAGAATTGTTCTTGTGTGTGAAGCACACCGTAAACAATATCCACTCTGTTCTCGCATTTCAAACTTCGATAGTGTCACTGAAAGTCATTTATATTGCACATTTAATTAAAGTCTTCACTTTCAAGACTCGGTAGAATGTGACAGACAACAGTTCCACCTCCTAAAACCAATACCGGCAAAGTTCATTCGCATAAAAGCACTGTTCGTGTCGACCTCAACAAAGTATTGTTAGCGGCACTTTCACAGTCCGGTTTATTTGCTCTTAAAGTTCGCTGGCACAGTGGTAAAGAGAATTAACAATCTGATAGTTCGGTATCACTGTCCATACAATTACGTATGCTTTTCATAAAACACAGTACTATTTTTCCGCGCATGCTTCACAGACACATCATCCACCATCCCCTCTACTACACAACAACCTTTCGACTATCGATATCTCAATCGCTGTCCGCTGTCTATAGATGTTATATCATTATTGTAAATTACATAAATCTTTGTAAATGTTATTGACTGCATTTTTCACAATTAATAACATTCCAAAAGAGAACTTAACAAACTTTACCACAGGTACAAAGCAAGAAACATATTTATCCTTTGGCAAACGAAATAATTGCAATTACATCTTTACATTTAAAAACCACAGTAGAATGTTACATAATCACAATTAGAAATGCCCATATGAACAAAAGAAACAGAATAAAAATCTAAAGAAAATTACAAAAAAAAAATTATACGCATAATTAGCAATGTCTTCACAAGTGGACACAAGTTAATTGATAAACAACATGTATGATTTTGCAAGTTGATCTGCCTTTGATATTGTAGGATTTACTGATGGTGGAACTGGAGTAGGCGGTGGTTGGTTGGTGCACAGGGAAGGATTTACACTATGACAATCACAAGGGCAGGAACACTGGGGTAGGGGTAATGGTTTGGGAATGTCATATAGTCTGACTAGGATGGTGCAGATATTAGGAGGGCATTAGAAGGTGACACTGGGTGGTGCAAGAAAGATATAAGGAAGAGAGGATCCCATTTGAGGGCTCAACTTGAAAAAGTTGTAGCTGTGGCCTCATAAAGTAATACCCAATATTTGAGGCTGACTGCTGAATGCATCCACTGCTGCCAAAGTACATTTTCCACAAGGTCCACGACAATAAGATGTGAGATATTAGGGCTTGTATTGACACTTTTAAGCAGTTGTATTTTTCTCACTCTATTTCCGAGTGGATTAGTACAGGAAATTACTAGTATGGTAAAAATTGCCCTCTGTCGTGCTCTGTTCAGTGATTTAAGCAGTGTGTATGTAGATGTAGGAAGTGTAGAAGCATTTGAGGTCTGTGTGGTCCTGGGCACGAAGAGGGGTCCGTCGTCACTCTTTTGTAAGTGAGAACTGCATTAACGAGAGTATGAAATTGCCCAGGAGATTTGCTTGTGAATAAAATCTGTGAGGTAGCTATAGTTGAGGACAGTCTGAGAGGGATTGTCCGTGTCAGTGTATATGTTGAGGGATTTTGTGGTGGAGCAGATATTTTTGCTGCAGGTGTGAGTGTTTTTCAGAGATGAGAGTATTGTCATGAGTGCCCCAGGGAAGTGTAATCAGACTGCTGTTGTTTTCTATATACATAAATGATTTGGTGGACAGGAGGGGCATCGATCTGCTGTTTCCTGCTGATGATGCTGTGGTGTATAGTAAGGTGTAAAAGCTGAATGACTGCATGAAGATTCAAGATGACTTAGACAAAATTTCTATTTGGTGTGATGAATGGCAGCTAGCTCTAAATGTGGAAAAATGTAAGTTAATGAGGGAGAGTAGGAAGAACAAACCTGTAATGTTCAGTTACAGTATTACTAGTGACCAGCTTGATACACTCCAGTCAGTTAAATATCTGGTCATAATGTTGCAAAGCGATATAAAATGGAATGAGCATATAAGGTTTGTGGTAGGGAAGGCGAATGGTCGACTTCAGTTTATTGGGAAAATTTTAGGAAAGAGTGATTCACCTGTGAAGGAGACTGCATTCAGGATGCTGGTGGTGTGACCTATTCTTGAGTACTATTCGAGTGTGTGGGATGTGTACCAGGTCAGATTGAAGGAGGACATTGAAGCAATTCAGAGATGCGCTGCTAGATTTGAGATTTGTTACTGGTAGGTTCAAACAACACATAAATGCTACGGTGATGCTTTGGGAACTCAAATGGGAATCCCTGGAGGGAAGGTGGCGTTCTTTTCGACAAACACTATTGCAAAAATTTAGAGAACTACCATCTGAGGCCGAGTGCCGAATGGTTCTACTGCTGGAAACATACATTGCGTGTAAGGACCACAGAGATAAGACATGAGAAATTAGGGCTCATACAAAGGCATATAGACAGTCGTTTTTCCCTTACTCTATTTGCGAGTGGAACTGGAAACAAAATGATGAGCAGTAGTACAGTGTACCCTCCACCACGCACCATATGGTGGCTTGTGGAGTATCTCTCTAGATGTAGATGCAGATGCCTAGGTTGCAGGGAAGGGAGCATTTGATGTAGAACGGGTGGCAGCTTTCATAAAGTGTAGGTATTGTTGGTTATTTGTTGGTTTTATATGGACTGAGGTTTGGATGTGAGCTTCAGTGAGGTCGAAGTCAGCTTGAAAGGAATTTGCTTTGGGTTTGGAAAAAGACCAGGTGAATTTGATTTGGGAAAATTAGTTAAGTTTTTGCAGGAAGAGGAGGAGAAATTGTTCTTCACCACGAGTCCAGAACACAAAGATGTTGTCGGTGAATCTGTATCAAACCAAGGGGTGGCGGGGAGGGGGGGGGGGGAGGGGGGGGGGGAGGGGGGGGGGAGGGGGGGGGGGAAGGGGTGGGAGGGGTACCTTATAGGTCTTGGGGAATGCCTCTTTCATGCACCCATGAAAAGGTTGTCATAGGAATGGGGTGCCCTGGTCCCCATGGCTTTGCTTCTGATTTGTTTGCAGGTCTGGCCCTCAAATGTGAAGTAGTTATGGGTAGGACCGGAGTTGGCTTGTGTGACAATAAAGGAAGTTTTAGAAAGACTTTCAGGCAACTGTTGGAAGAGGTGGTGTTCTAGGACAGAGAGACCATGTGTATGTGAGTATTTGTGTAAAGCAAAGTTGTGTTGATGGTATATAACAAGGATAGCACCCTGTGGGAGAGTATTGGAAATAAAATGGACACATTCCAGGTGGTGATAGTTATAGGAGTATGACACAACTATTGAGGTGTTTGAGCAATTGGCTACACAGATTCTTAAGACAGTGAGAGGTTTTGTTCAAGTTTATGGCTGGCTTCAAGGAGAACCACACCGAGTGTGCTGGCACATTAAGGGGCTGAGAGGTAGGATTTTCAAGAGGGAAAGCAGTTGACGGGAATTGCAGTTTGCAGAGGCAGTTTATTTGTCAAGGGCAAGGTGGGTAAAGAGTACAGATTTTTCAGTCTGGAATTTAAGGAGGGAATGGTAGAATAAAGGGTCACATCCAAAGATGGGTCTTGGCCTTTGGGAACAGAAACAAAGGTTAAGCACAACTGAAGGAAAAGCATGTGATACTGTTGTTTGGAGGTGAACATGGTGAAATGGCCAAAAAAAAAAAAAAAAAAAAAAAAAAAAAAAACTCGGTCTGGTAAAAGTAGCATTTGAATTGGGAGGGAGGGAGGCTGTACAAGGGCAAATGGGATGCTGAAAGAATGTTCTGGCAGAAATGGTGACACTTGCAAATTGTTGGTCAACAAATTCAATGACTACTTCCTTTGCAGTAGCTGCAATCAGTGCACCCAGTCACAAACAACCAAATACAGTCGAGTTGGATTTACTTGTGCAGATGCTGACAGACATTAATTTGGAGATTGTGAAATTATATATGATGGTAGTATCTGTTCCCAAAAGAACGGTTACCGTAGATAACCATGCAGCTTTGCTAGAATGAAATGATAATTAAATGGACACCCTAGCTGCCACCAGGCATTGATATACTTCATTGGGGACATGTTGAAAATGTGTGCCCCGACCGGGACTCGAACCTGGGACCTCCTGCATACATGGCAGACGCTCTATCCATCAGAGCCATGTAAGCAGGAGATCCCGGGTTTGAGTCCCAGTCAGGACACACATTTTCAACATGTCCCCAATGAGGTATATCAACGCCTAGTTGCAGCAAGCCTGTCCATTTAATTATCATTTCATTCTAGCGAAGCTGTGTGGTCATCTACGGTAACTGTTCTTTCAGGAACAGATACTACCATCATATATAGTTAAAAAAATATGACTTCCCAGCCATTGACCTTCTTGTGTGAATGCATACGCTATGCCCAAACTCGTACAGGACTTCGTAGATTAATCTGCCATGAGTAATGAGAATGATGGGCAAACATCTTTTAGGCGCACTACGGATGTAGTGGTGTGGACATGTTGTGAATGTGTGTCTCACGGGGAGGGTGCAAGGGATAAGTCCCTGCAGGCACACTATTCTCTGTGCCCTCGGTGGCTCAGATGGATAGAGTGTCTGCCATGTAAGCAGGAGATCCCAGGTTCCAGTCCCGGTCAGGGCACACATTTTCAACATGAAGTATATCAACACCTGGTTGCAGCTAGGGTTTCCATTTAATTATCATTTGATTGTGGAATTAATCAGGCCCTAAGAAGGAGTAATTTTGCTGTAGTGTTTACAGAACAGTTTTGAAATCTTTTGCTGAGTTTGATAGCATTATCTTTATGAACAATCACTAAATCACTCAGAGCATATTTCCTGACGTACTTAAATATGCTGTCGCACCCATCCAGAAACTGGACAAATATAGAAAATCACTTCTAATTACAGAACTTTATCACTCCTTCCAGGCTTTTCAAAAGTGATTGAGAAAGTGGCATGTGATAGAATACTGTCTCAATTAACTGAAGAGAACTTGTTAACTGCTGCCCAGTTTGGCGTTTATAAGGGATTATCCACACACACAGAGCAATACAAGGCCTCAGAAATTAAGTGTTAGCTAGTGGAGCTACACAAGAAAAAAATCTTATTGTCATATTCTGTGACCTAACCAAACCCTTTGATTGTGTGGAACACAAAATTATACTTTGCAAAATAAAGCATTACAGCATTAATGGTATCTCTCTTGCATGGATGGGACCTTACCTTTATGACAGAAAACAAAGGGTATCATTAACAGACTGCACCTCACGCTTGAAATTTACTTCAGAATGGAGGAACATAACACATGGAGTGCCACAATGATTGGTACTGGGCCTGCTCTTGCTTCTAACCTACGGGCACTGATCAGCCAGACCATTATGATCACCTGCAGAATGGCTGGTTGGCACCACATCTGCACACACAAGTCACCTAATTCCTGTAAATTCCAGAAAGGGGGTGATGAGCTCTGATGCCACTTTCAATCACATCCCAGATGTGTTTGATCGGGTTCACATCTCGAGAGTCGGGGGGCCAGCACATCAATTGGAACTCGCCACTGTGTTCCATGAAACACTCGATCACACTCTTTGCCTTGTGACATGGTGAATTATCTTGCTGAAAAATGCCACTGCCATCAGGAAACATGAACATCATGAACTATGTGGTCTGCAACAAGTGTACAATACACCTTTGCCATCATGGTGTCTTCCACAAGCTTCACTGGACCCATGGATGTTTACGTGAAAGTTCCCCAGAGCACAATGGAGTTGCTGCCAGCTAGTATCCATCCTGAAGTATGGGTGTCATGGAGCTGTTCCCTGAAAGACTGGGATTCATCAGACTTCCACTACCCGAACATCCAGTGCCAATGGTCTGAATCCATTTCAGTCGTAATTGCCGACATTATAATGTGAACATTGGCACTTGCAAGGGTCGTCAGCTGCAGAGGCCCGTCGTTAGGAGTGTTCGGTCTACTGTGTGTTCAGACACACTTGTACTCTGCACAGATCAATGTCTGATGGCACAGGTTACTACCTGTCCTGTTTTACCAGTCTACTCTGCCTACAGTGTCCAACATCTGTAATGAGGGTTGGACACCCAACCCTCTGACATCTGGACGTAGTTCCACCTCGGTTTCACCACGTGTTGAAGACACCCGTCACAGCACTCCTCGAACACCTGACAAGTCGTGCTGTTTCAGAAATGCTCGTGCCGAGCCTCTGGGCTGTTGCAGTCTGCCCTCGGCCAAACTCAGACAGATCACGTACCATCCCCATTGTACACACAGACAGCATGCCCACCGATACAGCATACACAGTGCATGTGTTGGACTACGTCATTCCTCGGCCAGTGACGCTGCTATTGCCTTGATGGATTTATATTTATAGTAGGTCAGCTGACATAATGTTTTGCCTAATTAGTGTAAATTATCTTATGATAATTTTAAAAGAGGATCCAGAAACTATTATGTTTGCTGATGACAGGAGGGTACCAATCGAGGGCCCAAACTCGACCGTGGCCCACACAGAGCCAATGATAGATGGACAGGCCTGCAGGTGATTCACAGCTAACAGCAGTCTTAATCTGCAAAAGACTCTTATGATGCAATTTCAAACAAGTGTAAAGGCTAAAGCTATAATGGAAGTCTGAGCCTACAATGGAGCACCAGGATGGAATCGAGGCCCAGACAATGTTGGTCGGTGCTTACCAGTGGACTGCACGGTCAGCAGCTCAGCAACTGCCTCTGCGTCAGCAGACCACATGTGCTGATCCTGGGCCAGCCTTCAGAGAGGTAATATTGTCACATCATGATAAGTGGGTCGTTGACCCAGCCCAGAACATTCGGCATGATCCACAAACACTGCCTTTGCTGTGAAATCAGCAGGAGACAGCTATATTTAAATGCAAATGAAACAGCTCGAGATCATCGAACTGCCAGACAGCTGTGCGACATCGAGCTCATGCTGTACCAGCTCCGGGGCAGTACAGCAGACATGTCTGCCTCTGCTGTGACTCGAACTGGTACCCACCGCCTAAGCCTTTACCTGGTACCTTGATCGTGGACAGTTTTGTTTTGAATAAAAAACATTGAGAGTTTTGTTTTGATTAAAAAAGTTTTATTGAGCTTCGTTTCCATCAGGAACAGCATTCTTCATGACTGTAGCAATAGATTCGTGGTAGAAGGAAAGGTGTCATTGGCCATACATTCTTAATCTATTTAATATTTCTAAGTAATGATGACTCATAAATGTAATAGCACATCGTAACACTTGACTTTATAGATAACAAACATCAGTTAAACTTGTCGCCTCAGCCCACATTTGTCATGACCCAGAAACAATGCCTTTACCATGAAACCAGCAAGGAGCAGCAGTATTTAAATGCAACTATACCAGCTTATGATTGTCAAACAGCTGGGCAATTATGTGACGTCCAGCCCACGCTGTCAGTGTAACTGATGTTTGTTACCTGTCATGTCAAGTGGTACCATGTGCTATCATATTTACAAATTATAGAGTGCAGCATCACTCATCCTTTTTTCTGCAGGTTTCATTACGCGAATCCAGATTTCGACTAGTGCCTAGCCATTATCAATGCACTTTTTCTAAAGTATGCATGGAAGAATCCTGGAGACACTAAAAGGTATCAGATAGATTATATATTGGTAAGACAGAGATTTAGGAACCAGGTTTTAAATTGTAGGACATTTCCAGGGGCAGATGTGGACTCTGACCACAATCTGTTGGTTATGGACTGTAGATTAAAACTGAAGAAATTGCAAAAAAGTTGGGAATTTAAGGAGATGGGACCTGGATAAACTGACTAAACCGGAGGTTGTACAGAGTTTCAGGGACAGCATAAGGGAACAATTGACAGGAATGGGGGAAAGAAATACAGTAGAAGAAGAATGGGTAGCATTTGAGGAATGAAATACTGACGGCAGCAGAGGATCAAGTAGGTAAAAAGACGAGGGCTAGTAGAAATCCTTGGGTAACAGAAGAGATACTGAATTTAATTGATGAAAGGAGAAAATACAAAAATGCAGTAAATGAAGCAGGCAAAAAGGAATACAAACGTTTCAAAAATGAGATCAACAGGAAGTGCAAAATGGCTAAGCAGGGATTGCTAGAGGACAAATGTAAGGATGTAGAGGCGCATATCACTAGGGGTAAGATAGATACAGCCTACAGGAAAATTAAAGAGACCTTTGGAGAAAAGAGAGCCACTTGTATCAATATCAAGAGCTCAGGTGGAAACCCAGTTCTAAGCAAAGAGGAGAAAGCAGAAAGGTGGAAGGAGTATATAGAGGGTCTATACAAGAGCGATGTACTTGAGGACAATATTATGGAAATGGAAGAGGATGTAGATGAAGATGAAATGGGAGATACGATACTGTGTGAAGAGTTTGACAGAGCACTGAAAGACCTGAGTCGAAACAAGGCCCCGGGAGTTCCATTAGAACTACTGATGGCCTTGAGAGAGCCAGTCCTGACAAAACTCTACCATCTGGTGAGCAAGATGTATGAGACAGGCGAAATACCCTCAGACTTCAAGAAGAATATAATAATTCCAATCCCAAAGAAAGCAGGTGTTGACAGATGTGAAAATTACCAAGCTATCAGTTTAATTAGCCACAGCTGCAAAATACTAACGCAATTTCTTTACAGACAAATGGAAAAACTGGTAGAAGCTGACCTCGGCGAAGATCAGTTTGGATTCTGTAGAAATGTTGGAACACGTGAGGCAATACTGACCTTACGACTTATCTTAAAAGAAAGATTAAGGAAAGGCAAACCTACGTTTCTAGCATTTGTAGACTTAGAGAAAGCTTTTGACAATGTTAACTGGAATACTCTCTTTCAAATTCTAAAGGTGGCAGGGGCAAAATACAGGGAACAAAAGGCTATTTACAATTTGTACAGAAACCAGATGTCAGTTATAAGAGTCAAGGGGCATGAAAGGGAAGCAGTGGTTGGGAAGGGAGTGAGACAGGGTTGTAGCCTCTCCCCGATGTTATTCAATCTGTATATCGAGCAAGCAGTAAAGGAAACAAAAGAAAAATTTGGAGTAGGTATTAAAATCCATGGAAAAGAAGTACAAACTTTGAGGTTTGCCGATGACATTGTAATTCTGTCAGAGACAGCAAAGGACTTGGAAGAGCAGTTGAACGGAATGGATAGTGTTTTGAAAGGAGGATATAAGATGAACATGAACAAAAGCAAAACGAGGATAATGGAATGTAGTCGAATTAAGTCGGGTGATGCTGAGGGAATTAGATTAGGAAATGAGACACTTAAAGTAGTAAAGGAGTTTTGCTATTTAGGGTGCAAAATAACTGATGATGGTCGAAGTAGAGAGGATATAAAATGTAGACTGGCAATGGCAAGGAAAGCGTTTCTGAAGAAGAGAAATTTGTTGACATCAAGTATAGATTTAAGTTTCAGGAAGTCGTTTCTGAAAGTATTTGTATGGAGTGTAGCCATGTATGGAAGTGAAACATGGATGATAAATAGTTTGGACAGAATGAGAATAGAAGCTTTTGAAATGTGGTGCTACAGAAGAATGTTGAAGATTAGGTGGGTAGATCATGTAAGTAATGAGGAGGTATTGAATAGGATTGGGGAGAAGAGAAGTTTGTGGCACAACTTGAGTAGAAGAAGGGATCGGTTGGTAGGACATGTTCTGAGGCATCAAGGGATCACAAATTTAGCATTGGAGGGCAGCGTGGAGGGTAAAAACCGTAGAGGGAGACCAAGAGATGGATACACTAAGCAGATTCAAAATGATGTAGGTTGCAGTAGGTACTGGGAGATGAAGGAGCTTGCACAGGATAGATTAGCATGGAGAGCTGCATCAAACTAGTCTCAGGACAGAAAACCACAACAACAACATTTTCTAAACTCGATGTATATCAGTTCCCTGTTGTTCAGGTGTCAGTCACAGTAGTGTTTAGTAAATAGTGCACCGATAATGGCTAGGCACTAGCCAAAATCTGGATTTGCGTAATAAATCCTGCAAAAAAGGGATTACTGATTGGTGCGCTCTATAATTTTGCACCCACTTTCGTAATGGAAGATAACTTGGTATTATATTTACAACAAGTCATCATGACTTGGATATAATGTTTTAGACTGATGTACACATCCCCAGAAAATGATGGTGGTTCTCAGTAATGAATGTAGATGAGCAAAGTATACAACCTGAACTATTTTCGACACTAGTATTTTTCAATATTTCTTACTACAGAACTCATTTTTGCTAGTTTTGAATTTAAGGATGTGATATGAGAAATCCATTTATGATTTTCTTGAATATGAATCCCCAGAAATTTAGCTTTAGAAACAGCACTAATGTTCTGGTTATCCATACACATTATTGGTGGTGACCCACCTTTATTTTGATCTGCATGCAATTTCATGGATACTATTTTCTGGGGATTTATTATTAGTCTGTTTCTGGTAGGCTACTTGGACACTTCTTTTGTGATATTTTCTGCAAATGCAACAAGATCTTCTTTGTTATTTCCATTCATCATTAGGCAGGTATCATTTCCAAACTGTAGTGTTTCTGAATCGCTAATGTGTAATGGGCAGTCATTTATGTATAATAACTAAAAACAAAGGATCTCAAATTGAGCAATGTGAAACACCATGACTTAGTACACTTGGTTCTGGAAGGTTAGTCTAGAGTTAATTTCGTTCTGTGAACTGTATTTCTATTGCCTGAAAGCGATATTCCAAACACAATTTAATCTACTGGTAGTTATTTAGCAAGCCTCTTACATAATATCTTTCAAGTTTTCTGAAGAGCACAGAATGACCAATCACATTAAATGTGTTTGTTAAGTCACACACCAAGAATAATCCTGACATTTTTACATGATCTTCCACTGCTTTTAATACATTGCTTATCAGGTTGAAAGTAACTGTTAGCTGTGAAAGGGACACTTTTTTAATATGTACATTTTAAAAATCCTGACAGTAGTGACACAGGCCTATAGTTATTCATACAATGTTGATGACAATTTTTATATAGGGGCACTACTTTTTCTGTTCTTAGCTGCTTTGGGAACATGCTACTTAATAAAGATAAATTGCAGATATCTAACTAAGAAGTGAGTACTCATCTCGCTGATACTTTTATAACGTAATTCGGCCTGTCATTGATACTCAATGTATATTTACTCTTCAGTGAATTAAAGGTATTTAGATCAGCTGTCCGCCTTCATAGCTGAGTGGTCAGCGCTGCTGGCTACCATGCGGAGGAACTGGGTTCAATTCCTGGTACTGCCATGGATTTCCCTTGGTGGGAGGATTGGAAGGGGGTGCACTCAGGCTCATGGTGAGCAGCTTGATTGAACAATAACAGTTCCCAGGCCAAGCAACCTGACAACAACCAGGAATGTGGTGTACTGCATCGAAGATGCCACTGGCATAGGATCACGCAGCAGTCAGTTGGTCCCATTTGGGGCCAGAACGCGTAGCTTCACCTAGTAGTTCAGTAGGGCCTACTATACTGAGAAACATTGCTAGATTATTTATTTCAGAACATAAAAGTTCTTTCAACATTGTATAGGTTGGATTTCGTTTTTCCCTTCACTAATTCATCTGTAACCGTTGAATAGTAAGAACTGAAACTGTTTAACTGCCCTACGATCAGTGACACTTTTTCCATCTATACAGTTGCATCTATACTCTGCAAAACCAAAATGAGGTGCATCACAAAGGGTATATCCCATTATACCAGTTATTAGGGTTTCTTCCTGTTCATTCAGCATGGGAAGAATGAATGTGTGTGTGTGTGTGTGTGTGTGTGTGTGTGTGTGTGTGTGTGTGTTATCTTCATGATCCTTCTGTGAGCGATATGTAGGGGGTTTTATTATATTCCTAGAGTAATCATTTAAAGCCACGAAACTTTATTAATAGACTTTATTGGCATATTTTATGTCTATCTTCAAAAGTCTTCCAGTTCAGTTCCTTCAATATCTCTGTGACACTCTCCCGCACATTAAAGAAATCTGTGACAATTCGTGTTGCCCTTCTCTGTATATGTTCATTATTCCTCATTAGTCCTTTCTGGTAGGTGTCCCATACACTTGAGCAATATTGCAGAACCACTTGCATGAGTGATTTTTAAGCAATCTGATTGCGCTTCGCCAGTATTCTACTAACAAACCAAAGTCTACCATCTACTTTACCTGCAACTGAGCCTATGAGATCACTCCATTTCATATACCTACAAGGTGTTACACCCAGGTATTTGTATGAGTTGGCTGATTCCAATAGTGAGTCACTGATTTTATAGTCATAGGATAATACGTTTTTTTGTTTTATCAAGTGCACAATTTTACATTTCTGAACATCTAGAGCAAGTTGCCAATACCTGCACCATGTTAAATTAAATTAAAGCTACATTTAACAACTGCAGGAAATGCTAAGTGTAGCCAGTATAAAAGTTTTCTAATATACACTTTTCTATGTTTATACGTACCTGGTCAAGGAGAATGGCAATAGATTTGGTTATATGTGTTATAGAAATAACAGTCATGCACAGATAATAGGTATTTTGTCTCGTCCCAGCACAGCCTCACTATAACAGAATGAAATAAGTGCGAACTGCATAGCGCAATTGGGATGTTAACGACAATGGGTTGGTTATAAATTGCTGTCAACATTTATATCGGAGACGAGAGGGAGAGAATCTCCTTGGTTTGAAGCAAATAAGTTTCCTGAAAATAGGCTACAGAATTGCAATAGGCAGAAAAGATTGGTTAGTTTCTATCAAGTTTATTCTCTCATATACTTATGTGAGGTATTGGACCATAAACCCCATAGTAAGATTCAGTCTATTTATTCAGACTTGCTACTTCAAAGCTAATTGCTGGTACATATAAGAAACAAATACAAAGCAATCACTTGTTCTTGGTTAGCACTGAAATCTCTCTAAGTAACTGAGACAAAGACTGACAACCTGTGTTCAACACTATTCCAATGAAACTCTAAAAATTCTACTTGACCTGCAGTTCCTGAGTGTCCACCAGAGTCTATCACCGTCTTGTCGTAGTTGAAGTCTTTATCAGCTGTATCGGCTGCTACGGGCCTACTCGGCCCCTCTGGCATCTCGCTGCTGAATCTCCAAACTGCCGGCACTGGCTCTGAATCTGCATCTGAATCTCTGCCTCTAGCAATTCCACTGCCTGGCCTTTTATTTCATTTCTCATGTACTTGGGTGCACATGAGTTAATTTGTTTCACACGACCCTTTCATTTCTAAGTGATCGGATTGCACAAGAATGCCTATGGTACCACACTACACTCTCATTTCTAATTGGTTGGCTTGCGTAACAATGCCTTCGGTTCCACACAACACTTTTGTTTCTAGCTGCACGCAACTTAATTTGGTTCCACACGAGTCTTTTCAGCACGTGACTGACACTCTCTCTTGCTGTATTATCGCCCTGGTGTTTGCGTCTTCCATTGCGCAAGTTTGAGTCGTGCTGCTTCCTCTGGCAAGAAGTCAAACACTAAGTTATTTTATCAAATAGCCATACTTGGCAGCCTCCGCCGCTTATCTTGTCCCTACGTCCTGGTGGACTATTTCTTAATGTTGGCTGGCTGTTTGCCTATGGAGCCTGGACTCTTATTATGGTCACAAAAGCAAGAATAAAAATTAAAATTTTCTATGGCCACAACAGTTTGACATACCAGTATTGAAGAAATTCTCTCTCTGTGAGGGCTCTGGCTCAGAAAATCAGTACTAAAATCTCTGTAGAGTACCACTATTTTCCAAATTACCTTGGGTTTGCCTAAAGCAAGGTCCAGTTGTTTGGAAAAACCACCCTTATCCTAAATTCTCTTGACAAAACCTCATATGCATATAGAGGCTACTCTTATACTCTGAGCTTCTTTTACATGAATACAGGTTCCTTCATGTTTTGATTCTATTCTGTAAAACCAGTTTGCAATGTTAAATGTATTCATATTTTATCCTGGAAACACTCATTCTGTTGCCAAAGTTAAAAAAAACCTGAAACACACTTCCATTCATTGCTTCTAAGATGTATGTTTATATCAACAACTTCATTTGTAAATAGCAGTACATTCTGGTGCACAATCCCAGTGTGTGTCCATATAGTTTAGTTCGGCATCGCTTTTTTTTATGATACAATCTACATCCCCTAAAATATTGTTCAACCTTTTAGTAAGAGTTCAAAGCTTTATTAATGACCCAATAGTCCAAAATGCTTTGAGCTGCTTTCATGCTATGCCTCTAACCCATGTTAACTAAGTGACAGACTTCTGTTTGTCAATAACTATTTACTGTTGTAACTTACATGAAAGCGATGGCCGGTATGCAAGGATCTATCCAACATGATTACATCTTTCAAGTTCACCTATATTAGTTTTCTGTGCACTTCATTCATCTCGCTGTTCCTAATAAACATTTGAATCGTGAGAAACTGCATGATTTTCCAAACCTTTTGAGAAATAAACCTGCATATAGCTCTACAACTATTGAAGCTAGATAGATGACCCTCATCTGTTGAAAGCTCTTGAACTATGTGTTAATTACTGTGAGATAAAAATTTTCCTTGCAAAAGCTTTTTGAAAATCTCAAAAACGCCCTTTTTGTTTTTCTCAGAAGAATGTGTGTATTGCAGCCATATTTGTTTGCCTTCAATAAAACTTGAAGGTGGGAAGAGGATAAGTAGAAAGGGGAATTGATTTTTAAATATTGAAGTCTACTGCACCATATAGATTTTTCTTAAATTACCAGGGATCATCAATAATGAGGAGTGGAATTTTTTGTTTTGCTTCTGTTCTACTGTTAGATGATAGTTATGCTGTTATGTTACTGGAAAGATTTTTTGGAAATTTGTGGTAAGGTCTTATGGGACCAAACTGCTGAGGTCATCAGTCCCTAATGTTATTAAGGGGCAATCAGTTTTCTTATGATACAAGATGACTCTCAAGTTCTCATAACCTATAATCTTGATGAAAATTACTAATTTGTGCTTTGATGTATGAAATTCAGTCTTATCGCTGGACCATCGGCCAATACACAATGCATCCTTCGGTTGCATACTACAATGAGGATAATACTGAACTCAGATACATGTATTACACATAAACATTACAGAATGCGTAAAATGCAACACAGGGATATTTAATGTTTTCCATTCAACAGCCTATCTTAAAATGGTTTTATTTTCTGATGGCAATGCTGCATAATATATTAAAATGTGGTTTCAACACCAGCATTCCCAAGACTTACAACAATAATGAAGCAGAATGCACTGCGTTGTCATAACAAATAGTAAAAGTGCATATAGCATATTTATGGGCCAGTGACAACAGACTTTCTGCTAACGCGAAGTTGGTTTGAAAGTGAAATTATTACACACAAACAGCTGTGGCTGGGTATATCACATAACTAATGAGGAGATATTGAACAGGATTGGGGAGAAGAGAAGTTTGTGGCACAACTTAACTAGAAGAAGGGATAGGTTGGTAGTACATGTTCTGAGGCATCAAGGGATCACCAATTTAGTATTGGAGGGCAGCGTGGAGGGTAAAAATCATAGAGGGAGACCAAGAGATGAATATGCTAAACAGATTCAGAAGGATGTAGGTTGCAGTAAGTACTGGGAGATGAAGAAGCTTTCACAGGATTGAGTAACATGGAGAGCTGCATCAAACCAGTCTCAGACTGAAGACCACAACAACAACAACAGCTATGCAATATTAGCTCAAGAAACCATTGTCGCCATCTGTTTTGAACAGAGGAATACTGGCAGAACCAAGTGATTTAGCGATTCAAAAATCATCCAAGGGACTTCCCTCTCACACTCCAATGTGTGAATTTTAGGCTGCAATTAAGCCAAATGCCGTGAATGATAAACCTGGTGCATAGACCATTCCCAAACAGAATATTTCTTCAGAAAATGTGTCACTGAACCTTGATTGATTGCATCTGCATGAACCAAGGGTACCATTTCTCAAATTTGATGGTATGTTGCTTGCCATCCTTCAAAGAAATTAAAAGTTAGTGTTCTGTGCCCGAAAGGATCAGCTGCTCCATTTTTTTTTCTTTATCTGTATCTTGAAATATTTTACACAAGATAACTGGTTGTATTCTAGGGTAAGCTGAGCCCAGGATGGTCACTGGGAGAGTCTGTACTTCGATCTTACATGAAATATCACAATAACCACTTTGTTTGTTCTTGTTTACAATTTGTTGTAAAATCCAATTGAAAGGCATCTTACAAATGAGACTTAAGGTAACATAGCTCAAGTGACTGCTTTGTGTAATCTTATTTTATTCATTTTTATTCTCTTGTGGTAGAAAAGGATTGCTTCAACCTTATCAAACAAAATGCAGATGATGTTCATTGAAGTCATTGTTAGCCTTTGTTTCTACGGTGGGTAACTTTTATTACTTAAATATATCATCATATTCATACTATATATAGGATTGATAAACATGTAATTCATTTCTTAGTAAGACTAATAATATAGCTTTGCTTCTGAAGGAAAGTTGTTGGTTGGCCGATTTGGGAGAGGGGACCAAACAGCAAGGTTATCAGTACCGAAGGAAAGTCATCATATCGCAGCTTGTTACTTAAACAACTTAGTTTTTGTACATAATATAATGGTCTTAATATTGTATCTCAAATATCCTTGTTTTCTTTATCATGAAATTTAACTGGAATAATTCGTCCTCTTTGAGAAGTGCTAGTACCTTCATAACACTGTGTCTTACATCTTTGATATCGGCAGAAACCTTCCCTTTCAAGTCTCTTTCTATCCACAGGAACAGGAAGAAGTCAGAGGGTGGTAAATCTGGCGAATAATGCACGTGGGTCAAGGTAGTCATCTTTGCTGAGTTGCTGGTGAACACTGAGAGCCGTGTGTGTGTTAGTGTTGACATGATGCAGGGACCAATCGCTGGAATTACACAAAGTTGGACGTTTTCACGCCAAACTCCTGTGCAGCCTTTTCATAACTTCCAAATAGAATTGGTGTTCACTGTGTGGTCTCGAGGGACAAATTCTGGATGTGCAATCCCTCTGATAAAAAATAAATAAATAAATAAGCCATATTGACAGTGTCTCCATGTTCGATTTCACTTGCCGAGCTTTTTCTGGATAATGTGGGCCAGTTAACTTCCATGGAGTTGACTGTTTTGTACCAGCTGGATCATACCGATAGCACCGTGGCTCATCACCTGTGATTATTTTGTTGAAAAAGTTTAGGTCATCTTTGAATGTAAGCTTCATTTTGTGACAGGCTCAAACGTGACGATCCTTTTGATATCTGGTGATAATTTTCAGCACAAACTTTGCTGCCACTTTTCACCTCCCCAAATCAATGGTCAAAATGCACTGAACTGAGCTCCAGGACAACCCTGACATGACTTCAAATTGGTCAGTTGCCTGCATAGATCTTCTTGATCAGATCACGCATTTTGCTGACGCCATCCTCGCTTCCAGCAGTCGAAGGGCGATAGGAATGAGGGCTGATCTTCAGTGGGCATTTCTCCATTTTTAAACTGAGAAAACCATTTGTACACTTGAGTTTTACTGAGAGCACATTGTTTGTGAGCTGTTGGAATTATCACAACTGTTTCCGCTACTCGACAGGAACGTAGTGGAAACAGCTGTGATGATGCAAACTGCTCACAAACAACATTCTCTCAGTAAGACTCAAGTGGTTATGTGAATTTTGAAAATAAGATGAAAATGATAGTAATGATGAGGAAAATAGTAAGAAATGATGATAGTAAGGAAAAAAATGTATGTTTACCTTATTTACCAGGAACTTGTGCCTTTTAAAAAGCAGATATAATTAACACAAAAGTTTAAGTAAAGGGAATTGGAGGAAATGTGTTTAAGGTCAGAAACTGATTATTTTCCTTGACTTCAGTAAGTGTGGTAAAACCGTAATAAGCCTGACCATAAACTATTTGCACTCACACTCAGTTTCACTACTTCTGTGGTCTAAACTGCAAAGAGGGCCAATTAGCTGTTAGCATCTCTTGTTTAATCATTAATCTTGTAGTTAAACTGGGTTAAGCAATTAATGTAATTACCTGAAGTAAGTTAAATTAACCCCCCCTCCCCTAAAAATCCATACCAATTAATATTATTGCCACCTAGTATAAAACGGTATAAACCTTGTTTTGTCACATAGCAGATGGAATACACAAAACCCATTTTAAAATATGTTAATTTATACACCATAAAATCGTCATATGTAATTTGTTGTTGGAGAAATATAATCATTTATTCACATGATAATCTTAGTCTACACTTGTTAGGGTACTGGCATCAGTAAATAATATCTTTCCTCTCATAGAAGACTTAGAGGATGTTCCTTTTCTTCAAGCACTTTAATTACTGTTAGCATTACCATTTCTGGAGGACTCTCTATTCTGAGCAATTCCAGCCAAAAACTAGTCACTCTCTGTAGAAAGGAAAAAAGAAAAATAATTGTCTTCGCAGAGGAAAATGGGTTCAATTACTATTAAATACGAGGGTAAATCAATTATTACCCACCATTTTGTTATAATTTTGTTTAATTTGGTAGTACTGTTGTTTTGCATTTATGATGCATGCATTGTTTATTTTTTGTTATCTTTGCAATTTTCAAGCTGCTAGGTTAGTTTTGTTATCTCTGCCATGCTGTTAATCGTGGCTGCTCCACTGTCTATTTGCACCAAAGAAGAGAAACGTTCAGTGATCCATTTTTTGTGGTTCGAAGGTGTATTGGGTCAAAATTCATCTGTACTGTATGGGAACAGTGTTTTGCCACAACGGAGTGTCTACAAATGGATTGAAAAAATTCCGAAATGGATGCACAAGTGTTCCACGCTACTAACGAGCTGGACGGCCTTTTACCATCACAAATGAAGAAACAATTGAGAATTCACATGATTGATTCTCTTAGACAGACAATTAACTATTGACAAAGTGACATGTCTTCTGCAAACTAGTCACAGTTCTGCCTATGAAATCGTCCACAACAGGCTTGAGTTTCATGAAGTTTGTGCAAGATGGGTCCCAAAACAACTCATACAGTTGCATAAATGTACGCACTTGGACATCTGCAAAAAACATTTGGATCACTAAAGTAATGAAGTGGACAACTTCTTAGACATAATCATTAATGGTGACGAAACATGGATCCATAATTACGAGCCGGAGAGTAAAAGGCAGAGTACTGAATGAAAACATCGAAATTTGCCATGCAAGAAAAGGTTCAGGAGCCAACCGTCCACAGGAAAACTGATGCCTACGGTCTTTTGGGATGCACAAGGTCCAGTACTGGAACATTATGGGCAAAGGGGCTCAACAATAAACAGTGTAAATTACAGTGAGATGCTAAAGCCTTCAATTCGAAGCAAATGCAAACGCCGAGGATTGCTGTCAAAAGGTGTTGTGTTATTACACAAAAGTGCTCGTCCACATACTGCTGCTCACACTGCTGACACGCTCCATAAACTCAAATTTGAAGTACTGGATCGTCCTCCATATAGTCCGAATCTTGCTCCTTCTGATTATCACTTGTTTTGTCCAATCAAACAGGCACTAAGGAGCCATCGATTTGCCTTGGACAAAGCAGTGAAAGAAGTGGTGCATTCCTGACTCGCAGCTCATGCATTGAAATGCAAGGAAACTATGTCGAAAAATGATGTAAGTTTCCTGTTTGATTACAATAAAGTTTTATAACTACTTTGTGGATAATAATTGACTCACCCTCGCAAGTTCTTCCTTGTAGCAAGGGGAGAAAGATTTTGCACTACATTAATCTACACCATGCAGGTGCCCATCCCCTCCCTCTTTTTTAATGAAAAGAAGGAAGAAGAAACATTACTTGACCTGAATACTAATGTTAAGATTCCTCATGAATCTTTACATCATTTGGTTCATCACAATAGACCCTAACAAGTGGTATCTCCTAACAAGAGCACAAAGTCCTCAAGCCACCACCCTGTAACACTTATACAGAGTGTAAAAGATAGAAGCTGCCAGAATTATACAGCAGGTTCATCTCGATGTGCTTGACAAAAAAATCTGCCAGAATTATACAGCAGGTTCATCTCGATGTGCTTGACAAAAAAATCTCTTGAGATATCAATGTATCACATTCTGTATTTTTGTATTCCTAAAGGGAAGATATTTGTAGGTTTGATAGTAGATGCACTTCTGTTTACATTGTCAACTGATGGCACATGGCCTATCTTGTCTATTACAGGCATTGACATAGTGGTCAGAGAAAGGTAATGGACGAACCAGAACAAAGTAAACATTGGATGTGTAGGAGAATGCGGCTTGGTGGCTAGGTATTAAAATACTACCGAAGCATGCAGTTTAAACAGTCACTGGGTAGTCCACAATGTATGATTCATTTCACATAAACAACGAATTAAATACAACCAGATGTTTTCTCTTTCACAGCATTACCATAAAGAAGGTCATGGTGGTAAAGAAAAGCTAACACAAAATAAAATGTGTTTCCCTTAGTACAAAAACAGCCAATTACAATTTGTTGTGCATTAATTACAATCAACTGCTTCCTCTTTTTACATTAAAACTATAACAAAAATTAAATTCACGTTGTTTCCCTTTGTGCAATAGTACAATAATGAAACCCACATTACTTTGTTTAGTGTACACCAGTACTACAACAAGTGTTCAAAATGTCCGCCATTCAGTTCAACACATGCTTCATGACGGCGAACCCAGTCTTTTCGCACTCATTCACATGTGTGCTCATTTGCCCTCATGGTACTGGCTGCATCAAAATTCCATTGCGTAAGTTCATCCACACTATTTACTTTCTGGACATAAGTAATATCCTTCATAGGGACCCAAAAGTAAAAAATCCATTGAGTTTAAATAGGGACTGCATGCTGGCCATCAATGTGCACAGAAACATCCCAGCCATTGTCCTAGAAATCGTCCATTCAAAAACCTCCATACTCTGTGACCAGTGGAGCACCACTATGGAGGAACCATGTGTTGTGACATATGGTTAATGGAACATTTTCCAATGAAGTTGTTAGAAATGTCTCCTTTAGATAGTTGCAGTAATTGTTAACAATCCATCATGCAGATAAAACGTAAGGCCCAATAATTTAATCATCGATTATACCTGCCTGCCTTTACAGAAAAATGGTACTAAAAATGCGTCGCTACTACTTGGTGCGGATTGTGTTCATTCAATGTGTGCACATTATGAAAAACAGTTATTTTGTCGTGAGTGAAACACGGATCATATGTGATGAGTATTTTGTCTACCTTGCGGACTACTGTTGCCTACCTGTTTGCAACTCACACTCGCTATATCTTTATGTGCAGGGGCAGGGGTGATTCTAGGAGTCGGTCAAGGAGGGGGGGGGGGGGGTGTTTGGGAGAATGGAATATCGTTTAACAAAAGGAGAGAAATTGTTAAAATTTGGTGCTGCTTAAAGTAGTTTTTGGTAACATGTCTACAGAATGTGTGTGCCTGGGAAAATAATACAATTTGTCCCAGATGTCTGGCAATTTAGAAGTTTTTTTTCTGGGGTCAGCAATTTAAGTGTTGGTAGGCATACCCAGCATATTTAGCTTTCTTGATAATTGTAAGTGGTATTCGTACACTAATAATCATCCAATGTATATTAATAAATAACCTGTATACTAATAAATAACCTATTTTGCTATATAATCATAAAAAAATGATTTAATCTGTTGAAGTAATGTATTTGCTGATTTCTGAAGTCATTTTATCCAGTTTAATATGATACTCCATTTGGGGGGAGAGGGGGCAGGGGGCACAGCCCCCATAGCTTACCCCTTGCCACCGTCCCTGCACAGCGGTAAATAATGCAAACCGATCGCTTACTTTTACTTAAGTGTACCTGTGTTGGGGGACGTTTGGAACAGGCTCCCTTAGTTTTTGATTCTGTTTAATGGATTTTCCCAGTCTACTATGCGTGATGTTTCCACAAGTCACATCTAATCTGTGTGTGCTGTCCAGTGTCAACTTTTCCAAAAACACTGTCTTGAGATGAACTCTTTTTTTTCTGGAACATCTGTAGAAAATGGACAAACATTTTACCATATGTTTTAAATCAATTAGTTGTGTTTTACTAACATGATTTTTTTGGCAGCATATACTGGTTACACCTTGTATGTCATTTCATATATACCTAAAAATATTTCTTCTTCACTTTCTGCCAGTTACTCATATTCTTCCCATTGTGACAATCTAACTACTTCTCATCTTCTAGCAGACCCTTACAGTTAATAAGACAAATGTATTGTCATCTACGAAACTTCGAAAATAATCTTAAATCATTGCAATGCCAGATGTTTTATTTGCCAAGTGCCTAAACCTAGTCTGAAGATCCATTAGATACTCCAATACCCTGAATTTTAAACTACATGTTGGTCATTTGATAAGACTATCAGGTTTTCCATGATAATAGCTTACCCTTGCTCTTTGTAGGGAGGTGTTCCCACAGACAGTGATGTTATTTTATTCCCTATTTGTCTTCCACATGTAATAAAATAATCTTCAGTCTTGGTAAATTTGCAACATGATCAAAGTCCAAACAGAAAAGATTAATAAATTCTTGTAGTAATTTGTTGATGCAAAAGTCTTCTTATTTAGCCTCCTCATGTGTTATAAGTTTCAGTACAGTACAGATAGCTAACTCCAGGGTGTGAGATGACAAAAATATAGTAAATTTTGATTACAAATATGTGTAGCAAGATCTTAGTAATTATTTTCTATTTTATTTGTCAAACCAAATTTATTCCTTTCCAGATTCATGTTACACTCCAGGATTGCCAAGTGGGAGACTCTGCTGTGTGCAAAATCCACAAAAATTTTGTTATTCTACAAGTATTTTCCTTTTCACTATATTCTTTACTATTATTTATCATTATTATTTACTCTCATATACTGGCAAATAATTATCGACAGAATTAGATAATAATGTACCTTGTTACATGCTACCTCTGTATATACATCAGAGCAACTTTTAGTACTCACTGTCAGCTTTTCTGTGCAAGTTTTTACAGAAGCATTCTTGCGTGTAGCTTTCGTTGACAGTGTCGGCAGTTCGTGTCTCCAGTGGGTGTACCTACGACCACCAGGTGTACCTGTCGATCACCGTGAGATGGTACCAGTAGTTAAGGGCAAGTGGGAGCGGTCCTACCAAATCCAGGTGGATGTGTGAGAATCGTGCCTCTGGGATGTCAAACCTTGTGGGCAGAGCTCGTACGTGCCGTATTGCTATGCACTTTTGGCAGGCAGTGAAGGCTGAAGTCCACATATGCCAGTCCTTCTGTATACTGGCCCACACAAAATGTAGTGAGCAAATTCGCAGATGGCTGAGCCCGTGTAGAGAATGAAGAACGAAAACCCGTAGTTGTAGAGGAGTGGGTGCGTACAGTTGCTGTCAACTTGCAGCACTGCAGTGGCATTCAGAACAGTGAGGTGCGCGTGGAAACCGACCAGCTACCAAACATCCGGGCGTGGCAGCCATCTCGCAACACCAGTTGACTCACCGTCATCCGGCCACAGTAGAAATGAATTATGGAAAGAAACTGTGGGTCTGTTTCTTGCCGGCAAATATTTATAGTTACAAGTCAGTAAAAACAGTTATTTTTCTTTCCCCTGTGGTAGTGTGGAGTAGTGACCTAAGCTCGCAAGTCACTCGACACCTATCCTTCGGCTGTGTCATGAACCACCAGTGCTGGGAAGACCGTGACCTCCAGCAGTTGTGCCAGGGGGAGGGGAGAGGCAGTGCCAGGTTCAGGTTTGATTTCTGGCCCAGTCGAAGATTTCATCTGCTGGGGGCTAGGTGTTGTCTTGTCTTCGTCATCATCAACATGTTAGTCACCAAAGTGGCATCAAATAAAAGGCCTTGCACAAGGCACCCAAATTATCCCAAATGGGCGTCCCGACCAGAATTACCATTCGATCATTTCATTTCCCCCTCTTGATATCTTATTTCGTTTCTTTGTAGACTTCATCTCCTTGTCAGTATGGTCTGTGCTGAAAAAGTATCCTGTTTATCTGTTTCAAATAAGGTCCTAAATAAAAAAAAGCAACTCTTGTAAGACATGCAGAAATATTCGAGCTCATACAATTTGAAACATCCCACAATAATTGTCTGCAGCAACAACTCAGCTGTTGGACCGAGCAGTACAGATCGTGTGACAGTTCAGAGCCGACTGATTCCTTTCTTGGAGTTCAGTCCACAGTGCACTATTCCACAAAGTGCAGCCTGTCCCCGAGGCAGGGGTGCAGGTGCACGAAGTAATCGCCAAACCAGAGGGTACTGCAAAGTGTGACTAAACTGCCAGTACTGTCACGTATGGCAGAAACTCTGTGTCCATCCTCACTTGATTGTGTGGCCAGACGATACAAAATCTCTGTACAGTTTTCGTGTTCAAACTCACTAAACCAATTAATGAAAATTAATAACTCATTTTGCTGTCATCATTCATCAGCACTAAAAGCATTGTGCAGCACATTACTTTGCCAAAGCAATATGTTCGGTACAAGTTATATGTTAGTCAGAAACATTTACATTGAGGAAAGCATATGAACAAAAACCATTTGTCCTTGAGAGAAAGGTATTGAGGAAAGTATTTGACAAGTCACTTGACTGGAGGACACTGAAAAAAGAAAGGAACAAAAAGACAGGAACTGGCAGAGCTGAACTCACAAGCTGACGTTGGCTGAAGGATGAAGAAAGGAACATTGATGTGGACAAGGCACCTAATTCAGACAGAAGAGGATAGACTCCCATGAGTAGAATTCACAGGATCCATTTAGGGCAGAGGGGGGTGAGGAAGGCTCTGGATGAGGGGAAGGAAGCTGTCAAAAACGATACAGAGGAACTAGGCTGAAGAAAAGGAGAATGGGCCGTTAAAGCCAGGAACAGAAATGAGTGGTGGAGGAATGTAGAGAACGTGTGTAGTCTGTCAAGCCAAAGTGAAAATCAGGAAGATGATAAAAATATAATCTTAGTTTCTTAAAAACATTTGTTTACTCATATTTGACTTTCAGATTTCCCACTGAAACACTCACAGTAGTTATGCAACCTCCTATAATGTGAAGAATCAGTAAGCTATCTGCCAGGCGCTGTGGATTTTAAGTCATCTTGTTCATTTCTCTTAATATCTTGTTAACCAATTAAGTTACCCAAAAATCTTTTTCACTGCATTCAAGAGCTGGCAAAAATAAGTAGAAAAATTTAAGGTTCCTGGTTCAAATGCATTGAGGTATGTAAGAAATTAGATTTCTGTAAAATTGAACTGACTTTAAGCTGCAAAAATCTCATGAGGCATTCTTTTGAAAATTTTAGTCGTTTTTTTTTTTCAGTTGAAGAGCTGCACTTCTGACTGGACACCACCGGGAATTTGATGTGAGGGGGCACCAATTTTGAGAGGTGTGTGCTGACTCAATTCATATCAGCTGCCCGATGAAAGATTCAGCTGAATAAGCCCGTAGAAAATAATAATCTTACTTTCTTTTATGACTATGGAAGGACCCACATCATAGCATTGCATCATCTACTTTTTTAAAAATTATTTAAAATTCATTTGCTGCTAGCCCCTAGTGTTTAGAGTAGATAACGACTCTGGTTATACATATCGATCACAATGCCAATACACAACACTAAAAATCTGTTACTGTGTGAGGCACTTTGGTGGTCAGTTGGGGAACGCAATATTTTACTGAGGTCAATAGTTTTCAACACGTGTGATAATTTTGAAGTCTTTTCTGACTAGAAAATTTCTCAAGTTC